>NW_020292109.1:0-486289 GCF_003184845.1 Aspergillus ibericus CBS 121593
CACCAGCCCCCTCCTCCACCTGCCCCCCGAACTCCGCAACAAAATCTACTCCTACACCCTGGAATCCCTCCCCTCCCCCACCGCCTCCACCCGCACCTACCGCCGCCGCGCCCTCTATTACCGTCCAGGCTTCCAACGTCCCAAACGCATCTCCACCGCCCTCCTCCAAACCTGCCAACAGATCTACGCCGAGGCATCCCTCCTCCCCGCCCTCCTCACCACCCACACCTTCTGGTGTTATCGTGCCCCGCCACATGTCCGCCATGCCGCGGCCCCGGGGGAGTATTTTGCCCGGATGACCCCGGAACAAAGGGGTGTGGTGCGCGAGGTGGGATTCTTCACGCAGCAGTTTTTCTTGGAGGGAAGGTGGGGTGAGATTTTGCGGAGTTTGCGGGATGCGGATGGGGAGGGGCAGCTGGGTAAGGCAGGAGGAGGAGGAGGAGGGGGAGGGGGAGGGGTCCGGCCGAGGAAGATTACCCTTACGTTACGACATTCCGATTGGTGGTTTTGGGAGAGGAATGAGGAGTTGGGGATTGATCCGTTTCGGGCGGGGAGGGTGAGTGCGCGGCAGATGCGGAGCGGGAGCGGGCAGGGGCAGAAGGGAGGACAGATGGATGACAGGGCGTGGGGGAATCAGTTTGTGAATGTGCCTGGGTTGGAGACGTTGGTGGTGGAGTTTGAGACCGTGATGAGGAAGCGGGATCAGTTGGATTGGATTGTACAGATGGCTGCCGGTTGGAGGTTTCCGCTGGTGCCGGAGGAGGGGATTTTTCTGGTTCCGGGGGAGGAAGGGGGGGAGAGGGAGGCGTGGAGGTGGGTGGGGGCCAGGGAGGAGGTGTTGAGGGCGGAGACGGAGAGGGGTGGAGTGGAAGAGGAAGAAGGAGAGGATGGGGCGGGGCGGGTGCCGGAGTTGATGCCTTTGAGGGAGGGGGGTGAGGATGGAAAGGTTGAGTTGGATTATGATCCTGAAGTGGAGGAGGAGTATTATGTGGTGTTTATGACGTGGAGGAGGCAGAAGGTGGAGTGATACTCTGTATGTAATTGAGGTTTTTTATTTGGGACATTCTAGAAGCTTGATAGTTTATTTTGCAAGCTGTATATAATTCAACTGATCTGCGAATGTCCACGACAACACTCCATAAGCACACTGGCAATGCGCACACCTAGGATAGCTATCTATTCCTCCATCAACTCCTAGATCAAGGTAGTATACGGAAGCAAAATCTTGCAATGTGCCAGGTCAGGGAGCATCGACTGCGCCAACGGAGGATACTGCAGGTTCGCAATTTCCGGACTGTACGTCGTATATTCGGGCCACGACCAATTCTCGAAGAATTCCAAGGTGCTGTTATACCCCCGAGCTTTAAGATACTCCGTATTGACGTTGGGATTTCCGGTGCGAGCAAACGATGCCCACATGTCTTGCACAGCGTTGGTGTAGTAGACATCCTCGTCTACCCGAACGGGCTGATCAAACAGATAGTAAGTGCCAAACACCTCATACAGGTCACTCGAGTGGCATCGGTAGTATGGCGTCTCGGGCTTGCCGACAGGAAATGTGCAGAGGTCATAGTAGTCGTAATAAGAAAGCGCGTAGCCCCGATGCATCACGTAGATCCACTGCACCTCGAAAGCACTGACTGCAGCACCGATCTCGTGAAACTCATACCCCAGGCAGGTTATCTGAGCATCAGTTGCAACGTTGATGCTGGCGTTGTAGACATCGGAGAAGGTCTTGGCCAGATCACTGGTATAATTGCTGGGATAGCCCTCGATCTGCCATTGGCCCGAAGTCACAATTGCTTCCGCCTGCTTAGGGGTGATCTGCGAGTTATTCAAGAGAATCTCCAGGTTCTCTTCCCAGCTCGTGACATTCGGATTCAGCAGGGTTTCCAGCAAAGACTGGGCTTCCTCCGGCATATGCCCGCTCAGGTACTTGATGTTGCGGCTGATGTACGGCTGGCCCTTGGCCAACTGAGCCCAGGGTATATCAGGCACGTAGATCTGGTCGACAATGGTCTTCCACGAAGTGAGCTCACTATAAGTCAAGTTAAGGAGCGTCTCCGCAGGGAGTTCCTGCAGGCACTGCAGTCTCTCGTACCCAGTGTTATTGCAATACCGATCCAGAACGGGCACATTGGTAGCAGCAGCAACCTCAGGGGTCGTGTCATGGCCACGTCCAGCAGACTGGAGAATAACCCCGTTGAACAGGCCCTCTCCCTTCGGAGAGGTAAGTACATCAATAACGGAGCCACCGCCAGCAGATTGGCCAAAGATGGTGACATTGTTGGGGTCCCCGCCAAAATCAGCAATGTGCTTCTGCACCCATCGCAGCGCAGACAGCTTATCAGTCAGAGCATAATTCCCCGGGATAATATCGTCACCGGTGGTAAGATATCCAAAGATGTTGAGTCTATAATTAGGCACGACGAGCACGACATCTGAGCGACTGACCAGGCTGGCTCCGTCAAAGGTAGAGTCGGTACCAGTCCCAGTGGTCTGACCACCACCATGATACCAGAGCATCACCGGTTTGAGGGGCGCCGAAGAATTGGCCGCAGGAAGCGAGGAGCTGTACACATTCAAGTACAAGCAATCCTCACTGTTGCCCCAAGGATTCAGTCCATACGCGTTACCGTCGAACCAGCCGTATTGCAGACAGCCGGCACTGTAACGTGTTGCATTCACGTAGCTTCCATTCCAGTCCTCAGCATATCTAAAGCGTAGCGCGCCCGTGGGTGGCTTGGCAAAGGGGATCCCAATGAAGCGAAACGCCATGTGGTCCCGAAGACCTTCAAAAACAGTGCCATTGCTCTTTACACTAATGGTGGGAAATTTGGAATAGTCCGTATCAACGACGCTGACAAAGGGGGCGCTATTCGTGCAGAGGAATGCAGCAGAACCTGGTTTGGACGTGGTACCTCGCCAATTCACGGGATCAGATGAGCATGAAGACCAAAAGGTCTGGTTATCATTGATGACCCCAAGATATTGCTGGTAGGAAAATTCATACGCGTAGGCACTGAAGTCCTCACAGCTCAACAGCGTCTCATTGTAGGCCTCACAGGCACTGACGGCTTCAGAATAGCTAACAGCGGCATTGACAAAAAGTGCGCTGGGCTGTGTTCCATGCGTAGACCAGTTGCCGTTGTTGTGGAAGAAAACGGTCAAGTCGTGACTAGAAGGGTTGGCACTGGCGGCACCGACCAGGGCTGGATAGAGCACGCTGGTGAAAGAAAATGCCCATGTAGGAAACTGAGGCATCATGGCTTGGAGCCTTGGACAGAAAGCGAGTACAGAACTGTTTAGAATAAACGTGGTTGCAGGAAAGATCAAGATACCATAAGAGAGGCTCGGGGTATTTATATTCCTGTTCCTCTCTTCGTTAGAATCCCTCGGGCAGTAGCCCAAAGTGATTGCAAGTAGTGAGGAGAGAAGCAACTGCACTTGGCCCCGACAATAGGCCTCTGAGGTCCAGCAACCCGATGTTCCTTGACATGTCGTGCGGGGAAAGCACACATCTGGGTCGGTCTCTGCGTCAGTCTCCACAACGGCATCTATGGCTCCATTAGACAAGCTGTTATAGTCGAACAGTCAGACCTCGTCGAATAGGCATTCTGCCCGGCCAGATACTAGGCCACAGCTATCAGCCAGGCTAGTCTTCGGCCAAATATTTTGGCCCGATCGCCCGACGTTCTGCCGCTTAGGTCCTTTTCGGCAATCTAATCCGAACTTCCTGGGTTTGGTCCATAATAACGCACCCAAGTCGACTAGTCTCCACGCAGTCACCGCATCCGCTAGTCAAAATGTAGAATCGGACCTAGATCATCTGATATCAATATCCCCGTGGGGTGCAAGATCCAGACCGGTGGGCGGATCATCTCCGAGCAAGCGTTGAGTGCGGCGATGCTTGTCTTGCGGATGCTGAGACACGGCGAAAGATTCATATTGACTTTGGTTAAGTTAGAATCCTCTCTTCTAGCCGAGTTAAGAGAATGCTTGATTGTGTTAGCTTGTCTGCAGAGGTCCTTCATGGTCATCCGTCTGGCTCTTATCAATCCCGCATTCTAGGCCTAGGCTTTGGAAGGCTGATATCCCACACAAGTGCATCTGCATCCGCTCTCGTTGGCCGCACTCGACGCAGGTATATCATCGCCATGCCGAGTCTTCCGATTGTCAGGCCACTGCAGAGGGGTAGGTCCAGATAGGCAGTTTTCGTCCTAGAATTGGAAGCATCATACTATTCTTAGTGAAGCAAGTTGAGCGAGTTGAGCCTTCGGCGTTAGGCTTCTTTGGCGGTGCAAAAGAAGCTTGGCCAGTTCGGGGGATCAGTGGACTGGATAATTGATGATAAGACCTTCCTGAACGTTTTATGCTGAGACATAAGCATCAGCACTGTATTTGTCAGGCTGTGTTGTCAAGCCCATGGAACACTGGAATGCCCGTGCGTAAATGCCACGCTGCTGAATCCTCCCCGTCTGACACAATTAGTTGAGCACTACCAAACTAGCACGTTCGAAGAGATACGTTCCGTATAAGTAGTACTGAAGACGCCAAATCGCCTCAATCAACTGGCGTGGGTGGAGTATCTGACCGTGGCCGTTAGTGGAACCGACGAATGCCGCTGCCGGCCGCGGAATGTTCGTCATCGACGTGGACCAAAACCACTGAGGGGAAATTAGTCTCGGCACAACTCTGGTGCCTCATGTCTCCTATTCCACTTCTCCCACCACATCCATTCATCTCTTGGTAGCTGTTTCGATAATTATTGTGTTTCTTCGAGTTGATCTTTTCAAAACGTCACCACACAATGTTCTTCCTCGTCTACCTCTACTACAAAATCCTCGCGGTCGTGATCAGAACATTCCTCGGCCCCAAACGAGAGATCAAGGCCACGCCAGATGACGTCTATCAAATTCCGTCACGCGATGCAGAGCGGACTATCAAAGTCCACGTCTACCGAAACGCATCCGCATCCACCGAGCCGACCCCTGTGCTGATCAATTTTCACGGAAGTGGGTTTCTGCTTCCCCTTCACGGCAGCGACGACGCATACTGTCGTCAGATGAGCCATGAAACTGGCCGTACCGTCCTCGATGTCCAGTACCGTCTAGCACCCGAGAACCCGTTTCCCGCGGCGCTCAACGATGCCGAGGATACTGCCAAGTGGGTTCTAGGACAGCCGGAGAAATTCGACCTCCGCCGGGTGTCTCTCTCCGGCTTCAGCGCCGGCGGTAATCTCTCCTTGGCAGCGGCAGCCAATCTGTTCCCCTCGCAGACCTTTCACTCCGTTCTGGCGATATATCCCGTCGTGGACTTGGATACGGATCCTGCCATGAAGACTGCGCCCGATACTTCAGGACGACCAATCCCGGCTAGAATGTCGAGAATATTTGACAGGTGCTACACGCATGCCGCGTATGATACGCGGGATCCGAGGATCTCTCCGCTGTATGCTAGTGCAGACCGATTCCCTGACCGAGTCATGATTGTTACTGCGGCCTGTGATAACCTGGCGCCTGAAGCGGAGGCTCTGGCGGAGAAGATTGCCAAGGAACCCGGAAAGCTGGTGGTGCAGCAGCGGATGCAGGGCTGCAATCACGGCTGGGATAAGGCTGCTCGGGCGGGGACGGTGCAGTGGGATGCAAGAGAGAAGACGTATGCCATGGCGGCAGCAATGTTGTCGAGGTAACCTTGTATCATAGAAGCCTTGTAAACAGCCTATCTCATCTACTTTTCTCCCTCATTTCACGAGTCCATTGTAATCAGTAAAATACGGTGAGGCTGGCATCAAACCATCACGACATCAGACCACCCCTCCTACCTAGTCTGGCACTAGGCGACCCAGTGTCCCCCACGTATTGGTAGGAATGATCAACACGCTACTGGAGGAAAGCGAAACGTGACGAAGAGAAGGGTCCGCACGAGAAGCAAGCTCAGGAACAGTGGGCCGCCAGACCATCCTGAGAGGATGCCGCCGGCATCTGAAGCGGCGGTGCCTGGCCTTAAGCCATGGTGTTGCAGTGGCTGAAACCATGGTTCCGATTGAGCTGTGCGATGCCGGGTGACCGGGTGTCCTATGGCCTGCCCTATACCCTAGACAGGGCCTAATTGGGGGAGGGGTTTAGGTTCGACCATACGGGTAATTCTCTGGAAATACGCGGGTATTGTATCCATCATTCAACGATCGGGTGCCTGAGTCGGACCCGGGGATGGAATGGCTGACAGGCTGTCGTCTCCTCCTCACAATCCCATTATGCCGTCCATTCCATTCTATTCCTTCATTTCAACAGGGGAAGCAATCATTCACGGACAAGGTCTGATCATCTCCGTGCTTATTTCTGCAGTCTGATTTCTGCAGTCTGCACCACCTTCCAAGTTTCTAGCGCCTACTCCATCCCCCCCAGAGTGGATGCGTCGTTTAATAAGGAAGAATCGGTCAGGCGGGCCGTGGGTCGCAATAATAACAAGAACGACCGTGAGGCCCAAATCAGGTTGTCGCATTGCCTCTGCTGCTGCTGTTGGCCCGCCGCAGAGTCATCCTCGCTCTCATTAGCTCGTTCCCTCTGCTCCTCCTCGTCCACGACTCGCCCTCCTTTCCCTTTCCCTCTCCCATCCCGTCCTTGCCAGGATTCGCCCCTCCCCGCAAGTCGGATGCTGCTCTTGAGCGCCTCCATCTCGTCCACCGTGCTTCTAGTACTGTGGACGAGCCTTCTAGCGTCGTGCGACTCGCGTCTTTGAACCCCTTTTCTATATCTTTTGCCCATCCCCCTTTACTGCTCTCTGCAGGATTATTCTTAGTGTCGGATTAAGCTCCATGTGTGATTGAGATCCCGCCTATCTGCAATTGCATCATGGAGCCGACCGTTTTTACCGAAGACGACGAATCTCGGTACCGCAGTGAGGTTCTCCTCTTGTCCTCCGAGGAATCGGAGACGGCGCAGGAACAGAAACTTGTAGACGATGCCCGCCAGCTAGGTCTGAAGGTGCCGGAAGTCGAGGTGGTGGCATCGCTGGCCGCGTCCATTGCCTCGGGAATGGTGGACCTGTCCTCCCCGACCATATCCTCCGGCTCCTCTACCGATCGCAACTCGACGCACGAAGTCACCACCCCGTCCCTCGAGATCCCGCCGCCCATCGATCAGCTCGCCTCATCTCTCTCTGCATTTACCGTGGCCTCCGAGCCGGTCCAGGGTGGCAGTACCCGATCGCTCGCCTCATTGTCCACTCGGCCGACATCCTATAGCTCATGTGAGGGAAGGTTGGGCCGCGGGATTGACAGTCTTGCGGTTCGGACACCAGGGAATCGGGCGTCGATGTTCAGCGTCGCCTCGGCGGACAAAAGGGAACGACGAAAATCAGCGCTCAAGTCGGCAATCGGGAAGATCCATTTCAGAAAGAAGCGGTCGCCTTCTTCCGTTTTGCTTCCGCCCGCCGCGCAGATCACTGTCGCCAAGAACGAGAAGGGCGTTGAACGAGTATACGTGGAGTCGAGGCCATTAGAATCGCAGAACCCCGATTCCCCGGTAGAGAACCAGGTCTTGCGGCTGGAGATTCCCGTCTTTGACAATGAGTCGCTACAGCGAAGCCTGGATGATACACAATTGCGCCAAATGCGCGAGGCTCATGTGGCAGAAAGGAACAGGCACAATGATTTCCAGGATGCATTTATGGCACAATTACGGCGGCGCCAGCAATCCATCGTCGCCGACCAACTAGCGGAGAACAAACGGCTCGAAGTGAAGAAACGCGAAAAGGTATGCACTTCTCATCAGAGTTGTATCTAGTTGCTGACTTGGCAGAATACTACCGATGCGGCTCGGATGGAGGAGCGGCAGCTGACGGTGGAGATGGAGCAAATGCGAGAATTCGAACGGGCCAAGTTAAACTCGCGCACACGCATCAAATACATGGAAGGGTACTTTAACAACACGAGTCCACCGCCATCCCCTGTCAGCTCGGCTGTGGACACACCCAGTCGCAAGTATACGGCGCAACACAAGGCTCAGTTGGCGCAGGAATATCACGACCACAACTCGATGGATCAGCTGCATCAGGCCAAGATCAAAGTGCTGCGTGAGCGGCAGGAACTGCGCCTGCAGGAGGCGATCGCGCGAATGGAACGGGAGTTAGACGATCTGATCGACAAACATGCGTTGGAATTCGCCCAGATGCAAGAAAAGCATCAGCAAGAAGAAGGAGAAATCCTCCAAGCCTTTGACGCGAAAAAGTCCAAATTACGACATCGGTGGACCCTAGAAGAGGCCATCCTGCGCAAGAAACTGGAGGGTGAACACGGGCAAACCTATGGGCCGCTGCCCCCTCTGTCGTTCAGCGACTCGCACTACGACACGCGTGACTCGGCCATTTGCGTGGCCGACGCTGAAGCTGGCAGCGGGGATGAGGGACCGGCGCACCCAAAGAGAGGGGGACAGGTGCTTTGATTACGATGTGATGCCTAAGTGATACCCTTTCTTTTTGGTCATCATGCATATATGCATTTACACTAATGTCTCATACTCTATACTTTGTAATTATCTTCACTTACATCCTTCTGCGAAGCTGTTCAGCGAGCATCATATATACGCCGGCTTACATGTGCATAGCATTATAATAGACTTGCTTGATACCTGGATCACGTTAGAGGAATTCGATATCAGATATTAATATATGAAGCATAGGTCCTTAAGCAATATGAACCAAAGGCACATACTAGACCTCGGGTGATGCCGGCACAGTGGATTTCTCCAACCGCTGCAGCAGAGTCTCAACCCTACCATCACCCCCCGTAAGAATTCCCTCAGTCAGCTTATCCCGCCCAGCATCCCCAATAACCACCGCTCGTTCCACCACCCCTGTATTGGAGATCTTGAACCTTCCCACGCGGCCATCCTCCCACTCCAGCCGCACATAAACCGCCTCCAACGACGTCGGGCCTAGCGACACAATCCCAAATTTGTTTTTCGCAATGCGCGTCTCCCCCGCACCATCGGTATTCGCAGTCGGACCAAGAATATCCCTCTCCCACGGCCTCTCATCGTCTTCATACAGGGCATCATCATCCACCCCGCGTGTCACCACCCCCAGCGTCTCCCGTAAATACCGCACCGCATCACACCGCAGATGCCACACCACCAACCCCTTCCGGACCTCTCGCACAAAACTCTTGAGATCTTGATTCCGTGATTTGCGCTTCCACGGTTTAAGCTGCTCCTCCTCTTCCCCATCCTCGGCCGTAGATTCAAGCGGCAAATACACCCTCTCCAACCTCGCCATATCCACCACACTCGGAATCGTATGTCGAAGCACCTTCACTTCCTTTTTCCCACCCCCATCTCCACCTTGACTCCGACCCACCCGTCTCAAAAGCACATAATACGGCTTCATATACCTCCCATCCCTCGCACAAATATCAATCCTGATCCCAAGTAAACTCTTCCCTTCCGCATTCGGCGACGGATCCGTGAACGGGAACGTGGTCGTCGAGAAGGCGATCCGGTGATGATTCGTTTGGGCATGCGACGCGCTGCTTTGGAGGAGGGGCGAGATGTCGGTCCATTCTTGTTGGCGATGGGATTGGTTTGCGGGCGGGGGGAGGGAGTGGGTTTTGGAGAGGCGTTGTAGAGGACGTGAGGAGAGGAGGCTGCTTGTTAGGATGCGGCGGCGGTGGTGGAGGGTCCGGACTGTTTTGGGTTGCTGTTAGTGGGGTGGGTTGGGGAGCGGGGAAGGATGGGACGAACTTTCGGCGCGGATGGAGGAGATTTCGGTGTCGAGGTCGTCGGGGTCCATTTTGTTGAAGTGGTTGAGGTGGGGGTGGATGGGTTGTGCTGATGGTGGTGAGAGCTCCAGCTTGGATGCGGAGATGATGATAGCGGTGGTGATCGTGATAGGCGTGTTTGTTGACAGCGGTCACGTGGTTATTGGCGGCTCTCGACTTGCAGTTCGATTGGCGGGTAGAAGAGGCGATCCGGGTTTGATCCACTGTGTTGGGTCGGGAATCTGGTTTGTGAATAGGCGTGAATACGGGTCGGTGGTTTCGAATGGTAATGGAAAGAGGCTGCGATGTTTATTGTCGTGTTTGTTATTGTATCTCTATGAGATCTTAGTTGATGCTACATCTTGTATATACCACTCCTATGGTAATTGAATCATGGATAGATTTGACATCTGCAGAGCTGCAAGTAATGCGGACATTCATTTATTGACGGATCAGCCAATCACAGCGGCAACCTCTCGGCCAGCCAAACGAGGCTCTTGAGGCCAGCTTGCCTCAAATCCTCTCCACCACGTCGATGGATGCTCCAGTTCATCCCTCCTCTCCCTCCCCTGCCCCTTTCTCCGCTTCTTCCTCCCTCCATGTCCCTGCGGATCCCTACGCTTCCCACGATCATCGTCCGTCCGCAGCGGATCGTCCTCAGGAGGTGGAACTCCAGTCCTTAGCATGCACCGACACGTCTGAACGCGACCGTTTCCTTCATTACACAGACCACTCCGATCGTCCCGGAGACTCCGCCTTTCTTTCGCCTTCTGAACTCGACTCCGACTCGGCTTCCATTCCCTCCCTACACACGCGACTGCCTCGTGGCCAATCCCCCATGAAGCGCAAAGGCCGTACGGTCTCGAAACGCCATTCGAAGCCATCCCTGACCATCGCCACGGGCCAGAACGGCTACGGCAGTGACAGTATGGATTCTTCCATTGAAATGCGCAAGAGGGACACCTCGGTTGAGTCGACCGCCACGCGGGCCAATCGCCTCATGTCGCGTTCCAGCTTCACCCTCGACCATGATCCCCCGATTACCCCACAGACCCCGGCGATGACCACTACCTCGTTTACAAACCTGCCCGCCAGCGATCGCCGGAACTTTCTCCTGCTGTGCGTGCTCTACTTCCTCCAGGGCATTCCCATGGGGCTGGCCACCGGGTCGGTTCCGTTTCTCCTGAAGCCGTACCTCTCCTACGGACAAATTGGCGTGTTCTCTCTCGCATCCTATCCATACTCGTTGAAGCTGCTGTGGAGTCCGATTGTCGACGCGATCTGGAGCCGCCGGTTCGGCCGACGCAAGAGCTGGATCACTCCGGTGCAGGTGATTGCGGGCATCGCCATGATCTATATGGGCGGACGCATCGAAGAGATGATGAAGGAGGCTGGCGCCAATGGCGGCGCGGGCGTGTGGAATTTTACCTACTGGTGGTTCTTGCTGGTCTTTTTCTGCGCCACGCAGGATATTGCCGTGGACGGGTGGGCGATTACGTTGATGTCGCCACCGAACATTTCCTACGCATCGACCGCGCAGACGGTGGGATTGACTGCCGGCCACTTTCTGTCTTACACGGTGTTTTTGGCCTTCAACTCGGCCGACTTTGCCAACCGCTGGTTCCGGGCGGTCCCGGCGGAGGGAGGCCTGCTGTCGCTGGGTACGTACCTGAAGTTCTGGGGCTGGGGGTATCTGGTGGTGACCACCTGCCTGGCCGTCATGAAGAAGGAAGACCGGACCCATGAGCGTGACAGCATTATGGATGTCTACCGGAGCATGTGGAGTGTGCTGAAACTCCGGCACGTCCACACCATTATCCTCGTGCACCTGATTGCCAAGATTGGGTTCCAGGCCAATGACGGCGTCACCAGCCTCAAGCTGTTGGACAAGGGATTTGGCCAGGACAACATGGCGCTGGTGGTGCTGATCGACTTTCCGTTTGAAATCGGACTGGGCTACTACGCCGGCAAGTGGTCGACGGAGTACACCGCGATGCGGCTGTGGTGCTGGGCGTTTATCGGACGACTGGTGGCGGCCGTGTTTGCGCAGGCGACGGTGATGATTTTTCCGTCGGGCGATCAGATTCCGACCTGGTACCTGCTGATGGTGATTGGCGAGCATGTGTTCTCAACATTCATGAACACAGTGATGTTTGTGGCGGTGTCGGCGTTCCATGCGCGCATTGCCGACCCGAGTATTGGGGGTACCTACATGACGATGCTCGCGACGTAAGTTTTCCCGCTCCGTTCGCTGACCGTACTAATCATATGCAGGGTTTCGAATTTGGGTGGTACATTCCCTCGATACTTTATTCTCAAGCTGGTGGACATGTTCACGGAAGCGACCTGTGTCCCTCCGACGGTGCCACCCACCAACCTAAAGGGTGACCTGGTCACGGAGGCCTTCTCCTGCGCACTGGAGCCAGATCGGACGCGCTGCGTCAACGGAGGGGGCAGCTGCGATATCCAACATGATGGGTACTACACGACGAACATTTTGTGTGTGGTGATTGGGGTGGTGACTTTTGTCCTGTTCATCCGACCGGCCGTCCTCAAGCTGCAGGGACTCCCATTGCGGGCGTGGAGATTAGCTCCGGGCAGACACTAGTTTATTTATAGATGCATGCAAGATGATTGTGTGACATGAGTACCACGGTAGAAGCTGATTGGCAGACCCTGTATGCCGAGATTAGCCCAAATATGAAGCACTAGCGTACCACACTATGCTGATCTGCAGGGTATATGATGATCTCCATTCCTCTCCCTCCATCGTCTTTCATCCATTCAAAGAAACACAAAAATGCATCTCTCTACCTTTCTCCTCCTCCTCCCCCTCCCGTTCCTCCCGGGGGTGTTCTCTTCCTCGCTAGACACCCTCCGCTTCAAAAACGTACGTCCATACCTAACCTTTACCCTTGCCTAATCCCCCCCCCTCCCACCCAAAAACCACCCCCAATAACTAACACTAAACGAAAGTGGGACCTCCGCCTCTTCACCCCGGGCTGCAACCCCAACACCACGAGCCTGGATCTCTCCGTCTTCCACGCGCAGGGGGTATCAGGCACAGACGGCTGCACGCCCCTCGACAGCAGCGTGAATGTATCCTCGGTGGATAGTTTCTCGTGGAAGAGTCCGGGGGCCACGCGGTATGATCTGTGTTTGTATGAGGGGTGTGGGGAGGATGGCACTGGGAGGGTGGAAGTCGTGAGGGATGGATGGGAGGTGTGTGTGGGGTATTGGGGGTGGAGGGGGTGGAGGGCGGTGGAGGCGGATGGGGCATGTTAGGTAGGGTTTTTTTTTTTATGGATTTGATGGGTTTGATGGGTTTGATGGGTTTAGGGGTGTTTGATTCGTTCAAAGGGGTGGTGAATATGGTGGGGGGTGTGGTGTATGAGGGGGGTGAGGGATAATGGTGGAATGATTGATTGCTACTGAGGCTACATCGTCAAACATTACGGAGTATAGACAGCTAGTATTTTCTATCTGTAATTTGCAGTTTCTAGGCTTCTAGCTTACCGCTCAAGTATTTTGTCACGTGGTTTGGACCACTATGCATATCCGGTCAGTACTACTAGCATAGCTTGTGTGTAGATATCTTCTAAAGCCTACTTACTCTTCCAGCCCTGCTTGATAAGATCTGCTGCTCTTTCTGCGAACGCATACACAGTGGCTTGCAGATTCGCGGTGCTGACCAGCGGGATCGCACTCGCATCCACAACCCTCAGGCCTTCAATACCATAGACCTTCAAATTGGAATCCACCACTCCGTCCTTCTCGCGAGGCAGCATCGAACAGGTCCCCGCAAAGTGCCACATGGAGACTAAATTGTCCCGCGCGTACTTCTTGGCGGCATCTAAGTCGCCCTGGAAGTCTGCCTCTGGGTCTCGGAACTTCAGTGGCTGTTCGAGCAGTGCCCCGAGCTGAGGGGACTGTGCCAGTTTCTTGATACGGAGCAAGTGCCGGGCCATGACTTCCAGATCGAGAGGATTTGACAGGTAACCGGGATCAATGATTGGAGGGATTTCAGGGTTGTTAGAGGTACTGGAGTTCGTTTCATCAGATTTGATGGATATACGGTTTGTTGAGGGGGGTGGGAAGGTAGCATGTGAAATGTGAAGAATCAGGAGGAAGATTACCTCACCATCTCTAGCAGGGAAGAAACACTTACATATGAACGCTTCCGCGGGAAAGCGGTTGAGAGAGCATGACTCCCAGCGTGACAAACTTTCCAGGCGAAGCAGCTGGAATCGTCCCGTCCTTGAGGTCTGTGGAATAATTCGTCTGCCCTAAGGCGGCCAGGTACGCAGCGGATGGTTGCGTGGGGTCAAGAACAGTCGTCTTGGCGATGTCATCATAGGCTTGTGTCGCCCTGTGCGGTGAGGTCTCAGGGGTGTCGTTCGTAAATAATGCTTGGAGGGCACTTCTGTCCGGTTCAGGCAGAGGCAAATAGGCGTAGGTATGAACTCCGAGGGACGCGAGGGGCCCAGATTGCGTGGCGGCGTATTCCTGCATAGCCTGACCAATGGCCTCAGGCTCTTGTCTAACCAGAGAGTCCTTCGTCTCCAGGTCAGGCCTTGCTTGGAATGCGGTGTACGATATCATATGATCTAGGAGGAGATGTCAGTTCCCATCCCAAAGCGAGTATGCGTCAAAGAGAGATGGTTTCAAGTTATGGAAGAGCTGGTGCTAAATTGGAAGCTGTTCACATACCCTGAAGATTCTGCTCAACGCCAGGAAGGTCCATGACTAGATCGATACCATGCTGTTCAAGAAGTTCTGCTCTACCAACTCCTGAAAGTTGGAGGATTTTCGGAGATTGAAGAGCACCAGCAGCAAGTATCACTTCACTCTTTGCCTGAACAGACTTTGAGACGCCATCGAGATTGTATTGGACTCCAATGGCTCTGGGAGGCTTGCTGTCATCAAACAGAACTCTCTCCACAAATGAGTTCGTCAGAACATGAAGATTTGGTCGAAGCTCCGCAGGCTTATAATAGGCCGAGGCAGAGTAGCTTCTCTTCCCTTCCGAGTCAATACTCGCCAGACAACTGAAGGAGCCTACCTCGCTGTGAATGAACGGGTCCCCGGCATTGTATTGCCCACTGCTGCGGAACAGTTCGGCCCATGCCCTGCGAATCGGGTGTGTCTCGTCACCAAAAGATGTTTGGATCGGACCTTTCGCTTCGTTCAATTCAGGCCAGTCCTCAATTGCCAGATTTTCTTTAGCATCCTGTGCGACAGTCGGACTGTGATAGGCCTTTGAGAAATAGTCCTTTAACATCGTCCCATTCCATCCAGGATTGCCGAGTTTCTCCCAGGAGTCAATAGCTCCCTTGAAAGGAGGAACAAACACGTGTGCATTTAATGAACTGGATCCTCCCAGTGCTTTGCCCTGGTTGAGACCAAGCACTCGGCCATTGAGGCCCGGCTGTAGAAATCATGAATAAGCCCATACACCCCTTTTCTCAAGACACCGACGGTTCTTACCTGAGGGGAAGATTGGAATTTCCAATCCGCATCAGATCCAAGTAGTGCGGCATAAAAGATGGGGATGTTCACGCGAGGATCTGCGGTCATGTCGGCGCCTGCTTCAAGAACCAGGACAGATATGCTGGGGTCCTCGCTGAGTCGAGAAGCAACCACCAAGCCAGCTGTACCGCCGCCAATAACGACAAAGTCATATGCAGTGGCCATTTTGTACTGTGTGCAGTCTTAGACAAGGATTGGACGAGAAGAACTGCGAGCGTAGCAAGTAGTAGCTTGTCAAGAAGCAAAGAAATACCCGGAGACGGGAAGTACTATATATTACTACTAATTAAATGCCTCCTAGTATCATAAGAGTGAACAAAGAAATACCTAACGAGATACTACTTAGAAATGCTAGAATTAGCCCCACAAATGCCAGTTCTACCCCACCCAAAAGTACTAGACCAATGCAGTTTAGCATTATGATTTTTGTGGTATCAATTCTTAACCGCTAGTTACGTAACAAGAAAACGAAGTCTGAGGTAATCATTGGAGGCTTGATTACAGAGATATTATTATATCAGTACTAGAGGATAAACTCGCTGGAGAATAGAGGACTGTATTAAGATATAGATAGGTTTAAACTTAGTGTACTTACTGTACTTATAACTTAGGGGATGGGACTTAGGAGACGAATGAGAACAGACCTCGAAAATCCTTCCGAGAAAGCTTATTTCGCCTTGCGATTATAGGATTCAGGTTGTAATATGTCGGTGCTGATTGAGGGCAGTTAGAGCCTTGTATATTAGAATCTTTATTCATTTAGATAATGAGAATTAGTATTTGTGCTGCCCATAAGTGAGCTTACAAGCCTCTAAACTAATACAATGATAGTTTTGTTTAGGTAACTGAATTATTCTCAGCCTTGTCTCCACAGTCACATGCATTCCCAGCCTTATGCAGACGCCTAGACTATTTTGTGGCTCTCAACAACAGCCTTTATTTGGCCCCATGCTTTTGGCCCCATGTACTCCATATTCTAGTGATCCGCATTTTGGCCCCATGCATCATATACATGAAACAGTTGAGTACTTGGGCTCATCCCGGCCAATTCAGCACCGACTACAGAGTCAACAAGTTATGAATAGTAATTTGACACGTATCTATTATCTGTGCTTGAAATTATGCCCTGAGCTACAAAGCTAGAGCAGGTCCTAACAGTGACTTTCTCTTCGATCATCGTATGATTGTACCTTGCGACTAAGCTATACGAGTAGCACTGCCGCACTCTAGTCCCAGGCTAAACCTCCATAGGTAATTGCAATAGCCAGTCATGTAATTCTGTAAGCAAGTGGATTTGCTTATCGGGAGATATACAGCTAGCTACCACTCTTTGATTCCTACGAAACCCGCCTAGTGCCCTCAGCCCTCCCGAGTCCTCCAGAAAACCCCAGAGAGCCCCTTTAAGGCTCTGTATACAACTGATGGACTTACTGGTAGAATTGCCGGATATATTACTAGGCAGAATCACAAATAGCATCTTCAAATGAGGTCTGTGCAGAAATCATTAGAATATCTCTAAAAAAAATAAAAAAATGGAGGGCGCTGCGCCGGGAGAAGACCTGGCACTCCGGGAACCCCCAGAAACAAGATTTCCTAGTAGAATTACTAGCATCAGGGGCAAGCACTTGAACAAGGAATCAAAACGGATACTAGTTTTCTTTCTTAAATCAAATACTAAAGATGGGTCTGAGGTCAGCCAACGCAGGCTAAACCCGAACTAGATCTAGCAGAGGTAGGGATATAGAATGGTTTGGGGATTTTACTGGAGCAAAACTCATGGGGGAGATCGGAGGGTTTGAAGCTTTACCGATATATCATGGCTCATTGGATTTTTTGTTATGTCTCTGCGTATTGTTTAAGTGATATTAGTGGGTCTAAGTGATATTAGTGGGAGATAGCTTTGTCTTCCTACGAACAATGTGTAGGCTCTTGAAATGTGTATAGTGATAGGTGTTCTGATAGGCCAATTTATTACAATCAATACAGGAGCTTAGGATTTAACACAAGATTGTATAACACAAGATTGTATAAAACTAAAGAATAAGAAATTTCTACTTACTTGGAAACAATGATAGTCATTAATAATAGTACAACATCTGAAGTAAACAAAATTACTAAACTAAAACAGCAAAACTACAACAGAATCTTCACAGGCTCTCCTACATCCCCCACCGCAGCATGAAGCAAAAACCGAGCATAACCCCGATGCAACCTCCCCACCCATCTAGGAATCATCTTCTGCGAGTCTACCCCGCCTTCATGCTCGATCACCTCGTAGTCATGGGCCGAGGCAAATCGCACATCTACCACTTCTTCCCCGTTATGGGTATAGATGGGCGATATGCTCAGTTCATGACGTCCCCCGCTCATGAGTCGGAAGGGGTAGCCCCATCTACTTAGCGTCTCGAAGAAGTGGATTGGTTCGGGGGGGAGGGTCCAGGAGAGGAGGAGGCTGGGGAGGGGGTTGGAGGGGGTGAAGGATTCGATGGTGAGGATGTCGTTTAGGATGGGGATTTCTTTGAGCATCTTTTGGGATGGGGTGGTAGATGGGGAGAAAGTAATCAGGCCTGTATCCCCGGGGTCATAGGTTCTGTTCTTAAAAAGATTGAATATGCTCGCTTCGTGGAGGAGGGGTGGGGTGTTCAGGAAGGTGAGGATCCAGGCTTTGAGTAGGGTTTCTCTTTTCTTTTCTTTATTCTCCAATTCGGTGGTTTCGGTCGTGATGGGTGGAGATTGTGGATGAGCTTGTAGAAGAGTTCTGTATCGTTTGAGAAGAGACTGTACAGGCACTGCACGCGCCTCGAAGACATCGATCGCCGGACAGTGTTGCGTGGCTGGGTTTCTCGGGGTGCGGAGACCGAGGCTGGTGGTGGTGGTGGGGTCGGTGGGGGGGTATTTGGCTTCCAGGGTGGAGAGGAAGCGGTGGGTGGTGTAGGTGAGGAGGATGGGAGGTGTGAGGAGGAGAATTTTGGTTGTCTTTGTTGATCGGCGCATGTTGTGTAGTATAAGTTGTATATAAATATGGATGGTGGGTGGATTGAATGGAGGTGAGGAAGGTTGGTTATATATGAAGACGAAGTTTGCTATAGTAATGCTGTTAAGGCTGGACGATCAGCGGAGGTAAACAATGCCCGAGTCCTCCGGGTGGATACTGGATACGTCGTATGATCTGTTGATAGTTGAAGGATTTAGCTGCGGTGCCTGGATGATGTGAGATGTAAGAGGGGAAGATGATTAGTCCCTCAACAAACATGGTATCACATACTAGTACATTCTCATTGAATTCATTAATAGGTTTAGCTTGATCAGATAACTAAATCACAATATAAGCCTCATTTACTCCACACCAAAATACTTCATCGATGGTATCGTTCTGATAATTCAGATCCAGATAACAATCTCCCCACCCGATAATCTCCGCCCCACCCATCCACTCTTCCCCGCCTTCAATTTTTCTCCAACACCACCATCCCCCTCCCCTCACCACCACGCCAACACCCACCTCACCATATCACCACACTCACCGAATACACCACTACAGAAACCAAAATGTCCACCCTAGACGACATCTTCGGCTCCTCCCCGCCCGCCCCCTCCCACCCCCAATCCACCCCCCCATCTCACACCGAACCCTCCGACCTCCCCTCCCTCCGCCGCCAACACGTCACCGCCGGCTACCGCGACGGCATCGAAGCCTCGAAATCGACACACGTACAATCCGGCTTCGACGCCGGGTTTCCCGTCGGCGCACAACTCGGTATGCGGGCTGGAACCATCCTCGGCATTTTAGAGGGAGTGCTGCGGGGGTATGAGTCGCGGGGTGTGATCAAGAAGTCCTTACCCGGGAGGAAGTCTACATCGACATCTACATGTACAGGGGATAAAGCTGGGACGGGGAAGGGTGATACTTCGGAAGAGTCGCGAAGCGCGAAACGCGCAGAACTCCTGGCGCTTTATCAGCGAGCTGTTGCTGAGTTGGATGTGCGGAAGGTCTTTGAGGGGATCAAAGAGGGGGAGTTATCCTCGAAGGAGGAAAAGGCGGAAGAGAGGTTAAGGAGGCAGGGTGAAGGGGTTATTGGCGGGTGGGAGGGGAGGGTGGGGGTTCCAAGGTGGGAGGAGAATATGGAGGCTTTGGAGATGAAGGATGCTGAGGGTGATGAGAAGGAGGTGGTTGAGGAGAGCTGAAGTGGGATACTCTTGGCTCTCTAGGTATCGATGGATGGTACTTTATGATTCTGCCTGCCCCTGCGTCGGGTGGGTGGGTTGATGTCAGCCCAGACGGAGTGCGCGGGCGTGCATACGTCGAGGATCCCCTGCTGATGCCGTGGATGGCAGGTAAGCAGGTTGGCACTTGGCAGTAGGCAGTAGGCAGGCTGTCGGGGTCTCGACGGTCGTATCTGCAAGGTACGCGATGTGATGGCTGAGGGGAAGTATGGCTGGCTGGTACAGTGGCTCACTGGCTATTGATACAACACGGCTGGTGCATTGATGCCGTGGTGCGCATTTGCTTTACGGGACTAGATAAGGAAAACATATGTAGCACACTCAAATACTAGATACATAGTCTTCCTATGTAGTTGGACAGACAAAACTTCAGTGAAATTAGTTAACGCGAGTCATACCCAAGGGATGCTTGGCCAACCGTCATCAAGGGATATTCCCGTCCACACTAGTGTTTCATTGCAACCCTTGCGGTCAAACCCCACACATTCCTTTCGAAATACTTCACTGGCCGGAATTTCCACCCGGCGCGTTGTTTTGCTTTATGCCAATTAGGTAAGACAAGTACAGGTTACATCGGAATGAGATTGCGCGGATCAATGGTATACTGGTATAGTGGTATGTATGAAATCAAGAGTCAAAGAGTGACAGGCCGTGCCAGAACATCGGAAGTGAGTGTCGTGGGTCAGAATAACAGCAAGGAAATGTGTCAACAGACATCAGTAAAGAATGGTATGAGACCAACATCATCTCAATCGTTGCCTCATCGTACATGAGTCGTCGCACGCATGCGTGCATCATCGACGCCGGGTCCATCCCGGCGCATCATCTCGTAGTCATGGATCTATCCATTGGTCGTACCCGGCTCCCGGGTGTTCAGCTCATAAAACATTAGGTCAATCATATACCCTTTGGTATCCGGCTGGGCCGTTCGGTAGTCGTAGCATAGCCGTACATCATTCAACGCCGTTCCGGACTTTTATTCGAAAAGCAAAGCATAACTACATCGGTCTGCGAGACCGCGGTGGGATTTCCCCGTGGCAGCCGAGCACCCGCAACGAGTCCCACACTCGTTTGTACAGCGGCGGCCGGGCCAGGGACAGGATCGCCTTGTCAGAGCGATCCTCGCGACAGAAGGTGCATACCTTCTCTCGCTCTGGTGGGAGCGACTTTTTCGAGTCGGACCGCGGGCGGCGGCGCGATTTCGCTTGCATCGCGGCCGCAGTCGTTCGGTCAATGTCAATGGTGCGCGCCTGACCGCTGCTCCGACGTGACTGTGGCAGGACCAGGGATGTTACGGATGGATCAACCAGCCGCAACGTGGGCGCGTGATGTCGTTGAGCGTCGCGCGAGCGGCCCTTCGTCGTGTGCCGCGTGGGCGACGGACATAGCTCCTCCGGGGGCTGGTCCGGCATCGACGAATATTTCTCCAAAGAGTGTGTCGGCTGACTGGCAGTCTGCGTGGGTTGCAGTTTGGGGGCCGACTTGGCCACGCGTAGATGCACGCGGCTGCGGACTTTCTTCAACGTATCCATGGGCTTCCGCGACAGTGATTTGGGGTCCGGCGACTCGCTGTCCGAGTCGGATTCCCACACGGACTGCTCACAATACGCCGCACGCGACGCCGATGTGGACGGCCGCTCTCGACCGGAATTGGCGGTGGGATAGCGTTCCAGCGCGGGCGACGCCGGTCCCGGGCTGGGCACAGGACTCGGACAGTCATTGGCGGGGATAAACATCGCTTGGTCAAAATGAGAGGCGTGTGGTTCCATGGTCACCGGATTGATCCGAGACGGCGGCGAGATCATCGACGGAGCAATGGGAGGCCGGATGGGGGGAGGAGGGCCTTTCCGGTTGGAGTGGGCGATGCTACTGCCCGCTCCATTCGGCAGAGATGGCAATGGCTTCCCAAGATGGGGCGGGGGTTCGTGACTGTCGACCCGATGCATGACCAGCGTGTCCGACGACGCGTTGGGTGCCACGGTCTGAGGCTTCCCCTTCCGCACCGGCGTGGAGGACTGTGTGCACAGAGTGGATTGGGATTGGTTGAAGGGAGTGGACGAACAAGGATATACGTTGTTTCTAGGGCTAGGTGGCACTGGAAGGGGCTCGGTGGGCGGAAGGCTCTCCGGGTAAATGGGAGCCGAAAGATTGGATGAGAAGGAACTGCTGGGGGTCAAGTCTGGGGTAGCTTCAGTCTGCACCGAGCTGAAAGAGCTCTGGTCGTGATGCACTGCCGATGCTCCCCACGGACGGGCGGCGACCTGCTGCAATCCGAGCTGATGCTCCAGCTCAACCACAGACAGTGTGGATCGGTTGATATTGGACCGCAGCCGGGTCGCTTCACCGCGGGCTGTAGGTGCAAAGGGAATCTCGTTGGAATACACCGAGGAGAGCATCGAATATGGGTGGGCCTCCTCACTGCACCTCACATCCCGACTGCCCGGCCGGCGAATCCCCCAGGGAGCAGCGCCCGCGAGCGTGTTCTCCAGATAGAAGGGATCGGGATTCGACTCGTCTACAATCCCGGGACCTCTGGGGGGATAGAACGATGATGCCCGCTTGGTGGGCGCCACTGCGGTCTGCGATCGGTTCCGGCTGCTGTACAAAGCGTTCGGTTCGCCGGGAAGCCGAGAGTATCCGTCAGCCATGAGCTATGATTCTGACGCCAGGATAAATTCGATCTTGTGCATTCAGACACGCAGGAGGCTCATCAGAAGGGAAAGACACAGATGCAGCCCATACAGGTTCAAAACGAGAGACGTGGAACAAAGGAATGAGAATGGCCAGAAAGCAGAAAGGGCCCCAGGGAAGGGGATATGTTTATACATAGCTTGCCCAAAAATAACTGTGATGCCTTTCCGGGCCTAGGGCAGACCCATTGCTGGCCCTGGTGGCTAGTCGGGGAGGAGCACGGCGCATGCCAATGCAGAAGGCGTAAACAAAGCTCGAACGTCCGAGCGCACAGACGCCAATGACCTATCAGACCTTACATGGTCCCTTGGGTAGGGATGGATGCGCAGCAAGGCGGCAGGCCATCGATGCTACAGCAAGGGAGCCTCCGGAATACCGATCCGCAACTTTGTCGACGCGGGGTGGTTCTGTGTGGTTCTGACTCGTCATCGCTTGTACAGAGTAACTTTGTGTAGTTCTTCGGCTGCTTCAGGTGCCTGAAATGGAGAAACGTCAACATCTTTAGTTGTTGCGACTCGTGCAAACGTGTAAGTGGGACGTGCACGGAGTATCCTCACGCTCCAGATCAGCTACTCCCAATGTTCAGTTTGGCAGCTCAAAAATGGCCCTGCATGCAGATTAGCCGGCTCTGCATGTTGTCCCGTTAGAAGGGACCCGCATAGAGAGCATTGCTCGAGGTCAACCGCGTCGGGTGCTGAGCCTCGTAAACAGACATTTGAATTGTGGCTGGAATTTCTGCATCACTGGGTCCGCTCCCAGCAACCTGGTACAGACAGTGGAGAGCGGGCGTGATGGCAAATATGAGATCTCAAGCGCTAGGACATGCCGACCTCCGGCCCAGGATCTGCGCCAACTTAGCGCGCGCTCAACCACGGCTCGGCGGCGATCGTTGCCGATCGTTGGCCTGGCCTCGGTCCTCGATTGCGCTTGATGGTCGCGATCAAAGGGACAGTAAACTGTAAATGATACGGTTAGTCCAGTTGTGGCCGATATACGATTCAAGGGCAAACTCAACTGTGGCTGAGACTATCGTACCGGTACTTCGCGTCAATTGGCTATACACCAATGGATGCTATGCCACGACCCGCATGCCGGAATTCCAGGTTGCTGCGATACTGCAGGCTGGCATTAGAGGGATCTGCTTGGTTCTTTGTCTGTTTGCTTGGACGAGAATTCGTCGTGGTCTGGGTATAAGAAGGCATTGCCCCCACGCATATATTTTCCGAAGGTTGGCTTGCCGCCCAATAGAGACTTTGAGAGTCCTTGCTGGCGAGTCTGCAGAATATTGGCCTGATGTTACCTTGTTCTGCTTGGACCGATTCTGTCTGTTGTTATCCCATAGGGTGAGCTATATGTCTGTGGGCGACATGAGATTTATTCAATCTGCGCATGGAACATGATCCCAGGCTCATGAATGTTGTGCACTGCATACTGGACTTGCCATCATTATGTGGAACTGCTCGAGAGGAGAGCACGTCCTCGGCCTCCATTTGAATGACCCTTTCTGTGTTCAACTTTGCTGTCTGCATACTATGAAGGCAGTTTGTGCAATTGAACGGCATCTAGACCGCCGGGGAAGCAAGTGTTGCATGGCCCGCATTCCGAGCCTGTGCATGACGATGCGGTTTTGCATTTACTCATGCATCTCCCACAACCGTTCCGCGGTCACACGTACGAATAGATTTGCACCTCAATTGAGTGAGGAAGCTTGTATGTTGACTGTGTTGGTGCAACAAGCGCTCAGGAGGTTATGGTCTTAGGGTCTCCTGAATGTCATCTGCGAATAGAGCATTGCTTCATGCAGTCTAACTATCCAACGGTCTTTTGCATCTTTCCTTGGTTTCTTCACGGGTAGTACGGGGCAGCTGCGCAATCCTGCCGGTTCTTGAAGACGACGCAGTCTTGAGCTGCCGGACCTTTCTAGCTGCATGCAAAGTCGAGCTGACTCGTTGCACTGGCCAGGGATTCCCGTGCCTGTCCCTTGGATGTCATTTCTACCAGTGCTTTGATGGTTGGTTGTAATCGAGTATAGCCCAATTCTATACCCTGTACCTGTCCATAGCCTATGCGTGGGATAAGAAGACAGCATCAATCGCAGTGGCAGTACAGCAGATGATGCCATGCTGCCAGTACTATGTAGAAGAGTGGTGGGTGAGACTCGCTGCAAGGCATTGGACAGGTCTGAAACCGGGCCGGACGGCTTGCCTTCCTTGAACTCAATTAATACCCGACTCGGATGGCCCTTGCTGTGACTCGTCCCTTGGAAAAAGGTTACGCCTGTGATGAGCGCTATTATCCCGAGAGTTCGCTTGTGTTGGAACGTCTAGAACGCACGATAACCAAGGTCAGTCCACAGGACTGAGATTACTCTGGTTCAACTAGCGATTGTTTCGCACAACCCAAACAGCTAATAAGACCCATTCACTTGGATCCTCATGGAGACTATCTCGATATATTTTCCGTATGGTCGTACTGCTGCTCGTGCGACCGCGAAAGAATAGCGCTCCAGCGTCATCGGGTCTGTGCTTTGGATGGAGCCGAGTGGAGTCAATTCAATTTGCCTGGCCAGTGCCCAGGTTTTCGAAAATCGAAATCCCACACAGATTATCAAGGGGTCTTTTGCCTCTGCTTTACTCCTCGATCTCGCCGGCAAATGGGCATCATTAACAAGGAACCACAGCCCGACTCCTCGCAAAGCGATCGCGACCTGATCGAGTGCCTGGTGGCCACTGGCCAGGGACATACTAGTAGTTGGCCGCTACCTAATCATGGCGGGGGACTAAAACCCAGCCAGCAGTGCCAGCACATCGGCCGGGATTGGGCCATTGCAACGACAAGGCGTGGACTAGCGTTGGTTTCTATATTTATTTCTTTTCCGATGGGACCATGATGCAATTGTCTTCAGCGGACTGAATACTGATATGATTTCGTATGATGTAGGAGACTAGGAGTGCACTGTCTGTGGGAGACGAGCGGATGAGACCCCCGAGATCGGGCCAGGAAATGATTTCTAGAAGCCATCAGCATGGGCTCGAAACCCAACACTAATATTGCCTGATCAAACCAATTGATTCAGCTTGGGTAGAGATCGAGTAGTTGTTGTCCAACCAACGGCTCTCTGAATCATCGTAGTCCATCTGTGCGACCTCTGAAACCCAGGAGTGGGAAGGTAAGGCGTGTCGTAGGGATGGCGTACTGGAGTCCCAGAGCCTTGAAACTCTCATCCAGGTCATCGGCCCTCCTTTTTAAGTGCTTGTCGGCTCCCAAACCCCAAACTGGCGCTGTCGTGGGTGGGAGTCGTCGATCGGGTGAAATTTGGTAGCGGGCGTGACTGGCGCTTCCACTGGTTTTCCCCGATCTTTTCCCGTCTCACTTGCCTTCCTTTTCTCCTCCGTCGTCCGCCTCACACCTGGCTGGTGTCCATACAACTCAGACCGCCGTTCTCCGGCCCTCCATTTTCCACGGGAGCCATTGGGCTGTCTTGCTCTGCTCCATGACGGCCCCGAGCCTCTAGCGGTGCTCGTTGCGGTCTGGCAGGGCGCTCTCAGGTACTTTCAGGTACGCTCAGGGACGGAGTACAGGTAAGATCCCGATTCCCAGCCATCGTAATTCCGCGACGGCTCTTCCTATTCGACCAGCCACTGCCTCCAACCCTCTCTTACTCTCACTTGCGTGGCTCGCTCTGAAAATGCTTTCGCTCTCCCCTGTGCTGTCCTTTCGTGTTTCGAATCAAAATACCCACATTGCAGCATTCTCGTACTGACTATCCGTCACCCAGCCGGGGCTCAATTTGTGTGCTGGAACTGGAGACCCTCTTCCTAGTCGCAATTCTGTTGGAGCTCTGCAGCTTCTCCTGACACGTTGACAAGCCCACCGACGGTGCAGGGCCCGCGTTCCTGGTCCCATTTCGTGGGGGCTGTCCCATTCACACGTTGTCGTCGCATATCCCGTCCCATTCACCTCCATCCTCAGCGGTGTCTCATCGCAATCGCGGCGCCTTTAACGATACCTACGACTTGAACGACCCTACACTTACGACCTTTCGACCGCAACGCCAGCAGCAGGCTGCTTCCCACGCCCTTCCTGACTCTACTCCTCATCCGTCACTTCGACCCTCGAGCGCTTTGGGAAGTACTCGTTCGTTGCGGAGAACATCTCGGCTTTTTCAACGACCCCCCTCGGTAGATGTTTCCGGACGCCCGGCTCACATAGAACAATCTATCCCTGTGTTGGTGCGACCCGTCTCCGAGCCTACAAGCGGACTTGCTGGATTGCGTCCCGCACTCTCCGAGGCGCAAACTGAAGAAGACGACGAAGACGCCGACTCGGACCCTGAATATCACACTCAGCAATCGGGCGGATCATATTGGCCCCATAGGACGACCCGAGTCTCCCCACGCACTGCGTCGGCCATACTTTGGACATTAGAGGAGGCAATTCGCAAGCCATTTCCATTCACGCTAGATCTGGAGGAAGTGAATGCGTCCATGTCTGACGTAGCAGGTCCCTCTGGTTCGACCGGCTTTGGAGCCAATGGTCGTACCCAGAATGGGTCCTCTCGGGCCCCTCAAGGCCCGGTCCCTGTTAACCCACACCCCCAAAGTGGTGTGCGGACGCCGACGGACATCATGAGACAGCGCCGGGATCGAGAGGCTCGCAAGAAAGCGGAACAGGAGGCAAGGGACAAGCAGCAGGATGAATCGGAGCGCAGAGAGCAGGAGAACAAGGCCCCGGGCCAAGCTCAAAACTATGCTGCTGGCGTTGCGGGTGATCGAACTTCGCAACGAAGGGCGCAAATCCCCGAGCGCTCTTCCACAACCACAAGACGACCAGACCCTCAAGCCACAGCGCAGGTATCAGGAACGCAGGGTCGACCAACTACTTCGGCCGGCCCCAACCCAGCCCAACCGATCCAGGCTGCCCCACCGAGCTCTGCAGGCCCAACCAAGCAGCCAAACCAGGGTTCCTCGGATCCGCAATCCCAGCAATCTCGCCGCATTCCATTTCCCCATGCGTTTGAACGATGGGAAACGCTGTCGTCTCATTGGGAAGGGTTGACTGGGTATTGGATTCGTAAGCTTGAACAGAACAATGAAGGGCTGGAGCGTGACCCTCTCAATCAGCAAATGGCCCGCCAAGTGACCGATCTCTCTGCCGCGGGCGCCAACCTTTTTCATGCGGTGGTGGAGTTGCAGCGCCTGCGCGCCTCATCTGAGCGCAAATTCCAGCGTTGGTTCTTCGACACCCGTGCCGAGCAAGAACGGTCGAAGGAAATGCTCGCAGAGCTGGAGCGACAAGTCCGAGCAGAAAGGCAAGCACGAGCCGAAGCCCTTGCCTCGGCGCAAAAGGCAGAGGGCGACAAGGTCCGCGCAGAAGAGCTGCTGAGAGAGATGCGCCGCGAGCTGCAAATCTCCAAGGAAGAGGCTCGCCGGGCTTGGGAAGAACTGGGCCGGCGGGAACAGGAAGAACGGGATCGGACCAATTCCCTGCGTAACGGGGAGCCCACCTTGGTGGGAGGAGTTCAAGTTGTACCCATGATCCCGGGCCCCCCTCATCGGCAGAATTCCAATCGCCCACCGACTCGAGATGGCCCATATGCGGGTGGTGAGAGCATAGCACCGACCACAGGGGTGACCGAAAGCCAGTACTATGCGGACACTCCTGCCTCCCCTACCGGGACCGACCCATTCGTTGAAGGACAGAGACCTCTCCAGGATCTGCCAGCATCGACATCTGCTGAACCCCAGAGGCAATACCCTGGACATTTCTATGAGCAGGAGCCTGCCTACCCTGCTCGGCCAACGTCCGAGAATGATGACCGCTCGTATGGCCCCAGCGTTGCCAGCAGTGAACAAGGCGAAGAGGACCTTGGCAGCAGTTACCGTCGCAACCCGCAAGGTCATTCTACTGCATATCCACCGGCGATGTCAGAAGGGAGCGACGACTATGAGCAGGGATCCGTGGAAGAGGGCGGATACCCCCCGAGTACTCTGCCCGCAACATCGGGGGCGTTGTACGGAGGCCAGATCCCGTCCGTCGATTATAGTGGCTCAGGATGGGGTGTAGGGACAGGTTGGGAGTCCATGACCCCCCGCCATCGCCATCCGACACGTCTCAGCGATGTGATTGAGGAAGAGGAGCCACGGACAACTCCTAGCCGTGCCAGCTTAGCGAGTCGAAGTGTACAGTGAGGTCTATACTTTGCCGCCGTACATACAGCTCTGAGCAGTCCTTGGGACCAAAAGACGCGTGTTTCCTTGTTATTTCTATACCAAATCTCGCATTGCTTTTCGCTTCAAATCATACCAGAATACCACTTGTCGCTTCCCGGTTTTATACTTTTACACTTCTTTGTTCCATTATATCAACCCGCGTTATTCCTTCGGCGACCAGGCTCCTATCGAGCAATAAATTGCATACCAGGCATGTACGTCTTTGGTTCTCGCAGTGCTTTGGACAGGCGTTAACAGGGCGGGTGTAAGCCTTGTAATTCTACAGTCATATTTTCTTCTGCATATGAATACACAATATGTATCGTTTCCAGATTAACTACGGAGTATACGTGATAAAACCAAGTCGTTCACTCAGCCGTAACAACATAACACGTGATGTTTAACCTTGCCGCCTCAGGCACCACACTAAACCCCTTCAAGCATCCCATCTCCGGACCGAGCTAGAGCATCCAAACCTCCGCGCAGTCTCCGACACCCTCACCACGAAAACTCCGCAACCAAGCCTCCCCAAACCGACCCTACACCACAATGGCCTCCTCAATGCGACCCATGGCCCGGCTCCTCGCCCGGGCATCCCGCACCACCCTAGTCCCCACCATCGAACGCACCGCTCCCCGGACCGCACTCTCCTCCATCCGCACCACCACCAGCACCCTCTCCAACCTCCGCGCAGGCAACAATGGCATCCGCTCCTTCTCAACTTCTCCGCTCTGTCTCCGCGCACGCACAATGGGCCAAATGAAGGCACGGCACTCGACGGGTCCGTTCTCGTGGAAGGCGGCGCTGCTCTTCGTGTTGACGGGCGGAGGCATGATTATTTATTTCCGGGTCGAGAAGGAGAGATTGGAGCGGAAGCGCATCGCGGAGATGAGTAAGGGAGTGGGGAAACCGAAGGTGGGAGGGCCGTTTACGTTGAAGGATTTAAATGGGAAGGAGTTTACCGCCGAGGATTTGAAGGGGAAGTATGCTTTTGTGAGTATTCCTTTTTCTTGATATCAATTGGAGGATGATTGGGAGGGAGGGGAGAATTGTGGGGATTGTGGGGATTGTGGCTAATGGTGGATGGGATAGGTGTATTTCGGATTCACTCACTGCCCTGATATCTGCCCTGATGAGTTGGATAAAATGGCGGAGATTATTGATAAGGTGAAGGAGGCTACTAAGGGGGAGAATATCTTCCTTCCGGTGTTTATTACGTGTGATCCGGTGAGAGATACGCCTGAGGTGCTGCGCGCGTATCTCAAGGAGTTTCATCCGGGGATTATTGGCTTGACGGGCACGTATGATGAGGTTAAGCACGTTTGCAAGCAGTATCGGGTGTACTTTAGTACCCCGAGGGATATTAAGCCTGGGGAGGATTATTTGGTGGATCATAGTATCTATTTCTATCTGATGGGTAGGTTTTCGTTCCCTGGTTTTATGGTGGCAGGAAGCTGACTTTTTAGACCCCGACAATGACTTCGTCGAGTGTATTGGTCGTCAGGACACGCCCGAGACGGCCACGAGAACCATCATGGAACATATCAACGATTGGAAGCGGGAGGGCAAGCCGCTCAAGAAGGACTAAATCGTCTGCGAGCGCGTGTATCATAGGCAATACCCTACTCTGTGATTGTAAAATAGGACTGCCAATTAGCCTTGTTCACCCATCTATCTGAGATGCATGACCTGCCCACTTACCTCACTCTCACTCTCACTTTCATACCAAATTCCCCTCCGCATCGCGATCCTTATTCGCCCTCCACTCCTCCTCCCCATCCACAAACACCTCCCTCTTCCAAATCTCCGCCTTCTCCTTACACAACTCCAACACCTCCTCACCCGCCCTCCACGCCGCCCCGCGATGTCCCGCACTCACCGCAATCACAATACTACTCTCCCCAATCGGCACATCCCCCAACCGATGCCCAATGACCACCCCCAGCAGGCCGTGTTTCTCCACCGCATCCGCTGCAATCTTGGATAAGGTCTTCAGGGCGAGAAGCGGGTACGCCGTGTAGCTTAGTGTGGCAACGGGACGGTCTTCAAAGGAGTTGCGCGTGGTGCCGAGGAAGAGCACGTTGGCGCCGGCGTTGGGGGAGGAGATTTTGGATAGTGCGGCGGTTGGGTCGAGGGGGTCGTAGGTTAGGTGGATGTGGGTGTTCAGGGTTGGGTTGGTGGTTGTGCGGGGGTAGGTTTGGGGGTCTAGGTGCGGTGGAAGAGGGTCGGATTGGGGTTGTTCGTGCGGGTGGGTGTTCAATGGGGTGGTTGAGGACATGATGGCTCGGTTTGGTTGTGGTAATGGGCCGGTGAGGGGTTAGTTGTGGGATTGAGATGTGACTGGATATATATGGTGGAATACCGGGAATACCGGATGGTGGTGGGTGTGGATTGCAGGTGGATAGGAGATGTAACCACGGATGATGCTAGATGCAATGTAATGTACTTCAAAGCTGGAAGTGAGAAAGAATGATGCGAATGCGTAAAGAGCCACAAGTTTGCTGTGGAAGATGGCGGCGTGCCTTATCACGCATCCAGGGTCCTGCGGGGAGCTGATATATAGGGAAGGCGGTGAGGAGCTCTTGTCTACTGGCGAGCAAACATTAGTCTGTTTTGGGTTAGTCCATCGCAACGGTGGCTGATCATGGGAGAAGTACTCCGTAGCTTCAGTTGCACAGTTCGTTGACCATCAGGCATCTTTCATATCGCCCAACGACGCGGAGAGATAATTTATTGGGCTTGCAGACTATACCCTTATGGTCCTTCACCTCTACATTCTCTTCAAATGAGTGAGGCTGAGGAAAAATGAACGAAGGACAATCATCTACGAGGAATATCCGGCGCGCCAAGGTGAGTAGGCGGTACTTATACTCTGGATAGTAACAAGCAGCTTACCCATCAACTGATTCACTCATACCCAGGCATGCAATACCTGCCGCCGAAAGAAGGTCAAATGTGACGGAAAACGGCCTGCTTGTTCACCCTGCCACGCCTTCGGCTTGCCATGTGCCTATCAAGATGTCGCGGAACGCCGGAATCGCGGAAGTCGATTAGCGACCCAATGATTCCCAAGACTGAGTGTCTTTAACTAGTAAGGTAGGCTAACTTGACTGTTATAGGGCGTATATAGAGGAGCTAGAGCAACGTATCGAAAGAATGCAATCGCAATTGGAGAGTCTGAGCGGGTCTGCCAACGAAACTCGGCAGAACGCGGAAACGCCTCGAGAATCAACATCGCCTTCTACTGAAGACAGAGAACCAGCATATCAGGCCCCGAGGACACATGTCTCTGAGAATGACCAGATAGCATCGGAACCCGGCCTTTCGCTCTCCACAGATGGCCGCGAGAATGATCAGTCCTATGTGATCAACGCCCAGGACGGTAGAATGCGCTACTTTGGTTAGTTTGAAGCTGTCCGTATTACCCTCATCGTTGGCCATCTGATTCTGGTTAGGAGCATCTTCTGCATTTTCTGCTCTGTCAAATACCGCAGTCAATGGACCAGACAACCAAACACAGATGGGAGCCCGGCGACGTGTACCCCAACGAAGTACTGCATGGCCACTTACAAGCTGGGTGCCCCATATTCTTCAAGACAGTCTAGAGCGACGCAACTTCCAACCCCTTCCGTCTAAGAAAGCGGCACAGCAATTGGCCAGAGAATATTTCTCGACATTCAGCCAAGCCATTCCTCTTTTTGACGAGACAACATTCATGCGGTCCATCGACAGACAATACTCATGGAACCCTGATGATAGCGCATCATGGTGGATAGCGCTCAATATTGTCCTTGCCATATCATACAGAGAAAGGGCACACGCATCCTCTGACGGAAGCGACAACTGGAGGAAGTCGCTAGGACATGTCAAAAACGCATTAAACGCTGTCACTGATGTCTTTCTCCGAAATACTGACCTCCTTGCTGTTCAAGGACTCCTAGGTCTGGCACTTTACTTTCAGGGCACACCTAATCCACAGGCCCTCTTTATGTTTGCGGCTACGGCAATGCGCCTCGCCCAATCCATCGGATTGCATAGGAACCCCGCGCATGGAACTTCACCCGAAGACGAGCAAAGGCGAAGAACGTTTTGGATTGCCTTCCTCTTGGATTCAGATATCTCCATACGAGTGGGTCGTCCACCGGTCCAAGATATTGAAGATTATGACACATCTTTACCCACCGAGAATCCTCACGATGGCAAGGGTATATTGACTATCGACGGCACCAGGATCAACTTTTTCCGTCTACTGGTGCAATTCGCCCTGGTTCAGCGCCATGTTTACAGGCATCTTTACACAGTAATTGTTCGTCGACAGCCCAGCGAGAAAGTGCTTGATGAAGTAAAGTCTTGCGAAGAGGCCCTATTGGGGTGGCAGAATTTTATACCTCCGACTCTTCAGCCTCAGCGTACATTTTCCTGCCAACCCAGTTATTTCTTACAACATTTACTCCGATTGCACTTTGCCTACCATTGCTGTTACTCCAACCTTTACCAGGTGTGCATATTTCAAGCAAATGCTACCGAGCGACCTAGGAACGGCACAGGTGGGGTTATTTCTTCGATTCTTGCGCGCGCTCTCGACTCAGCACGTTCCGCACTGTCCCTTCTCCCTCAGATAAACCTACTCGGTTCTACATATAAGTGATATGTGCTGTCATGTGTTAAGAGTCGAAAGCTGACCTAGTCGTTGAGGAATGTTATCTATTTTCCTGCTGCAGCATCCGTCCCATTAGCCCTAAAGCTGCTCAGAGATCCTACACATTCATTTGCCAGTGTCGACCTTGCAATGATTCGGGACATTGTTGACTTCCTCGCAAATACTGCATCTGAGGAGCCTGGTACCTATGTCGACTACATTTTGGGTATGTGCTCAGACCTAGAGCGCTCTGCTAGACAGGCCGTCGTGACAGCACAGCTTGGTCGTCGTCAATCTGGTATCGGGACAGATAAAGAAAATCCGGGACCCGATGAATCTAGCGAGGATACCAGCCGCCCAGCTTGCCCCGTACATAGTACGCTATCGGCGCCGTCAGCTAGCGCCCCTATGATGGATGAACGGAGTGCAAACCCCACCAATATGCTACCGCAACAACCATATCCTGACATTGATTATCCGACACTCGGGCCCGAGTATGACATGACAGCGGAGTGGCAGTGGTCTCTGCCCCCATTCTGGAATTGGCAGGATATTTTCCCTGGTGTGTCCATTCCTGCTGTTTCAGGTGGGGACAGACCAGAAGTGGATATGCCTGATATTTAATTGGAATTGCTATTTATGCTCGGCCCCAGCCTGGTCGTTGTTGGGATACATATATCTAGCTGGGATTAAATCCAACTGCTTGTCTCCAGAACCTGTCCCAATTCTATTCAAAGCCAACCAATACTCCGGTCATGGTGGCAATGAGGGACTGGACGAGAAGTCCACCTCGGCGTCGACTCCTCAACACCCAGCTTTGGAACAGGTTTCAAAAGTGTCTGCCGGCCCCAGTGTCCTGACTCAAATGTCGTCATGAATCTCGAGTCTTCATCCAGATCGTGAGGGAGTCCCTTCTTCCAACCATCAATGACCGATAACAAAACCTCGGTCACATATTGATCGGGAGTGATTTCCTTGAACCCACACCGTTCGATCGTCTCCCGAACCACCTCGGGAGGGTACAGTCCGATCTCCTTTTCCAACGCAATCGTATCTGCAGCAACCAAGGAGCTATGGACGTGGTAAGAGCCTCCCTCTACTGCCCGTCGCCTGATTGCAATCATCGCGCCGACCGCACCAACAAGACCCGTTATCATATCAGACACAGGAAGTGGTGGAAGCACACTCTTCCCATCCTCATACCCCTGGGACCGGCCCATAACATATGAGCTACCCGATGCAGCATCCCCAATTTGCTGCCAACCAGGACGCTCGGCGAATGGGCCATCCGGACCGTAACAGTTTTCGTCGATGTAGACGATCCCCTTGTTTCTTTTCGCTGCGATCTCTAGCATGTTATGCAGACTCAGTCCCTTTCTATCCAGCGAACCCATTCGGAATCCTTGAATGAAAATATCAACATCTGCGAGCAGCTCTTGCAACCGTTCCATATCCTCCGCCTTGGTGATGTCAAGGTCGACCGTTCTTTTTCCGGCATTCAGGGTTAATTGGAGCACCTGAAAATGAATTACCTAGTTAGCGGACTTCTCGATTTATTTGGGCTATGGAAGCATACATTAAGATCCGCCAGTCTGCTGCAGTTTACCCGGATCACGTCTGCTCCGTAAGATGCCAAGGTAACACCGATTTGTGGCCCTGCAATGATACGCACCATCTCCAGGACCTTGACTCCGGCTAGCGGCCGTTTGTCGGATAGGCCCTTGGCCAGAGGCACTGGAGGCGTAGGCCTGGCATAGGTCTCAGCTGTCACATTGATCAACGGATGTTTGGACAGGCGCTTCCCAAACTCTGTCTTCCTCCAACCCTCTGGAGAATAGCAGATGCTTCCGCACAGACCGTGGCGCACATTGTGCATCTCGAGTTCGTCGGGCGTCCACTTGCTAACGTATTCTTGAATATAGTCGTAGTATCCTTGAGGTGTGTCGAAGGTCACATCAGGGTTGATTCCCATCGACCTGAGGGCGGTATTTGCGTCGAGTGAGCCATGAAGCTGGTACCACACATGGGGATCCTTGGTCTGATAGATGGCTGTTGCTCGACTCGATATCCCCTTTCCGAAGCCTTGTTCGAAATCCTGATCGAAGAGGGTACCCAGCTTCCTTGACCGTGCCAGGTCAGGTACGTCAGAGCCGTTGATATAAGTGGTGAGCGCGGAACCGAGCCAAATGCCTGCGTGGTCGGTATCGACAGTCACGCTATTCTGAACGGTGAGCTTCCCATCCCGCAGCTCCAGAAGCTCGTTAGCAACTAGGCCTGCCATGGCATGCAATGCGGCCGCCATGACGGGTGACTTGATCGGCCCTTGAACCATAGGCTCTGGCCGGCCTTCGAAATGGACTGTATCCCATGCTGCTTTGTTTTTCGTGAAATCGGGGGTTCGTGAAGCGAGGATCTCGAATACACGGCGAGCATCTGTAGGCACCGGAAGGACGTTCTTGTCGATGAATGTCCCCGGTCCGTATACCTCGGTTCCGGGAATGGTTTCGTGGGTCACTGTCATGCTGATATCTCTGTTGCAGGCAAGGATAATAGAGAGGAATTCAGAGAATAATCAAAAGAACAACTGGAAATGGCAGAGAACCTAAAATAAGGGGAAATGGACAGCAACGCACCTTGCGGCTTTGTTATGCTCAAAGGACCGGAGAACATTCTCCACGGCCCGCGGGCATCAACTCCCGTGGCCCACGGCAATGGCAACTGATTAGCCTACCAGGTGACGTCTTCCAACGGACAATAGTCAAAAGGCGCAATGAATCCAGAAGAAAGGGCAGGTTCGTCTATCGGTGATGCTGGGTTATTTAAGGGACTTTAGCATTCACATTGTTCCTATGTCTTTCTCTTCTGAAAAGCGCCCTGTTAGGGTGGCCAATTGCTCCGGCTATCATGGTAGGTGGTCTGCAGTCAATCATTTGTTTCATGCTGATGCTATGCAGGCGATCCAGCGTATGAAATGTACCGACAGGCCACATTTGGTGATGTTGATTTTATCACCGGGGATTATCTCGCAGGTGATTTACCCCTCATGTGTTCCGTCTTGCACCCTTTTGCTGATAGCGACTATGTAGAAGTCAACCTGGCCAATAACGCTCAGGCCTGGCGGAATGGAAAGCACCCCGGATATGAAGCAACTGCCTGGGAAGGGCTTCGACAGACGATTGATGTGATTGCACAGAAGCGTATTCGAGTGGTGATTAACGGTGGCGCTTTGGATCCTAAAGCTCTTGCACTGAAGACCCAAGCTTTGGTAAGTATATTTTCTCCATGTGGGATGGGAGAGTGTTGACCTTCTCTGTGGTAGGTTTCTGATAGGAATTTGGATCTCCGCGTGGCATATCTACTTGGAGATGACCTATATTCTCGCGTTGGACCAAACATGCCTACCACGAAAGAAGAACTGACTCATCTTGACTCTGGGAATCCTGACGTGGTACCGTCGGAATTAACCTACGCATTTTTGAATCCAGCCGAGAAAGCAGTTCCCATGGTATCTGCACATGCATACTTGGGAGCCCGTGGCATTGTGGATGGCCTGCGCCGGGGCGCCGACATCATTATTTGTGGCCGAGTTGCCGACGCCAGCCCTGTTATAGCAGCAGCCTGGTATTGGCATGACTGGTCGGAGACGGACTACGACAATCTTGCCGGATCACTCATCGCCGGCCATTTGATTGAATGTTCTGCATATGTAACGGGCGCCAACTTTGCTGGATTTGATAGATATGCACTAGATGACCTCGTCGCTCCAGGGTTTCCCATCGCTGAGATTGCCGCAGACGGCACTTGTGTTATCACAAAGCACCCAGGTACGCCAGGTATCGTGAATGCAGAGACTGTCTGCTGCCAGTTCCTGTATGAACTCCAGGGAACGACCTATCTCAATAGTGATGTGAGCGCTTCTATCGCTGATGTGACTATTAAAGAGGAGGCCAAAGATCGGTAAATATCCCAGCCCAAGCCTTGTCTGAGGCCTTACTGATGGGGATGCAGGGTACGTGTAGCTGGGATTCGTGGAGGTCCACCACCCTCCACCACTAAGCTTGCCGTCTTCTATCAAGGAGGATACGAGGCCCAGCTGTTGTTCAATGCTACCGGGTTTGCCACCGAGAAAAAGTGGGATCTTCTCGAACGGCAAATCCGCCATTTTCTCCCAGAAGAAGCGAGGCAGAACCTGGAGACCTTGGAATTCCAGAGGTAAGTCGCTCGATATACGTTAGCTCTATACTGATTATTCCAGAATCGGAACACCTGCACCAAATCCAGTGTGTCAGAGTGAAAGCACAACCTATCTTCGAATATTCGTGGCCTCCCGCTCCGAGAACGCTGTTCTGGCTGTAGCCAAGGCCATGCAAGAAATATCCCTCAAGCATTTTTCCGGTACGTCTAGGTCTTTAGCCGGGGGTTTCATACTTATGAATTTGTAGGCTTTCATGCATCGCTGGATGCTCGGACAGCGATACCGCGGCCATTCCTTGCTTACTATCCAGCACTGATCAAACAGGCCGACATTGACGAAACAATCAACTTGATCAACGATGCTGATGACATCCGCTCGTACGACACCGGTCACCCACAACACTACCAAGACCTGGTTTTGCGGGAGAACTACGACCCGGATTGCCATGTCTTCACCGGGCCGACCAAGCAACTTCGCCTGGGCGAGATTGCTCTGGGCCGATCCGGCGACAAGGGGGGAAATTTGAACTGTGGGATTTTTGTCACCAACCCCAACCACTGGCCATGGCTGCGATCGTATATGACGAAAGACCGGATGCGCCAACTCATCGGGAACGACTGGCAGGACAGTTTTTATCTCGAACGGGTCGAGTTCCCAAACATCATGGCTGTACATTTTGTCATTTATGGGATTCTTGGACGGGGGGTCAGTAGTAGTAGTCGGCTGGATGGGTTTGGAAAGGGGTTTGTGGATTATATCCGAGACAAGGTAGTGGATGTTCCGGTGAGATTTTAGCATAGATACCTCCTTTTGCGAGTTCTACTATACCCACCGTATAGTCACTCCAAGTAACTGGGTACTCATCTGCAGCGAATCAGACTACCACTAGTCATACTCAACATGATACTCTGTAACGGTCATTCCAGGTACCGACCTTTCAACCCACCATGCTCTATGAAAATATATACTATAAGAGGGAAAGAGTGCAGCCCAGTACCCAATTACACCCCCTCTCCATAGAAGTATCCCCTGTAGTGCAGTGCCAGTATCAACGAGACTCTAGGCGCTCTTCTAGAAATAAAATGACCCCAATCGAAATAAAGCGAAGTACTTCATAACTCTGAATATACCACAGATCTCAATTCTTATATTATACAAAGTCTGCTCTATCTACAACCCCAAACCACCTCTCCATCCAAGCCTATCACCCAACACATCCCCTTTTCCCAACCACACAACCAGAACATCTTTCCTCCCACCCCTTTAATTAAAAACCTTAAACTAAGCACCATAATACCCCCCCCGAATCAAATCCGCCGCCTTCTCGGCAACCGCATACAACGTACTCGTCAAATGTCCACTCAGCTGGAACGGCAACACCGACGCATCGACCACCCGGACATTCTTCGTTCCGTACACGCGCAGCTCTGCGTCCACGACACCGCCTTTTTCCCGGGGGAGCATGCTCGCTGTGCCGACGGGGTGGTAGTTTGGTCTGTCTGTAGGATTATTAGCATACAAGATAATCCTGTATCATGGTATTATGGTGGGTGAGAAGTAGAGGGGTAAGGGGTAAAAGGGGGGGCCTTACAATGCTCCAGCACCCACTCCTTCCAGGTCGCGTCGGAGGCATTCGCAGGGAGGGTAGTGCCAGGGGAGACTTCCTCGCCGACAATTCCACTCAACGGGGCGGTAGCTAGTGCCTTGCGAATGAATCTCGCGACGTCGGTCTGGGCAGAGATATCCTGGTCGAACATGAAGTAGTTCGGGTTGATGGCTGGGAGATCCGAGGCATTGTTCGAGGTGATGTGGACGCTTCCTCGCGAGAACGGTTGCAGGGGCCAGTATTCCACGGCGAAGGAGGAACCGCTGGGGGCGAAGACAATCTCGGCGTATGGGACCTCCGAGGTAAAGATGAGGTCGTGTTGGAGGTGGAAGGCTTCGAGGAGGGTGGATTCGTTGAGGGCGCCGTGGGAGGCGGTGGCGAGGGCGTGAGCGTAGGCGGGGAGGCTGGCGTTGATGGATGCGGCGAGGGCGGCGGTGTTGGGGCCGTAGAGGTGGGTGACGGAGGTGAGGGCGGAGAAGGTGGCGAGGCCGGTGAGGGGGTCGGAGCTGGACCAGGAGAGGGCGTTGTTAGTTTGGTCTTGGAGGTTTTCGCCGACGGTGGGGAGGGCGACGGTGAGGGGGATGTTGTGGTGGTGGAGGATGGAGGGGTTGCCGATGCCGGAGAGTTCGAGGAGGGCGGGGGAGCGGAGGGCCCCGGCGGAGAGGATGATTTCGTGGGCGGCGTAGATGGTTTCGGTGCCGTAGGGCCCGGTGACTTCGATGCCGGTGGCGAGGGCGTCGTCGTGGGGGGTTGTGGTGTTGGACCAGATGATGCGGTTGGCGTGGGTGTTGGTGATGATCTTTAGGTTGGAGCGGGATTCATAGGGCCAGTAGTAGGCTCGGGCGGCGTCTTCGCGGATGTTGTTGGCGCGGTCGAGGGTATCGGGGTGGGTGGTGAATCCGACCATCTTGCCGCTGTTGGCGTCGGGGTTGTAGTGAATGCCGAGGTGGTCCATGGTGTCGTTGAGGACGGTGAAGACGCTGCTGTTGGTCATGGCGGTGGGCCAGCCGACCTTCAGGGGACCGTTCTCGCCGTGGTATTTGGGGTCGTAGGTGGCGCCATGGGCGGTTTGGTCTTGGGTAGGCACCTCGAAGGCTTCGGATTTCTTGTAGTATTGCAGCAGGTTCTTCCAGTTCCAGCCCTTGTTGCCGACGCGTTCCCAGTTGTCGATTTGGGCGTTTTCGGCGCGGGTGTAGGACATTCCTGTCGATTGATTAGTATATTCATCCTGGAAGGCGAGTTTGGGCTGGGGAGGGGCTACCATTTATTGTACTCGTCCCACCAATCGCCTTGCCAGCACGGATCGTCTGCTTCAGACCGCCCGCATAGGTCTGATTCTCGGTCTGGTAAGCCCAGTCGATGCCGGTGTTGAACGCCAATCCGTATCCTTGGACATCTGTGACATTGTAATTGTTAAGCACCGAGTCACCGGCTTCAATGACGGCCACAGTCACATTGCTCAGCTCGGAGAGTCGGTTGGCGACGACCAATCCACTGGTGCCGCCACCCACAATCACAAAGTCATATGTGGACGAGACACGCTGGCTGGCTGCCAGAGAGCCCAACGAGAGCACGGCCAGGGGAAGAAGCATGATGATAGACAAAACGATTTGGTGGCTTTCTACCCAGCAGACATACTGCAAGCTCTTATATACACATTGCCTCACGCGAAGCATTATCAAGCCCAGCCCCATCCTTACACACGATCACCTAACCGAAGGATCATGTTTCAGATTCGTCAGAACTCAGTCATCTTGACTAACCGTGTAGATTGCCCTCTGCAGTCCCTTCACGACCCTAACACGTCGAACCAATCCCGTGTCTCAACCTAGACTATCTGCCACCTTCGATAGGGCCATGATTATCAATGAATCCATCCCGCCTTATCAATCAACCGTCATCGGGCGGAAAATTCCCGCAGTGGCTCTCGCTTCGAACCCAGGGTCCACCCATACCTATTACCTTATTTCCCGATGCCGCCATCGGAACAGGAACGAGGACCGGGAACGGGACTAGTGCCGGCATGTCGGGGAATTATCGGCATGCCGAATCTCCACCCATGCCGGATCGGTATATTGGTGTAATATCCCGCGGGGAGATTTCGGGATATCTATCGGGATGCAGTGTAACGTGCTCTGTCATCATCTAAACTATCTATAGTCGATAAGGTACTATGGAGTAGTGATGGTGATGTGAAATCCCATCCGGAGCTGGAAATACGGATAGTCCCGAGCCGAGACCAGCTTCGGGCGGATATATCGGCTTGCAGCAGAAGTAGGAAAAGTGCCAGAAAGGATAAGCGAAGGAGATAGGATAGACCTCTTCCATCCGAAAAATCCATCAGTTGGGAATCCAATTGCTGTTTGAGTCGACTATGTGTGGGTTATCGCCATGGGTGAATCTTTGCTGCACAGAGATCTTTCTAGGTATGGGTATCTGGTTGTCTGCGGTGTCCTGTCAAGGACTGATAAGTGCGCTTTACGGGTGCATATTGCCAGATAAAAATCTGGCGTTGCGATTAAGGGAATGGCCCAAAACAACGATTCTACGTCCAACGGCTCAGAACGTGTGATCCTATTTTTCTACTCGAGGTCAGTCAGATCTTCATATTGCAGCTAGACCTTGCGGATTAGGATGTCGGGTTTCCGGGATAGTAGAATTAGGTTTTGAGAGTCATCAGCTCGACTGATTTGGATCCGAAATATATTTAACCAACTGAAGGTTTTAGTAATCGTGATGGATTCAAGATTCTGGTACTATCAGCCTACATATACGGGTTGTGTTTTTAGAATGGAGAACAGACGAGGTGTAATCCACATAGCCCAATGGCATAGAACATAAAAGATAAGATATCTCCATTTGTCATGTTTTGTTTTGGAGATCATCGGTACCAAGGATGCTAGATGCCACTAGCATATGCTAACTGATTATCTGCCCGATGGCCGCTCTAGCGCGCCATTCACATTCGAGATAACTACCAACCACACCCTGACTTTAACATATGATAGATATCCTACAAATTACACCTTCCGTCCCATTACCCCTCCTTTTCATGCCCTATCTTTTACTACCGCTCAACACCCTCCACCCCATCAACCCAAGCACCCCCCCCAAACTCCCCACCCCAGCACCCCCCAACACTCGCAACGCCCTCTCCCTCTTCCCTAAGTTCCTCCCCCTTGCTCCCAACCCCAAAGCAACCACACCCACCCCCAACACCATCCCCCCCACACTCCACCAATCCACCACCACCTGTCCCCGATTCTCCAACAACCGCCAACTGCGATCCTGCCATTCAATAATCTCCTTGCCCCACATATGAACCGGCAGAAGAAGAGAAAACAGCGCGAGACCACCCAGACCACCCAGCGCGGAGGGGCGGAGGACTTGGGTGAGACGGGTAACGAGTTTCGTGTTCGTTGGTGTTGAGCGCGCAGTGACAGGCTTCGGTAGAGATGAAGATGAGCGGGAGGAGAAGAACAGGGCTCGGGCGGTGCCGACGAGTAACCCGATTCCGGTCCCGAGTTGGAAGCCTCGGTGGAGGACGTGCGTGGTGAGGATTAGGTGGGCTAGGGGTTGGTCTTCGGCGTAGGGCGGGTGGGGAAACATTTTGTTTGGGGTTGGGGGTGTAGATTGGTATGAGGTGGTGGGTTTGGAGGTGTTAGGGAGGGAAGAAGAGGTGAAGATGGATGTAGGGACAGGGAGGGGGGGTTAGTAATTGATGTTCTGGAGAGGTGTCAGCACTAGTGGGGGATAGAAGTTAGTGGTGGTTTACGAGGAGATTCCGTGGGTCGTGGGAAATACCTGGGTTGTGATTTGATCGTGGATAGGATACCACTGGCTGCATTTATCGCTGTGTCGCCGCTCGTTGATTTTGTTGCGGATGACAGTGTCGAATAATTGTGATCCCTCAAGAACGAGGTACCGTTTCCCCCTTTTCACAGGGCCCGTTCCGCCTAACACAAGACGACCGGCTTCATTATCGGCTGCATCGAGATCCTCTCCAATAACTCCCTCAATGCGATCAAGAATCGCAGTTTTGTCCGGTCTACCACCTCCAAGGTTAATTTATGCACTGCCAATTCATCATAGGCGCGGCGGGTCGCAGCGATGATTGATGCTGCCAGGGTTGTCTTGGTCTCTTCTCTCTGCCTGCATGAGAATGTCGCTGTTGCGTCTGACTCTGTGATTCCCAAGGTCGTCGGGATGCACAGGTGAGCTGTCGCGCGCGTTCCCATGTCGGCGTGGAATGATGATACACGAGAGGCGGGTGGAGAGGATACAAGTGATGGTGCATGCGAACAATAGGAGAAAACATTAAAAGAAGGGTTGGTCCATATTATATCAAAGTCTCATTTTAATACTGTGGAACAACGTTCTACCAAAACTAGCGAGTGACCGGTTCATGCTCACTCACCGACACAGCTGGCGAGGCTGAGGATTTAGCGTTGCGGGACGATCTGGTTATGCTGGGAGTCCTGACAATGGCTGAGATCTGGATGAAGCTCAACTCGTTCCTGCATTACAGCTGGTCAATCTTACTATAGCTACATCACCACTCAAACACAACCGTTCCCTTGCCCGACACAAATTTCACCTCCCACCCATACTTGCCCTTGGTCAATCCATCTTCCACTAACCGGATATCCTTGGCTGCAGAGACGGAGGTTACGGTATACTCCACCGCGGCCCTAGTGGCAGGCACCGCCCCCGAGCCGTCAGCCTGATCGACCAGATCCACTTCCACTCGATTAGCACCATACAGGGTCCGGACCTCGTCAATGGCACCCGCGTCAATCTCAATATTCAGCCCGAGATCGGACAGGTAGACTTTCCTGCGGACCGTGTCTCGGGGTTGCAGTGTCACACTGTCGTTTCCACCGGACGAAGATGCGGCAATGTTGCCTCCGAAACTCACCCATCCAAATTCTGGGTGTTTCACCAGGACTGTCCCGGCACCTAGCACCTGTCCCAGAAACCCCGGGCCATAATCTCCAGTGTAGTCATCCCATGCCAACGTCTCGGGGAAGGAGTGGAAAGACATGGACCCGAACCCATCGTCCGCAACGTTGGTCGTCGGGCCTTGGTTGCCCCCGTAGCCGATGCGGAGGTCATAGAAGCTCAATTGGGCTGTAGGATCAAAGAGGGATCGGTAGTGATCGAGCATGGGCAGAGCGTTAAGGCTGGATCCGTAGTGGTGGATCTGCCGTTCAATGCGGGAGAGTTTGCCTGCAGTCCTTTGCGAAGTTAGTTGCCAAGTCCAAGCGGGATCGAAATGGAGACCAAAAAGCTTGAATTGGACAAAAGCATACGTAAAGTCCCAGTACCGCCGAGCGTTGCCGTTCCACCCCCAATGCGCTACAGTAGGCATGTATCCCCTGATCGAGGAGATAGTCTTGTCCACTGTTGCCGTGTAGTTGAAGTACCTAGATGTGTTAGGCAGCTTGATAAGCTTGAGCTCTGACTGAAGTAACATACTTGGACCACAAGTACACCCCCTCCTGTCCGGTGCAATCCCAGGCCTGCTCGCTACCGAAAGGGTCTTCTTGCGTAGACCACGCCTGTGCACGATCTCGCATGATGTCCTCGAACTTTGTCGCTTCTGACGTGTAGTTCTCGGCCCGGAGATCCTCGAGCAGGTACATCCACATCGTTTCCCCCATCAGCCCGAGGTCGTTGTAATAGGTGTTTGCGCTTCCATCGGGTTGGCTTCCAAACGCAAACAGCACGCTTTTCACTCATTTTAGTGATATTTCCAGGTGAATTGGGAGACACTTACGTTTGATATGCCTGCAACAAATACCATTTTGGCGACCGGAGAGTAAGGACGCTCGGGGCAATCCGGCCAGCCCGGTACAATCCCCAGTAGAGAGCAGAGACATGAACGTAATCGTAAGCTCTATCGAGCAAATAAGCAGCGTCTTTATCCCAACTGCCAGGCCAGTAAATATCTGGATCATAGTCGTAATCCGGCATGGCGTTCGGATCGTAGTAAAATAGGCTTTTGCGAACACCGTATTCCGTTGATCCGTTGGTTAGTTGCAATCGGGACCAAACGGTCTCATTCACAAACTGTTCCAGCTTAGAAACCTCCGATGCGACAGGCTGGATAGACTGCTTCATGGCTGCTGTCACGAAAGACCCAGCACCGCCTTCGTCACTCAAACCTGCTATCCACACCCGGTTATCTTGGAGAACCGGGCCATTCACGGACCGATCATGGGTGATGATAGAAGGAGCGCGACCGAATGGATCCGACGTGTTTGTAAACCACTGGTTCTCTTCCAGGAACTGGCCAGCATTGGCAAGGGACTTGGGGCCGGTGTCAGTGATATAGTAGTGTAGAGTATGCTTCAGTCCTGTGCTGTAAACAAGCTCTACTCTGCATCTACCAAACACTTGCTCGTTGGGTACAATCGTATACCCTGTCCAGGAGCTGCTCTCCAAGCCCAAAGGCGTCAAAGAGAGACAGGCATCGGGGGAAACATTCACAGCATCAACTTTAAGCGATGTGTTCACGAACAACCGCCCTTCCAGATCCCTGGGCACCACATATCCCGGAATCCCAACAGCAACCGGATGTCCAAGCGAAGAAACCGTCGGCTCAATATCATCCACACTTGAAACAGCCGTAAACCGCAGCCCGAACGAAATCGATTCTCCCGACGACAGCACCAGCGAGGTTGGAGGATTCCACGGCTCAACGCCCTCCCATTCCTGGTCTGCATATGCCTTTGTGTAGATCTGCCACTCATAGTTGCCCTCGAACACCTGACTCTGGTATGCTAATGAAGTATCCGTCGCCTCTGTGAGGAATCTCCATGCTTCGAGTTTCGTATAGAGATTCAAAGGCGTAATGACGAGGTGGGGACCTTCTCCGAGTAGTCTGGTGACCTGGACATATCCAGCCTGTAGACCGATGAAAGGATCGACCAAGACACACTTCTCTCTTGTCTCGACCGCCGTTCGATCCGTAAAGATGCTGTTAAACTCGATGGGTAAGCCGAGACTACCGATCTCGATGGATTGTGTGTTTCCGTTCCTCAGGGTGAAGTTCAGTGCTAGGTCTCCTTGGTAGTCGGTCCAGGTTCGGGTGATGAACAGACGGTCTTTGGTGACGTTTCCAATAGTCGTGTCGAGATTGGACGACAGGATGGAATGTGAAGAGTTGCCGTTGATGAGAGGCACGCGATTTGTGACGGTATCTGCATCGATCCATCCGTTGGAATTGCCCACCCGGTACCGCAGGGTCAGGTCACCGGTGTGGTAGTGGCCGTTGCCACTGCGGTTGGCAAAGACATCATATGGAGAAAAGTCAAAAGCCGGGTCTAATGATGATTTTAGGGATCTTAGTACCCCCGATTCACTGTCGAAGGCCCCAGTGAAGCGTTCTGTTGAGAAAGTCGTAGCATATGCGGCGGGTAAAAAGAAAAGGATCCCGGCTAGGAGGACCATTTTGGAAAACTTGCTGCCTGGAAAACATGGTGTTCTGACTGTTCGTCAACCTTGGACTTTTATAAACGCAGGGCCTGTCGATCTATGTCCCCCCGCAGGTTGAGGTTACATTTCTGCAGGGATCGACTTTATTTCTCCGGTGTACGACATGGATTTAACCGGGAATTAGGATGATTCTTAATCACTTGCAGATTGCCATCGGATAATTTCCTAACTTGGTTTCAGATCAATTATTAGGCTAGAAGGAGCAATTTCCAGCACTTCCGATCATTTCACTGCATACCATGACTAAGACAGATATGTGCGAGGGAAGAGATGTCCGTCTGAATAGCATATTGACGGAAAGCAATCTAATGCCTGAACAATAACCTACCTCTCCGACGGATGAATACCTTTCGGCACATATAACTCCTCCAAGTATTCCATCTCCTCCACCGTCAGCTCCACTCCAATGGCATCGACCGCCTCATCAATCCGCTCCTTACTATTCAAGCCAAGAATAGGATTCTCGCCGGGATGGCTCAAACACCAAGCAATAGCGACCTGCGCCATACTAACCCCCTTCTTTTTCGCCACTTCCTCCACGCGTCTCACAATCGCCTCGTCCACAGCAGACTCTCGATCCCGGATGATACTTTTCAGGCTCAGATCGGTATTCTCGCGGATCGTCGACCGGACACCCCATGGTCTTGCCAGCACACCACGGGCGAGAGGTGACCAGGGAATCAGTCCAACCCCAGTGTCCAGACAATAAGGGATCATTTCGCGCTCCTCCTCTCGAGCAAGCAGATTATGGAAGTTTTGCATGGAAATGAACTTGTGCCATCCGTTTTGTGTGGATATGTTCTGTAGGGATTGGAATTCCCAGGCGGCCATCTGGAGGCCGGGTCATTAGGCTAAGGCTTTTCTTCGATGTAGAGGATAGATAGATTGTGGAGGACTAACCGAGCTAGCACCGATATATCGCACTGCGCCACTATTCACGACATCATTCAAAGCTCGCATGATCTCCACCCGAGGTGTATTGCGATCCAGACGATGGATTTGAAGCACGTCAATGTAGGTCCCCAGGCGTCGACAGCTAGCTTCGACCGCATCGAAGATATGTTTCCGTGAGAGGCCGACGCGATTTACCCAGTCTTTATCATTGTGGACCGTTGCTCGATTAGGTGGCTGGCCGCCCTGGTCATCCACTCCGAAATAGCATTTGGTCATAATCACCACTCGGTCGCGAGGTATTTGTTTCAGCTTGAGAAACTTTCCGATGATTTCTTCCGAGCGGCCGTGGGAATAGATGTCGGCCTGATTGCAGGTTCATCGTAAGTCATGTGTATGGAGAGTATATTTATAAGGAAGGCATTGGCATACCGTGTCCCAGGTGTTTATTCCCCGGTTGTAGGCGTGTTCGAGGAGAGGAAGAGCTTCCTCTTCATTGAGAACCCAACCCTGCCAGTCGCTACTCCCATATGACATGGCCCCCAGGATGACCTTGGATACTTTGAGTCCCGAGTCCCCCAGACTGGTTTTGTTAGAGGTTGAGTATCAGACAGTAGTCGGCAACATGAACCGTACCGGACGTATTCCATTTTCCGTTCCATTGCAATCACACAAGCGAAAGAGATAAGCTGGATCTCTGCGAGGTGTAAACGGGCGGGATGATGACAGGACGAAATGGCAGCAATGGAGACGCTTAGGAAGTCGACATGAGGGGAAGTCCACTATATATGAACAGATCCCCACAGCATGTGTGCGAATCACCTGAGTAATAGATAGGCAGCAGCCTCTCCACTCATCAGCATGTAGACTTCAGGTCTAGCATTGGTGAAAATAGCACCTCCCGCCAGATCAGCGGCTTCTCTCCTCTCCACGCTCGCCAGTAATTGGTTGACTTGAGGATTTCGGGGCATCCTCTGAGGGTCCACCCCCACTTCCTGGCAAACGCCTCGGTGACCTCCCAGTTCAAGGGATCCCACGGTATTCCCCACACGAGAAGCGTTGCATCCGTGCGACGAGGATCCCAGAATCCCATGAGGTCATGGCACAGTTCGTCTTCATCAAATGTATCTCCTGCCCGTAGAAAGTTGTCTCGCATTGTGGGAAACGGGAAGATGTCGAACCAAGGATGATGGGGAAGCGTTCTCTGCAAGGAAGTCGGCCACAGACTCGCAGGGACCGCTTCCTTTGCGGCATTCACGGAGGCGACACTAAACAGTGAGATAGACTCATCGGCCCAAAGATATTCAATCGTCATGCCGGCAGCAACGATGTTGTCGTTGGCTGCCCGCCAGATATTCAATCTGCTGAGACTGATCAAATGGTCTGCTTGGGGAGAGCCCAGTTGGTAGCTTTCCATGACCAGACGCTCATACAGTATCATTAGTTCAGGAAGATTAGCTGGCGCCCAGGTCCACTGGAGGACTTGAGATCCTATCGGAGCAGTCGCGGTGGTCTCGTTGATGCTACGTGCGGGGCGACTAGAAGGGGCCTCTTCGGTATGCCTTTTCTTTCCGCATTGCTTGGCTTGTTTCCGAGCCCCTGCCACATGTAAGCACTTCATTTAGCTACCTCGAGGGATCTGGCATTACTCACGATACGCTCGCTGGTTCAAGCGGTTCTGTACCAATCTTCGGATTTTAGGATCGCTAACCCCGAACCAATCGTCCTCGGGAAATTTAGACGAGAATGCCATGGGTAGTATCTCAATCCTAACGATGACTCTGGTGACTTTGGATTGAGGAGGCAGCAGGTGGGATAATGTGGAAGGAACTTAAGAAGCAACCGTTAGCTATTTGTAAACGACGTAACTTGCTTACAATTTCACTCTCATTAGTCAGTAGGGCCCCGCCGTACCCACAACGGCGAATTTTTGGCGTTGTGGCGCATGTGGGCTGCTTACATTTCTTCTCTAATTGGTCAGAATATGAAGCCAAAAAGTGCTTGCCAGTGCGGAGCCAAACGTTGCTTACAATATGGATCTGATTGGTCAACGGCCCGTTGGAATCGTCCGTATTGTTTTACCCTCTACTCCGTATAGATAGTTAGCAGAGAGGCATATCCCATAGTTTCATCTCATCGTATTTAACCATCTGTCGACCGAGACAGTTTCCACAAGATCTCGGTACATGCTTCGATGCACTTGTTTGATGACCATGCAGAAATCCATCGTCGTCCAAAAGGTATCAGAGCCAGTCAGGCTGGTTGAACGACCTATCCCTGAGCCGGGGGATAATCAGCTTCTACTGCACGTAACAGCCACTTCATGTGAGTAACGACCATTTCCATCATTGCTCAACCCGAATCAGTGGCATCTTGCTCATGTGCCCTAGTGAACCCGGTTGACCAAAAGACGCGTGACGTGGGGTTATTCTCTAAACAAGGCCCTCAAGTATTGGCTCATGATATCGCCGGCCGAGTGATCAAACTGGGACCCAAGCAAGAAACATCTCAATTCCACGTGGGAGATGTTGTTTTCGCACACGCCAATCTTGTGCCAGGAGCAGTGATCGATGACTACGGCGGTCTTCAAGAATATGCCATCGTGGATTCTCGATACGCCGCCAAGAGTGACGATGCAGGTCTGACAGACGCCGAGGCAGCCACGATACCCGTATGCGCGATGGCAGGATTTATTGCCTTTTTCCACAGTACTGGATTCGGTCTACCTATCCCGGACGGTATCTTCCAATCAGCACAGGGCTCTACTTGTAGCAAAGCCATCCTCATTGTTGGCGGCGGGTCAAATTGTGGTCGCTTTGCTATCCAGTTTGCCAAAATGTGTGGATTCGAACAGATCATCGCCACGGCGTCTCCGGGGAGATTCGCTGAGCTGCAAGAGTTAGGTGCGACACATGTGTTCGACCGACATGCCAATCGTGACGAGATCGTACGTCAAATTCGAGCCATTACGGGTGATGATCTGATCTTCGCCCTCGACACGATGAGCCTTGGATCTGAACAAGACACTGCACTCGCTGCACTGTCGAACTCGAAAAGAGGGTGCTTGATAACTCTCAACCCGGTCAGCGAGTCAGAGCCCGAGCCGACTCTTATTGGCGACAAAACGGCCGGGTATGATCGGCGTTTAACAATCGGTCTGAGTGCACTGTACCCGGAAGTATCGCGGGTGTTTTGGAGGCGTGTTTCTTCATGGGTGCAGACAGGCCAGTTGCGCCCGTTGAAATTTAAGGTCTTGGAGGGATTGGATGCGGAGAAAGTTAATCAATTACTGGATGATTATCGCAATAAACATGGGCAGAAAGTGGTGGTCCGACCTTGATGTTTTCCAAGGTAACTTTAGGAATCGTGTGATCTATCTCAGCCTTTGTAGCAGTAAATCTTGAGACCAGTTTCTTTCACTAATTTTATTTTTCGGCTTGCGGCAGAATGGGCACAAGAGCATTTATATTGGGAAACAGGGGCGTTCGAACTTTCACAATGGAACCAATTTTGGCTCCTGATTATGTGGTCTAATCGAATATAGAAACCGAGGGACGCCAATACAAAGTCCTCTACTGTTGAAAAATAGACATAGACGAGGCACGTTACTAATCTTAGGATCTTATAGAAATGCGCAACAAAATCAGAACTACTAATGTCCCCCAAGTGGATAATCTCAGTACATATGCATTATCCACAACCTCCCTTCCATCCCATATCAACGGTTTCTGTACCTCCCATCAAGTCAGTCTCATAAACCGATCCATCTCAAATGAATCACTCACAGCAATCAAAACTCAAACGCCGGCTTAACCGTCTGACCAAGCAAGAAAATAGGAGTCTTATTGCTGAAGTGAGGGACATCTCCCATGATCTCCGCAACCTCGGGGCTGGCAAAAGCAGCTTTCGCGCCATCTTCGTTCTCCCAGAAGACTTCACTGCCGAACGCGTAGAGTGGGGGTGTGCCGTCCAACCCAGGAACGTATTTGGTGACTGACCAGCCCTTCAGACCGTACTTAGACCAGTGCTTTTCAATCAGAGTCATGTGGGTCTGGGTGTAGTAGTCGATGTTGTACTCGGCGTCGGCATCGTTGGGGAAGACAACGGTCACGGTGAAAGACATGGTGAAGTGCAGAGGGGCTTGCTAGAACCAATTCAAAGAGGATCTGAGTGCGTGGGGAAAAGATGTAGAGAATTGAAGATTCAAGCAGAGGAGTAGATAGGATAGTAGAATTTATACCTTCTGCTGGACCCTCATCGGTCTTACGCAATTATGTCCGCCGGTTTAAGTCCGTATCTGCCCAGAGTGTATTTCTAATCGTCCAATTTTGTGAGGGGTTGTCTCGAAGATTCGATATAAATATCGCGCCAACGCCCTGCAACGTTGATCCTTACTGACCTTTATCATTGAATTCCTCCGAGTTACTCCCGCAGCCATCATCATGTCGGAAATCTCCACTCGCCCCAAATTCCTCTTCGTTCTCACCTCCCAAGCCATTCTTCCAAGTCGCAACACCCCGACAGGATGGTATCTCCCCGAGCTCGTCCATCCATACAATAAGCTTGCCCCTCATTTTGACATTGTGGTCGCCTCCCCCGCTGGCGGTGAAGCGCCACTCGATCCATACTCGATTGAAGCCACCAAAGACGACTCTGAGTGCGTGGCGTTCTTGGAGAATAACTCTCACGTGTGGAAAAACACACTCCGCCTCGACAGCCTAGTCGGCCAAACCTCACAATTTGCGGGCGTTTTTTACGTGGGTGGGCATGGGCGTAAGTATCCCGTTCCCATGGACATGTACATCACCCCGAGGAAACTCACTCACATTGACAACTAGCGATGTTCGATCTCGCCAACAACGCAACATCTCATACTCTTATCCGAGAATTCTACGAGAGCAAAAAGGTAGTATCCGCAGTATGCCATGGCCCCGCAGCTCTAGTGAACGTGAAACTCAGCAATGGGGAGTACCTGGTGGCGGGTCAAAAGGTCACTGGTCTTTCCGACGCCGAGGAGGAGATCATGCAGTTCACTAAAGACATGCCATTTCTGTTAGAGACCGAGCTGCGCAAGAATGGTGGAGTCTATGAGAAAGCGGAGGGGCCGTTCGGGGCGAAGGTTGTTTCGGGTGGGCTTGATGGGTTGTTGATTACTGGGCAGAATCCGGCGAGTGCGGAGGTGATTGGCGAGGTGGTGATTAGGGCTGTGGGGGTGTAGGTTGATTTTAGGACAGGGTCAGACGGTGTTGAGAGTTAAATGTTATTCTTTTATACTTCATGGTACATCGCTTTCTTTTCTGTATTATTATTTCCTATTAGATTTGTCCTTATTCTTCATGAAGAATATACCCTTCCCTGGGTTTGACTACTACCAATGATATCTCCTTGAGCGATTTCTACTGACCTGACTACCTGACCAAAATTCAATGAGTAGATATGCCATGGAACAATCATCCCCTAGCGGCCAACCCTAAATCATCCCCAACTACGGATAGCCAATCAGAAGAAAAATGTAAGCAATACGCACTAGCGCTAGTCTCCACTATTTCCCCGAAAATTGGCCATTTACAGATAACTGTACGGAGTATCATTCAGACAACGATGTATTAAAATCTAGGAAAGTAGGCATTAAACTCCTGTAATGAATCTTAGCAGGAGTACCAGGATTGGAGATAAGTTTGACTACTGCTATATGCCCGACAATAATATGGCAGAAGACCCCGAGTGGGCCGAAAAGATAACTCCGGTCACAGGATGAGTGATATAGTACTGGATAGGTATGGTCTATCTATCAGCGAAATCTGCTATTATATACGGAGTAGCCGCTGAGACGACCCCTAGCCTGAGGCAAGAATCACAGGCCTCAGGTACGACTGTGTAGCCTCAGGCCACGAGTATTGCTGTAAAGCGGTGAGGAATCTGTCGGTTTTATTAGTAGGCTATTCCTGGAGTCGTAGGCGGGGAGTGTAGCAGAGTAGGAGACACGGGCATGCGGGGTAGCCTCGGCTGTTGCTTCTCCCAGTCAAACAACAATGAATCAAAATGGCTGGCCCAGTGATGACAACCGAAACCATCAGATTCATCAATGATGGATGGAGGGTCGGCGAAGAACACCACCGACTTCCCTCAATTGAGGCTGAAACACTGACACCATGTGACTTGCTACGTGCATCACACGAACAGCGAACACGTCTGACACGCCGAAAGGCTGATGGCCGTGTCTCTCAGCTCTGTGGTACCTGATCTCATCGCCTCATATTCGCCCAAGGGATGATGTGTGCAGTTCTCAGCCTGATAATGGGCTCGTCATGGTTCAGCTTCGAAAGGAACCTTTTCGGGCTACACAGAGCTAGATGGCTATGGCCATAATTACGCCTACACTACGGCGGAGTGGCAGGGTGTAAGCTCTATTTGACCAGATTCAACTAGGATACTGGAAAATCGTGTTCAACCCTTTCTCTTCAATCTTTTCCCAAATCGATCCTCTATACGATCCTACTCTATTGGCATCTACCATTTTACTTTAACATGAAATCCAAAAGGAAAGTATTCACCCATGACGACTACATGGTCGGGTGGATCTCTGCGCTCCCGCTCGAGATGGCGGTCGCAAAGGAAATGCTGGATGACTTACATCCTAAGCTATCACACGATCCCAATGACAGTAACAATTATGCCCTTGGCTCGGTCTTCGGAAACAACGTCGTTATTGCCTATTTACCATTTGGAGTCTATGGCACTACTTCCGCAGCCACAGTCGCGACAGATATGCGGCGTACCTTTCGAGCCATACGGATCAGTCTGATGGTGGGCATCGGCGGCGGGGTGCCAACAAAGGAGGCTGACATTCGACTAGGTGATGTTGTTGTGAGCAAGCCAACAGATTCATTCGGCGGAGTGATACAATACGATTACGGCAAAAAGGTGCGTGGTGGCACCTTCTTGCGAACAGATTGCCTCAACAAGCCCCCGCAACTGCTGTTGACGGCAGTCTCTGATCTGCAAGCCGAACATATAAGGGGAAGCTGCCAGATCCCGACAACCCTTTCACAGGCTTGTAGGGAAGTCTCCTATGATGGCTCAGTTTGCGTATTGTGGCCAAGCCCAGGATCACCTATATGAAGCCGAATATGATCACCAAGGGACAGGAAAGACATGTGATGGATGCAGCAAGAATATGCTGGTTGGTCGATTACCGCGAGACTCAAGCGATCCCGTCATACATTATGGACTCATTGCATCCGGTAGCCAGGTCATAAAGGATGGAGTCACAAGGGATCGACTAGCCAGAGAGCTCGGTATTCTGTGTTTCGAAATGGAAGCGGCTGGGTTGATGGACCACTTCCCCTGCCTGGTTATCCGTGGGATTTGTGACTACTCCGATACCCACAAGAACAAACAATGACAGGAATATGCAGCAGCTACAGCAGCAGCCTATGCGAGGGCGCTTCTCTCCGTGATACCGCCGCGCCGGGTCATGGAAACGCCGAAAGTGAGTGAGGTTCTATACGCGACCCCCGCGGGCATTGCTGTCTCGGTCGCGATGATTCTGGAACTGAGCCATCAAATTGCGGCTCGTTTCCTTGACATCTATTTGATTACCAAAGAGGTGCCGGTTATATTCAAGGACATAGCAACGCATCTACCACTCCTTGTTGAAGTTATGAGTTGCCTCAAGAACGACTGTAAAGATGACTCGGTAGCGCCTAGCACGCTTTTGCACGTTGTGGAGAGCAGCCTTCAGCAGATTTCAGTACTCGACAAGTTAATTCAACGAACTTTGCCTAGTCAGGGGGACTCTTGGCTACGTCGCAGACAGAAGTCAATCTCTAGCAGTCGCAATGCAAAGGATATTATGGTCACCTTCAAGACGCTCGAATCCTCCAAGGCAACAATTTCTTTCTATCTTTAGCAACGGGCAATGGATCGAATGAATAATCTATGTATATCCGAGCAACTCCATCAAGGTATGCAATGTCCTTTGTCTTTTTTCTTTGCTGATCAACAAGTAGAGATATCATTAGTTCAACGGCAACAAATGTCGGCCCTATGTTCAACTTGGCTTAGGCCCACCAACACGGGTTGTATATATGAGGATAAGTCGCCTGGAACCTGCGAATGGATCTGGAACTCACCGGAGTTTGTCCAGTGGGCCTCATCATCGCCAGTTCCAACCCGGTTGTTATGTATACACGGTGTTAGTGGCTGCGGAAAGTCCATGCTGACAAGGTCTACAGTCAAAGGAATGAGAGAAAAGAAATACCAAGTTCTATACTTCTCTTTCTCCAGAACAGACGGCGATCGCAAGACTTTGGATTCCTTGGCTCGTTCATTACTTTGTGATCTTCTGGTGGAAACGTCTGACGAAGGCGTACTTTCTATTGTGACTGAATTGAAGAGTCGAAACCTTATCACAACCGGAGATGTGCTGGAAGCATTATTGAAATCAGTAAAAAGCGTCACTGGGCCTATTTACTGCATGATAGACGGGGTCGACGAATGCGATGACGAGAAGAACGATCAAGATCAAGGGTTACTCAAATGTATCCTGAACCTGACCAAATTTCCAAATGGTCACGTGGCCCTGGTCGGACGACCATATGCGCTTCAAACTGCTATCACCTTGACGCCTCTGGTGATTGAAATGAACCCCAGTGTGGTAAAGTCAGACATTGAGATGTTTATTCACGACCAGTTGGAGAAATCCCCAATCCCCAGAGCGCATGGGCTAAAAGATGATGCAGTCAGAACTTTGTGCGAAAAGTCAGATGGAATGTTTCTTTGGGTAAAGTTCGCCATGGAAGACCTGCATGGGGCGATAACACCTTACCATGTGAAGGACAGACTGCGCAATATTCCCAGAGGTCTGCAAAATATGTATCGGGCTTTTTTTCTAAAGCTTCTGGAAAGGCTTGATGACATGCAGTTGAAACTGGCAAAGTCAATTTTAACAACTGCAATTGCATCATGCCGCCCACTGACAATTGTTGAATTGCAATATCCCTACGCTTTAGGCGTCGGGCCAATCGCAAACCTAGAACACCATCGCTTTCTACAACCCGAGAAATTGATATGTCAAGTCTGCGGCGGTTTGGTCAACATCACAGATGGCATTTTGCGGATAAGCCATGTTTCAGTGAAAGAGTTCCTCACTAGGTCAGACGAGCATTGGCTCTCTGATGCAGATCGGGGATTGAGGTACTTTCAGATAGATATGCGTGCTGCACATCTATCGTTAGGCACCGCATGTCTTGACTATCTAACTGCCCGCCTATTCGACCTCAATCTGGCTGATTCAGACACCCTGGTTGCAGTTGAAACCCGATACCCGTTTTTGCAATACTCATCTAGACACGCAATGTCCCATCTTGTCCAGTCCGGCCCGCCTTCCACCGCGACCTTGGACAAGCTCGACGGGCTGCTCGAGTCAGAATCTTTTCTTGTGTTGGTGGAATACTTGACGATGCTGCAAGTGGACGATTTGTTCTCTCTAGATGCCGATATGCGCACACTTCTATTATGGAAGGACACGAGTGATTGTGAAGGAGGTCCCTCATTGAGCAAACTGCTATCCATCCTGAAGCAGGAGCTTGATAGACGAATGAACCGGTTTGGGAAGGATGATATGCGAACTTTGCGAGTGCAATATGCCTGGGATAGCTTCAAAGATGAAATCCCGGACGCACATAATCGCGATTCCATCGTTACCTTTCGCGAGGGGCCCAAAGACTCAGCCAAAGTAGCCACTCATATCCGGAAGCTCATCAATGGCCACGACAAACTTTCCCTAGCGGCACAGCTCGATATGACCTTTATCTTAAGAACCCATTTGCGTCTCATGAAGGGTCTCAAAGAACCCCTCAAGATTTTGTTCGAATTCATTTTGAGCTCTGCTCGGAAAATGCCAGTGTCAGCACTCCTAATCATTGGTGATTTCTACAGACGGCTCGACAAACTAGACGACGCATTAAAGGTTTATCGAGCCGCACTGGCCAAGGTCAATGGCATGGAAGGCCCTGACAAGTTCATGGTACTCCGCCGGACTGGGTCAATTCTAATTGATCAAGGAGAATATACCAGAGCCGAGGAATCATGGCGGATGACTGGGGAGGGACAGCAGAAGGCTGCAGGGAGAGACCACCGAGAATCTCTGCAAAGTATGTATTAAATTGGTGTCGTTCTGATTTATCAAGAGAGGTACATCGAGGCAGAGAAAATTCTTCAAGATACACTAGGAAGGCAGCAAAGAGTCCTTGGAAGAGAGAAACGCGATACCAGTGACACCTTATATTGGCTTGGGAAATCATTGTATGGGCAAGAACGATTCGCAGAGGCAGAGAAATTATTTCGACAATGTTACGACGGGGATTAAAAGGTCCGAGGAGATACCCTGATGACTTTACACCAACTTGGAGTCACCCTCTTCTAATAACACCAATACGCAGAGGCCGAGATAGTTTTTCGAAAGACCTGGGAAGTGAGGCAAAAGGTTCTAGGCATGGAGAACTCCAATACCCTTCTTACCTTATATTGGCTTGGGGAATCATTGTTTGGGCAAGAACGATTCGCAGAGGCAGAGGAATCATTCTAGCAATGTTTTGACGGGGAAGAAAAGGTCCGAGAAAAGAATGATCCAGATACCCTGATCACATTACACCAACTTGGACGCACGTTATTCCAACAAGACAAATACGCAGAAGCCGAGACAGTCTTCCGAAAAACTTGGGAAAGGAGGCAAAAGGTCCTAGGCAGGGAGAACTCCAATATCTTGGATACCTTGTATTGGCTTCGAGTGTGTCTAATGAGACAGGAAAGGTATGAAGAGGCAGAGCAGCATTTTCGGGAGACATTTGTGGGGGAAATAACAATCAATGACGAAGACGATTACAACACCGTTTATGGAATTGTCAAGTGCGGTTGGGAGGTTTATTTCCAAGGGAAGAGTGAAGTGGCGGAATCGATATACCTCCGTGCAGTCGAGCTGAAGGAGACGCTTCAGAATGGAGGGGATAAAAGGAATATCATTAGGTTGATATATTATCTCGGTGATGTACTGTATGGGGCTGATGTGGAGAGTGAAAGCAGTGAAGGAGGGGGCGATGAGGAGGATGAGGAGGACCAAGAAGCAGGGGAAGCAGATACTCAGGCAAGTAGGGTGACATGCAGAGCCCCTATCTGATGTGCTAACCTGGTTATGTTTGAAAAGTAGACTCCCACAGAGGTGCCTTGTATTATAGAAGATACCAGTCTCCATTCATTCACCAAGATGTCTAATTCTGAGCCTAGGGAAAGGCGATGATGAGACACTACTGTTGGCGATCCATCAACATCGAGTATGTACCCCTCCACTACATGCATATCCAGTCCCACATTCAATTCCCTGCATTTTCACCGAAACTGACTAGAACCTCCTAGATTATGTCTAGTATGCCCGGCCCAGTTATTCTAGCCTTATTATCAGTGCGACGTGTCATTCCCGGGCCATAGTGAAGGGCCAGACGAAAGGGAGTTGATATAGGAGGCAATCCCCAATTCAAGAGCGTAGCACTAGCACTGACGATGATGAATGGTAGAGATGGCAACGGCGTCCGACATTATGGGTTCTCCGGAAATGAACTGCAGGATGTACCCTTGAAGCAGTCAAGGTTCACTTGTGGTTGATATACATAATGTTATCCCCAAGACAGCACCGTGCACTTATGACTACATACCAGATTACGAAACGCCCTCGATTTCATCACCACTAGCGTTGGAGTAAGCCTGAGGCGTATATACTATTTATTATGTGTTTTATATCCGTTATGCCTTCACGGTCCTGGTTCACATTCTCTGTGGTCTGGACTGCTGTTCTCTGTAGATTTCTTTCTTTTTCTTCTGAGAAGTGTTCGATAGTGGAGCATTCGTGAGTGAGGGCATGTATTTGAAGGTCTTTGATCCGACTTCTATTTGTGCGTCTGTGATGCTTCAAGGGTTGTTTTCATACATAGTATACAATGATATACCAAGCAGGGTGAGAGTATCTTTTCCAAGATCGATTCTACGCTGCATACTAAGTACATAATGAAGCCCCTCTCAGGAAACTACATAAAATGGTAAGACGTTTATCGCCTCGTAGTCTGTGTTACTCCTCTATGTAGAGGATGGGGGTAGGACACAGCACAAGAGCGGGCATGAAGACCAAAGTAACCAGTGCTTGAAAATAGATACTACCTGATAGGAGGAAATTCCTTGATTCGAAACAAAGGAATGTTGGTATGGTGGAGAGACCGACCGAGACGTTTCGATGGAAGATCCATTATATATCAAAGATTTAAAGAGGCACTAAAACGTATCTACGCAAGCATAGCTAGAAAGGGATCCATCTCGCCCGACGCCCTCGAAGCACACTCCGCAATAGTCCTCGACTCCCAGGGTCCTTCACGATGAGGCCAGGAGCGAAGAACCTTGAGTGCACGCGCACGGATACCTGGTTCGCGACATTTCGTTGCCGCAAAGGATAAGGGTAAAATGACGCCCATGTCGAGACAGACGCTGGGGCGGTTGGTGAAGGTTGCGATGATGGATTCGGCGAGGGAGATGGAGCGTTCAAAGGCCGGGGTGTAGAAGTCGAGGACGGTTTCGTCGTTGCTGAGAAGAGTGAGGTTGATGAGGATGGATAGGACTTGATGGTGGAGTCGCATGGTGTAGATGGTTCGTTGGGCGTTGCGGGACATGAGATGGAAGGAGGAGATGGAGAAGGATTCGAGGGCGATGGCGAAGCGGTTGAGACGGGAGGAGAGATCGAATTGGATGTCTGATAGAGGGCCGTAGTTGAGGTCGATTTCGTCCGGGGCGAGACGGGAGGTGGAGAGGTGGAATTGGAAGATCTCGCCCATGAGAGGCTCGAAGGTGAGTCGGGCGTCGAGGAGCGTGTGGAAGGTTTTGTCGTCGAGTTCGGGGGTTCCGCGGTCGGATTGGGGAGGGGGTTGTGGGGTTGGGGGCTCTTCGATGCCGAAATAGGTGGATTGGACTTTGAGGGAGGCTAGTGAGTCGGCTATACATTGTGCGAGGACGGAGCTGAATACAGCTGTGGCGGCGGTTAGAGTTTGGTCGTGTTGTATGATTCGGAGGCCGTTCTTCAGATGGATGGACGCTGTGTCGTATTGTCCGCGCATCCATTCTACCATGATGAACAGTACACAGCATACTAAGGTGATATCGCGGAGGCCTGGGTCCTGGGATTCCGAGCGTGAGTTCAGCCGTCTGTATGCTCTCGCACACTGGTCGAGGGCAAAGCGTTGCAGGGAATTGTCCAGCTCGTCTATCTTGCGGGGTAGGCCTCTGGTTTCGTAGTCGGCATAGACGGCACTGAACGCGACAACGGCATGAAAGGCGGCCGGTTCTTCTTGACTGATTTGGAGCACCAGTCTCTGCCACAGGACGCAGTCGAAGTAGCCGACAATTACGGGTCCCACTCGGTTTTGGAAGAACGAGATGCACCGTTGTTCATCGGACGTCAACTTCCACCGAAAGCGATGGGCAATGCCGGGGGCTAGCTCGGACAATGCGCCAGTCGTCCGTCGACTGGGGAGTCGCTGAGAATCGTATCCATCGCATTTTCTGCCCGTGGATGTGCACCGCTGGCACATGCCCGGCGTTTCGTCACATTTGACATGGCGCATCCTAGAGGGTTAGATGGCATCTGGTCTGAAGGAGACGGTTGTCACATACCGACAAGTTCGACATCCCGTCCTACTCTTTTTGCTGGATCGTCGGTGTCGAACTTTGGCCTCCATGACGACTGGGAGGAGAAACCTGGACGTTGAAGTGTGTGGTGCAACAGGTGTTTAAGGTGCTGGGGGCTGTGGGCGCTAGTGGATGGCGCTAGACGCTGGGCAGACCAACGCCATTTCTCGGGGTAGCATTATGCCCACGCCCCGGACACGCACCAATGGATGTCTAGCATGGTGCAGTACTGATGGTACAGACCCCCCTCTGGTCTTCAGGTTGAACCGTCTCGCTCAATCAATCCTAGCACACCGTGCGATGGTGTCTCGCATCGGACTTGGCCCCATTCCTGGTCATCTTGGCTTAATACCAAGTTGCTGCTTACCAGTTGTCATTCATGAGGACGCTGCAGGGAACCAACTTCGATATTCTGAATGATTCCAAGTCCAATGCAGGGAGAACTGACTCATAGTGACTCATCTGACGATATACAGCATGAAGTCGCCATGTGCGGAGTATCCTCGAGGAACTGAAGAGGCAGACGAATGTGGGTTCGGATGCCTTTCCGCTAGTGATCCTCCGTGCCCCATTTTAGGTCCGCCCAGCGCACCGCCTTGTTGAATGCGCTGCAAGTGGAGATTGTCTCAATTACCATGGTACCTGCCTTGATTCAGATAGTATATATCGTGTTTCTGTCTGCCACGTGGGTGGAGCCCTACATGCACCGTGATAACTAGGAGTATAGTTCTGCCTAAAAGCTTGGTGTCCTTCGTGCTCGGCGATGGAAATGACTTGTTCCCAGCAAATCATTGGGAAAACAGCCCGCGCCGGAACCCATTTATTCTCGAGGTCTGGACACCGTTGGCATCATCTTCAAGTGCATTGTTCTTGTGAGGGATTCTCTGATACTGTCGTGCAATCTTATAGCCATGAATAGCTGTCCAGCGTGCTGCTGTTCGATATAATTAAACTGATGACCACCAGCGATCCCCGTCTGTTATATGCCTGTGCGCAAGTCCTCACGACTTTATAACCTCTTGAATCATCCCCCCCTCGTGCTCCAATATTTCATGCGTCCGACAGCGCCACCACGCGAGTAAATTCCACTATCGTCTCCACTGCACCGGCAATGAGGGCGTACTGTTGGATTTCAGGCCACGATGTCGTTGTTTGCACAAAGAGAATGTAGCTGAGCTGGTTATATGCCTCGTCCCTGACTAAGAGTAGGTGGCATCGAACGCAAAGGGCGCTAATGCTGCAGCACCACGCGAAAACAGCTTCTGGTGGGGTGTGGGGAGGCCATCTCGATCGTTTTTGAGAGCATCGATTCTCTTGTTCTAGAGCATCCGGATAACAACGAAATCACCATCAAGGTGGAAAGTAAGTAGAAGTGATAGCTCGAGATACTCCGTTATATGATGGTACTGCCATCTGAAAGTACCATCAGAGAATAATGAAGTAAAGAGGGAGCCCCTGAGCCCGAGAGCCGTTGGTGACGCGGCCGCCATATCCGACTTAGCGGCCGGGCACGATAAGACACTTGCATTACCTTCAAATATCTCCGAATTCCTCACTCACGTATCAATGATTTTGGCAGATATCCAACGTAGAATGCCTCTCAACAGCTCTATCCTTCCTTATCTCCAAAGGGTATCCTAACACCCCCACATAAGCAGAAAGTACGTCACAAGCTACCCAATCACGCGCTAAACGCGATCCGCCAACCGCACAACGATCCTAAAATCCCGAATATATAGAATCGGAGCTTATTACCCCGCCGTAAGCAAGGCTGCGACTAAACACCATGGCTCCCATCAAGCCACTGCAATCTCTGTCAACTAACGTTCTTCCCCGCACACCACCCATGTCGTCTTTCGAAGCTAAGATAATCCCCTTACCAGGCCACCTGCCCAACACCACCTCCGACGCACAGCGCGTCTTTCAGGTTCTTCAAGCCGGAGGTATCGTCATCGGTCCCACTGAAGTCGGCTACGGCCTACTAGCCTCGTCCGTGGAGGCGATCGAGAAGGCCTTCGCCGCGAAACAACGTCGGCCAGGCCATGTCCAAGGACTTATTGGGTCTTATGAGCTGCATCATGAGCTTCATGTTCTCGAACCGGACAGATTTGAAATGACTCGTGTCTTGACTGAGGATTTCGATATGGGGCTGGGGATCGTGGCGCCGTATGATCCAGATCATCCGATTCTGGCCAAGTTTACTCCGCACACGCTCTCCAATGCGGTCAAGGATGGCAAGATCGCGATGTTTGTTGGCGGGGGGTCACTGTTGCGGGAGATTTGTCGGTTGAATTATGAGGCTGGGCAGGTGATGGTGGGCTCGAGTGCGAATCTGACCGGGCGGGGACAGAAGTTTCGGGTGGAGGATATTGAGGATGAGATTAAGGAGGTCGCGGATTTGATTGTTGATTATGGGCTGCAGCGATACCATGTGTATGGGCGGCCGTCGATTGTCATAGACTTTGAGGAGATGAAGGTGCTTCGCATGGGGTCGTGCTATGAGTTGTTTAGAGAGAGGATGCGCCGGTTCTGGGAGGTGGAGTTGCCCGAGGATCCGGTGTATAAGACTTAGTTACTGGTAGATTATAAAGGGGTAAATAGAATAGATGATAGACAGTTTCACAACGTGAAAGATCCCAAAGTATGCCTCGGCTATCCTAACCATGAGAAGGATAATGAGAGCCGTGAAGCCCAAACCCGATCGCCGAAACACATTCGGCACGGCCAACCTCTGCCAAATCTCGCGCATTGAGACAGAGAAGATAGCTTGTCCCTGTCTCGCCGTTCAGAACGACGCTGAGAAGGTATCCCGCATCTTCTGCATCATCCACCCCATCAGGAACAAAGATAGCTTCACCCGGAGTATGTTTATCGCGGGTCCAAACCTTTGCTTCCTGCGTCTCAAGGTCGATTTTCGCGATAGCGTCGAAGAACGAGGACTAAAGCAATTCAGCTTTGGCTGGAATATGAGGCGTGAAAATCTCACCTTCCCTTGGGGAAACACATTGTAAACGTATCGTATCTTTCGCGTGGCAAATTTAGGGTTGATGGTGGGAAGCTCCCCAACAAAAGGAGTCTCAATCCTCAGCAGAACCTCTGCCTTAGAAGGGTTGGAATCGGGCTTCCGACGTGATGTCTTTGGTCCACCTGCATTCGGGACACCAGCCAGACGATAGCGCAGGAGAGCCGGCCGTGATGCTTCACTGCCATAGAATTTCTCTACGTCTCGGCCTGTTGAGACCATGGCTTCATAGTAAGTGCGTCTGATTACCTCGTCCGTTGGATACTGGATGATGTCACACATGATGTCGACTGTATTGTCGTCATTGGTCTTCTGCCAGGCGTTGATGGTATGGAAGTTAAAAAATGACGGGCTCACATAGGTGGCCACAACTCCCCTGCCATTTTTCCGGTCGATAACATACCAGCGGGTTTGGAGGTTGGAGTCGAAGCTTATCGCATCGGCCAGATTTCTCTCCCAGAGGATTTTGATGCCGCCTGCGGCAAAGACGCTGGGCCAAATGCACAGGACCACATACTCGGGACTGAGGAAGAACGAGTGGAGATACGCCGGCTTGGCAGCTGCCCCTGTAATGGTTGCCAGGATATCTGTCTTCCCTTTCGTAGCGGAGGTCCGAAATATCCGGTACGTTGCGTACCTGCTGAAATCGAGGTTGTAGTTGTACAGATCCCCGGATTCCGGATCGATTTCGGCATGCGCGCATGAAACGGGGCCTTTTAGATCAGGGTGTAAACCATCCTGGCGAGTGACCCCTAGCGGCTCTAGAGTCTCAGGGTCTATCTGTTTACACTCAGTTAGTTTATTGTCTACCTAGAACAGGGAATGCAAGAACCTACATGTTTCAAGACGTTGGCATCTGTTAGAGACGTCAGAGTTTGGAATTGCGCCGAGTCTGCCCGCGCATCGGAACTTCTCAGATACGGAGCACCTGGGGTCTGCCTGTAGCATTAGCTCCAATATGATAGTGGAACACATATCCTATCAAGGGAAAGTTGGGCCTACATTAGCATGTACAGTAACCCCGGCATTAACAAGCTCAGGGCTCGCTGTATCAAATCCAGGGCGAAAGAACCCCTTGACCTTCTGGAAGATACTTTCACATGGATCTCGTTTCTGTCCGAATGTGATGCCTTTCATCGTCCCGGTCCTGCGCGCTTCTTCTATCAGTGCATCAACCTGCCGTCGCGAGTTATAGAACACTTTGCAGGATCCGGTTGGTTGCGCGACTATTTGGAATCGATGGAGTTGCGAAAATCCATCGAACCAGTGGCTGAGTTGGTATGTGCTTCCGGGGACTTTGTAGGTTCCCGGGCCGGTGCGGTACAGTGTGCCGGCCAGGTGAGAGGGGATCGATCCGATGACGGGGAGCTCAATGGGCTCGCGGTGCTCGACGGTGGCTTCAAACTATTAGAGACATGTTTAAGTCGGATTCTCAAATAGGACCTGGATCTCTAGCCGTTGGTAATACGTACACCTGCGTCGTTGGGCCAATCTTTGAATGGTTTCCTCGGTGTCTGCTGGTCAGCCATGTTGTCGTGGAAAGCTTGAGCCAGAAGAAAGATCCGACCACACTATTTTGGAAGCAACGGTAACGGAACAAGCCAAACAGCGATTATGACGGAGTGCTTAATGGTCGATGTAAGCTTTTCCTTTGCTGTTGAAGCCCCAGAGGAAGAAGACATCGGTCGCAGAACCACTTTATATAGGATAAGCCTTTGTGGGGGGTAAGGCATCATTGCCATCGCAAAAGTTTCATAGTGATCTGAACCTCAGTCACATGTAATTCCATGGTGCGGCATAGCCCTTTGTACCCATTCGCACAGCAAACCCCATCCCGTTAGACCTGGACTGATATTAATAGGATTGTGATATGTGGATGATACTGAATGCCTGGACATCGAGCGCCACACAAAGGTCCCCACGCGGTCCGTGCCCTGAAGCTGAGCCTTCACGCCTGGGGCCCCTCAGCCCCTCTCCTGTCAGCACCGGAATGTGCGAGTGTTCGAATCCATTCTCAATGCTATTGGGTAGGCTTGCTGACACCTGTTGTGGCGGTAAGACACTCGATTTATACCCTGTATCGAGGGTCGAATCACTGGCGTTCCATCTTCCAGCCATCTAATCTTAGTGCAGTGCATTCGCAACACTATCCCTACAAAGAAATCGGCTCTACCTCGAGCACAAGCATTGCGGGCACTCTAGCAATCTATGTCTCCGGGACATGTGCCGTGAATATGCACGTCCTGTTCCCATGGTCCTAATATCCTAAAGCAACTCATTCAAATGAACCAACAGCTTTCCTCCGGCTGGTGAGGCTGTGAATGTATCATACATTCGCATTGCATCCTCATCAATGCTATCATCAATGGTTCCTTCGAACCGACGGAAGAAGGCCGCAACTAACTTGTTGAGCTCCATTTGTGCCAAGCTATCGTCATCAGTACTTGTGGCCAGGAAAAAGATGGTTAAAGCTATACTGACTTGATACCTATGCACTTTCTCGAGCCACTAGAATATGGCGTCCATGCTTCCTTCCGTAGTGCCTCACCCTCTTTTTCGAACCAGCGCTCCGGTCGGAACTCCTGAGGGTTGGGGAATGCCTCTTCGTTAAAGTGAGTCGTGTAGTTTTGGGTTCCTACTGTAGTCTGCTTTGTGTGAGCGTCGTGACATAAAGGGGGGATGGAGGAAACTGACGCCTTTTCGAACCGTTACGCCAGCAACCACCGTGTCCCTGACGGCGGTTCGGGGCAGTAGAGCAATAGCCGCGGGATACCGGCGGAGGGTCTCGGAGATAACAGCTTGGAGGTATGGTAGAGAAGAACAGGTCTAGAGGTGACTTAGCCGCCAACGCGCCATGGCCATTCCGATATATATGCTACCCACCCGATAGTCAGGAATGATAGATGGATCTGGAAATGCCTCTCGCAGCTCAGCTTTGAGTCTTGCCACAATATCCGGTCTCCGCAGGCAGGCCCAGAGAAGAAAAGTAAATGAAGTGGCGGTCGTTCCGCTTCCTGCGAACCTGAAGTGACTGTCAGCGGGCGACAATACTCTATCATGGCGATGAACATACATGCCAGCCATACACTCCTCCGCCAATTCAGAGTTTGTTAAAGGTCTCCCGAGGAACCCATCTTCCTCTCCATTTAAAGCAGCCCGTAGGAAAGGTGTTTTCGTGCCTTTTTCCCGGCTCCTCTTGATCAAACTGACAGAATACTATGATGCTCAGCGAGATCTTACCGATGCAGTTACAATAGGGCATGTCACTCACATTCTTCCACTCTCGGACTCGTCTGAAATAATTCCCCACGTAGCCGGGGACATACACTCCCCAATGATCTAGTTGTGGGAAGAACTCTTTCTTCAAGGGGTCAGTTTCATAATAAAGAGAGGCCCTCCGAAAACTAACATATATATACGTCGGTTTCCAAGCAGCAATGTAGGCCATTACTTCATGGCTCTGGCCGGATGCCACTTGGCCTGGGTCAACATCGAACATCAAATGGTCTGCATGTGGCTATCGTCAGAGACATAACTGAATAGCGTGGAGGCATTGCACTTACACACCACGTCAAAAGCAAGCCAGTTCAGCCATGGATAAACATCGATTGGGCCATCGGCAGATCGAGCTTGCCATTGTTTCAGAAGTGCATCGATCTTATTCGAAATATTTGGTTCGAACTCCAGCATGGCCGCCTGGGAGTATCCCCGTGCAAAGAGTTTTCGCCGTTGTCGATGTGCCCGTGCATCTCTAATGCATTTAGTGTTACTGGGATTGAATGTCACAGACCAGCCCTACCGTGTAGAAAAGAGGTGGTCCTCATGGAAGATGGTTTTCGCCCTCTAGGGTCACATTAGCATCCTCCTAGGCGACACACATGAGGTTTGAATGTCTTACGTAGAAAGTCTCTTCTTTCACAAAAGCATCCGACGTATAGATAGCTCGCACGGCTGCCGGATCTGCAAAGGACAGTTCATTTGGCCCAATTCGCACAACCGGTCCATACTGAAGATGCGCCTGATGAATCCGCTCCGATTTGCGACCACTCCGGTTCCCAATTCGACTCCATAATTTGGAAACTTTTGCAAGGGGTGGTCCGGGAAATCTGCGGAGGGGATGGAGAAAGATATTGTAGCAAGCGACCGCAACAAGGCAGACCGGAATTGAGAGAAGGGTCACAAGGGCCAGCATTGTTTGTCAAGCTCATCGGAGATAAAAGGACCCCGGAGCCTGATTAGCCATGGTACAGGTTCTCCTATTTATAGTGAACGGAGAATCGGGATATCGGCAACTTATCACCTTGCATCTTGATCAACCCAATTATCAGACCAAATGCGTAGTACAAAGTACGTTGCATTTCCAATCACCTACGCAGGGATGTGAGTGGGTTCAAATGTTGGACAGGATGACAATTGGCATGGGAGGCCGAACTAACCGCTACCCCGCTCCCAGCTGGACCATCAGTCCCACTTGACTGTTTCTGTTCTAGGAAGGATCACCTAAGCATCTAGGTAATTGTTAGGATATGAACTGTAACACAAGAAGGTTGAAACTTCTTTCACGACGTCATTGTGACTGCAAAGCTGAGAGATCCAGCTATATAAACAACCATACGCGTTGTTTTCACAATGCTCACAATGCCCTCGTTGTCCAAATTTACCTTCCTTCGCATTGACAGATTCTAGATCCTAAAGCTGTCATTATGTCTTCGGTAACCTCTCAACCACCCACCATTATCTCCACACCACAGACCCCGGAGGAAGAGGCAAGTACATGGTACCCATCAACCTTCCCTCAATCGCACCACTGACACAACCCCTCTCTATCCAGGCCAATCTCGCCCTTGCAAAGGAGTACATGTCAATCGCCTACTCCCCAACCCACAACAAAGGTGCCGAGTCGGTCCGTCACCTCTGCGCCCCGGACAGCTGGTTCTGGAGTCCATCCACGTTCCCCGGCTGTTCCACGCCTATGGATTATGCCGAATCGCACGCCCACGTCATGGCATCCGTCAATAACTTGCATATCGTCCGATACGATCAAGCGTGGGCGAAAGACGGGCACGTTTTGCTCCGCTATACGGCGGAGGGCTCGCACGCGGGAAAGCCATACAAGGGGATTGAGAAGTCGGATCCTCCGAAAAAGGCCAGATGGAGCGCTGCTGCTATTTTTGAAGTCCAGGATGGCAAGATCAAAAGCTTTACAAAGGATTGGGATCAGAAGGTTATGCAGATTCAACTTGGATGGGCGCCGGTACAAGATTCGGAAGATCCACGGTGGAATACAGCGATGTTAGCAGATCCGGAGGGCGCGAGACATTTGGAATAGTTGGAATGAAACGCAGGGCTGGGTTGGTGATATACGCCGGGATATTTATTGGCAGTTCATGTGCTCATGACATTTATGTTGCATAGTTGCTTACTATTGGCGATCCTCATTCCAGACTGAATATCATGCAGGACACCGAATCAGCATCCTGGCTTTTTCCATAGATTATTTCGTGGTTGAAGATCCCATGGAGCACAGTTCAAACAGCACCCTGTGCGCATTATGCTAACACCTCAGGCAGAAACAGGACCCTCGGTGGGGCCCAGCCACACTTTATCTCCAACGCGCTAAACCAGACAAGGAATCTCCGACACTGGCGGTGAGAGATGGCGAGAAGTGACATGACGTACAGGGGACTCGGAAACCTCCTCTGGCCCCCCTCTCTTCCTCCCGTCAACAAAACTCCAAAACCGACCACCGCTACCACGGTACCTCGGTCATTGTCCCCAATTGGCACAACGAGAGGCTCAAGAAACCAAATAACCATGTTTCTCAACAGCGGCCTCTCGCGGCGAGCCCTCAAGCCCTACGTCGCCGAGTTTCTCGGAACGGCTCTCCTGATCGTCATCGGCGATGGTGTCGTCGCCCAGTGCCTCCTATCTGACTACCAATATGGCACCTGGCTATCGATCAACATTGCCTGGGCTGCAGCTGTCGCCCTTTCGGGCTACCTTTCTGACCCCAGCCCATCCATTAACCCTGCCGCCACCATCTGCATGGCCCTCGTCCGCCCTACCCCTGGGCAATGGCGCAAGCTTCCCGGCAAACTCTTCGCCCAGTTCCTGGGTGGCTTTGTCGGCGCCGCCATCGTGTACATCAACTATCGCTCCGCCATCAAAGACTGGGACCCTGAGTTCACCATCCCCGGTGGCTCGATCCTGAGTCCCCGTGGACACCATTCTGCCGGCATCTTCTCGACCTACCCTGCTGCGTTCTTTGAGTCGAACTGGGAGGCCGCATTTTCGGAACTGCTTGGCTCTGCGGTCCTTATGTTCGGCTGCTTGAGCATCTCAGATCCGGCCAATGCGACCAGGTTTCATTCGCCTCAAGTGACGACGTTCTTCCTCCTCCTTGCTATTGGAGCTGCGTTGGGCTGGCAGACCGGTTATGTAAGTGGCCCGTTTACAGCTATGGGCAAGCTAGGCTGACTGTTGCAGGCTATCAATCCCGCAAGAGATTTCGGTCCGAGACTGTTCTCCGCGTTCATCTATGGCAGAGAGGTGTTCACCGCCGCGAACTATTACTTCGTCGTGCCGATTTTCGCTCCGATTGTTGGTTGCATATTGGGGGCTACAGTTTACGATTCGCTGCTGTATGAGGGAGAGGGATCTCGCATCGCTGATGCGTTTGACAGTGCCGAGGACCGCGATGGTGCTCTTCGGTTGCATTAAGCTTGCTTAATGACCAATGATCGCAGAGCTTTACTGGACGAACAATCTTTTGGCCAATAGAGGATCCGGTTTTAACCGCTTTCCTCGTCAAGACGACTTATAGATATACGTACCATGACATACAGGGATGTACCATTCGGGCATACATATATTTTGGCTGCTGAGACGATTACGAGCATGATAGTGGCGAGAGATGTACAATGATATAGTGTTGATAGTTGATAATGACTTCTAAGTATGGTAATGAAAACTTGATTGTCTCTATCTATCTAGGATAGGTGGTAGAAAAGTTATATCTTTTATATCTTTTACTAGGGCTTGATTTACTGAGACACTCTGAATAGTATAAGAAATCTTTGTCTTAATAATTGGGAAGACTCTAAGAGAATGTAAAAAATCTCTATATAGTAGTTAGATGTGACGGCAGCCTTGTTCAGGATCATGTGATTATGTTTGCTTTGTTTGCTTTGCTATTGTTATCTTCAAGTGAGCGCCCACAACATTTCCTGTTTTCCTTTTTCCCCCTTACGCTTAAAGTTCTAGAGTAGTAGCACCAATACGACTTCATTTTTTGCTGTGTTGATCGGCCGTCTCACTAGCCAGGAAATCCGCAAAAGATTATTGATTGATAACTAATCAATATTTTATCTTATTCTGAGGTTATTATAATTGAAATATATTATATTACATGAATTATTTGTGTAAAGTCTTCGTATAAATTACCAATTAACTTGCGGTTTTTAACCTACCTGGATTACCTGACCTTCCTGACCTGCGGTTAGGGACGGTTAAAGTGACCATTTAACCTTAACCTGACCTTAACCATACGGTTAAGAGGATCTTTATACCTTAACCTGACCGCCAGGTTACGGTCAGGTTACGGTTAAGGTATAACGGTCAGGTATAACCACTCTACCCTTAGCTTGGATCTGTAGCCATCTGAATTGTAAGGCTTCAAGGCTTCTCCTCCAACAGCATTGATAGCGATGGACACGAGGTGCAGGTGTCCCTGACGGCGACTCCCACAGGAGAGATGCCAGCTCAGTACACCGACTGCCATTTGTACGGCTCAGAGAGGTGAGACCACAGTGTTTGCTTTGCTCATTCTTTCAAACTAAGTCATTGTATAGATATTGTGTCGATCCCGACGGAAACGACGTGCAGATCCTCGAAGAGGGCGAATCTGCCCAGGATCAAGACCAAGCAAGCGAAGAGTCCAGCGGCGAACACGCAGGATAGAACTGCCACTTCCACGCGGGTGTTGAGTGAGTGTCTACGGCGAATACACAGATCAACCACATTAACTTAAGGCTATAGACACTGTGTCGGAGCCGGCGAATCTGAAAGTGGCAGCTCGACCAAATCTTGCAGCGTGCAGACCCGAGACTATGACATCCCCATGCGTATCGGCACGCTGTTCGTGGTGCTGGTGACCAGCGCGATAGGAGCCTTCCTGCCCATGGTGGTCATGAAGCTGCTATTCCCTACCTCCAACTCCATTGGTTTCACGGTCATCAAACAATTTGGCACGGGCATCATCGTCTCCACTGCCTTCATCCATGTAAGCCTTCCCTCCGTACACCCAGTCTATCTTTAGGTATATTCACGCTTCTTCCGCTTCTTCTCTTTGAATATACAACCAGCTCTGGAAATATCCACAGATTGTAGAGTAAGGTGTTATATTATTTTACTATGAACATCGAAAGGACCAAATAATGGATAAAACCAGATATGTAAGGTAGATACAAATTATAGCACAACTTAAGAAATACAGAACCTATGTAAATATTCTTATTTCCCTCTCGTCCAGCCTAAGCTTTGTTGAAAAGTTAGATGGTGAGAAAGAGAGGATGTAGTATAAATATAGTGTACCATTGTTGGATGAGGGGCAGATTTATGTATCAGGTAGACTCTATGGCAAGTTAACCTAGCACGGGCTCCTGCGGATAACAGCCTTCCAGTTATCACTGTGTGTCTCCTTGTTAGAAACTTAGACATCTGTTGGCGCACAGTTGTTGATGACGACCTGGGCACCGTCGGCAATGTTGTTGAAACCGGGAAGAGTCTTGGGAACGGTGTTTTGTATATGATGTTAGTATACAGTACCTTTGCATAGTTCTAATTTAGGGTATGGTAGGGTTAATGTCAAGCACGCATATCATTGCACCACCAAATTGCCGAGTTATACGAGCAGCTGACACGACCGCAGTTTCCAGGACCAGGGCCATTACTTAGGCTGCTGCTAATGCCATGCAAGTACGTGATGCCTTCCTGGATGCAGCACGTGATAGTCTGGTCATAGTTATTACAGGTTACAGGCATCCGCTTGTGCAAGGAGGCAGCACCGTCCTCAGTTACAGACTATATCTCCGTACTAGCTGCAGCTTCCGCAGCAGTAAACCTGTCGGCAAAGTCACCGTCATAGGAAGGGTTGATCTTAATCAGCTCTGCGTAGATCTCCTGGACGGTGCTGTTGAGGAGCACGGTAGGCCCGCTGGGAGTTGTCTCCATCTCCCACGTGAACTCTTCGATGCTGTATCTGGGGATGGGGGCATCCAGCCCGAGGGTGCTTGCTTGGGCTTAGGTTTTGAGATGATAGGTTAGACTAATTGGATAGATTGGAAGGGAAGAGTGAAACCGGGATAGAAGAGGATGTGCGTACGAGGGTGAAGGCCGCGAAGGCAGGAAGGGCAGCAGTAAGTTTCATGGTAGCTAATATTGGGTTTCGGAGGTCTTTGTGTTGGAAGATAAGAATATATTATAAAGACCTTGGGGATACTGCTTCGCTGTGTGAGAAGAATGATTAGAGGGGAAGATGGGCCGTTTTATATGTTTCTCCTGACCAATCTTGCCATATTTTGATAAATTCGAGGATGAGATATCTCGAGCGACCCCTGCTCGATGTTATATCGGAAGGATTATGAGTCATGCAAGTGTTCCTGTCTCTAGTCTTGTAAGGGTCAAGGACATGTTTTGGTTCGTCCAATGGATTCACAGTCGGTGGCCATGTGTTTGACTTGAGAAATTCGTGAGCGTAGATATACAGGGAAAGAGAGGATCCAAAGGACAAAGTGGAGTGGAATACATTGCCTTGGAGGCTTTCGCTCAAATCATAGATATGTATGAGCATTTTCCAATTCCCATCACATCGATATTCTTGTGTTGTTAAGTCTATAAGCCCACACATAGAAGCCCGGGTTTTCGGATGAGAGGCTTATGAACCTCAGGCCGCCCTCTTACTTCACCTTCCCGTTTTAGCAGTAATGGAATTGAACCAAGCGGGGCAGTCTGACATTTGATAATATAGAATGGCTTACCAGAAAAGTGTGGCTAATATAAATTGATTGGTTGATTAAAGAGCAGGGGTCTGATTACCAGGGATACTAATCTCTATTCAGCAAATGCACATCTACAATCCCATCTCGCTTGTGGGCAATACTACTATACTACCGACCTGATATCTCATTATCAACTGCATGCAATGCTCTCTTCAAGAAGTGAGAGAATAAAGTAACGTAAGAGCAGAAATATGCACCAGGGAAAGTATTATTGCCAGGCCATAATCAGAAGGCCAGCGCAGCCAGGGCACTTCAGTACTAAAGCCGGCAGGGTATTCGATTGTCGCTTAGGCACGTAGGTATGCGCTTGTGCACGCTAAGGCGCGACCTCAACAAACAACGTCTGGAATTTTAGTCCTCTTAGGGAACATGGAAGTCCCTTAAGGGGGCCTACTTTGGGCTCCACCCGGAGAAAATCAGGCTCGTCAGTGTGCTTGAGCTGCCGGAGTAATTCGGTGGAAGTTGTTAGCTATGCAGGTTTAAAGAAGCTTCATGGCTTCTGAAATTTAACAAACGCTCCTTTTGAGCCATATTTACAAACCTCCAGAATTCACGTGCCGGTGCCGGTCTATTTGAAGCAGCCTGTCCGTATATCATGTCCCAGTAATAACAGCACTGGCCAGGTAAGCGAACCATCTCAAGCACGGATGTATGGCTTCTCCACTTGACAAGTCAAGCCCTGAAAACGACTGGTGCTATCACTAGCCTAGTTTATACATAGTACGAATGTCCCTGCTGGCCTAAGTGGTCACTGCTCAGCAGAGTGAGACACTCCCCACTTGTATCGGGATCATCCGCTCAAAGAAAATTGCGGTTGCCTGGCCCCTCATACCAGTAACTTACAATAAGATAAGTCATTAGTTGTTGAGATAGGAATGAAAAGGAGGTCACACTACCAACGGTAAAACAACATTATAAGCACTAACTCAGCCAACCCCTTCATACTGCTTATAGCGAATTATTCCCTATACTAAAAGATATAGACACGAGCCGAAATTTAACCGGTTCACTATTCTTATAACGGACTCAAGGGCGCGGTATCTGTAAGTGGGAAGGAGGGAGTGTATAATTAAGGAATTTAATTACTCACTTATGTTCGATTTATTATATACCTAGCTAGTTAAACCAACCTTCCCTTAACACACAAGCTTCCGAGGGAAAGGGGTCAAGCATATAACAACTTCCCGGTCACAGAGGATGGTCACTATCCTGCCAGGAGCCGTAGGCGCCCGACGGACCCTGCCTATTGAGAAATAGAGAACTAGCTCCATCGGCCGAGGGGCTGACCCCAGAGGATAACTAGCAGGCCTAATCGGTCCAGGCAAAGGGTCTTCTGACACAAGTTAGTCTTGGCTTGGAGTCGGTGAGGGGTATAAAGCTACCTAGCCTCCACCGGTTAATTTATTCTTTAGGGTCAGACTATTCCTCCATCTACGCCAGCCTAGCATTCAAGACAAAGAAGGAAAGAGAAGAAGCGATGGCATCGGAATTCTGGTCAGGACCTCCGAAATTTGTCTCTTGTGTTTAGTTTGGGTAAGACAGTGGCTAACGGCGCTAATTTTCAGTCCGACCTATGGAGTGGGTACATACTCGTTGTAGCTGAAGCAGACAAAAATGGATACTAACCTTCCAAGCCACTCTTCGGAGTCCTCGGATGTACGAGTGCCATTGTTTTCACGAGCGTCGGGGCAGCCTACGGAACTGCCAAGGCTGGGGTGGGCGTTTGTTCCTCCGGTGTCTTGCGGCCGGACTTGATCGTCAAAAGTATGAGTCCACATCTATAGTACCCGGCAACTAGCGTTCTATGAGCTGACAGGTTCAAGACATTGTGCCCATCGTTATGGCCGGAATCCTTGGCATCTACGGCCTAGTGGTTTCGGTGCTGATTGCCAACAACCTCGCACAGGAGATCACTCTGTACACGAGTCTGCTTCAGCTGGGCGCCGGCCTGGCGGTTGGGCTCTGTGGGCTGGCTGCTGGGTAGGTAAAAGTTCTTTCCGACTGTTCGTTTGTTTCACCTGTTGGCAACTGACTGATTTGTTTTAGATTTACAATTGGGATTGTCGGTGATGCAGGGGTGAGAGGGACCGCGCAGCAGTCGAGACTCTATGTGGGCATGATCCTTATCCTAATCTTTGCTGAGGTCTTGGGTATGTAGCTCTGACCTCCTTTTCTCCGAGGAACGTATTGAAAGCTAATGGAGCTGGTATGGTAGGATTGTACGGCCTGATTGTCGCACTTCTTATGAACTCCAGGGCCAGCGTTATTGACTTCCAGTGCAGTAGCTGATTGATCAAGCTTCATTGCGGCAAACTGGACACGTGGAATTTAAGGTCGTGCTGGTACCCTAGCATGCCTGTTCTCCAGTAGATCGAACTCTAAGCCCATTCAGTCTATGATAATCTACGTTGCGGCAGCCTCCAACATCCGCTGTACATCAGCATCGCCTAACAACTTCGCATGCTCCCTCCTCAAGGCCTCTGGCTCATTATTTTCAAACCAAAACTGCCACGTACTCTGCGTATTGATATCCGTATTGTCCCTGCTGGACTTTAGGCCCACATGCTGCAGTAGCGGCGGCGCGACCGCATATCTATTCAGCCCTTTCAGGTCCGCATACTCCTCAATCAATGAGTCCGTCTGCCCATGTCCTCTGTTTTCCAAGAACCCTATCAGCCCGTCCAACCGCTGCGCTGGGAACAACAGGCCTTGCGTGCAGCACCCGAACTTGTTCATCTCCACCACGCCGCGGAGCGGCATGAGGTTGTATTTTCCCATCATGTACGCCAGCCCCGTGAATGCGGGAATGCAGAAGAGAGAGATGACGAGGATGCTGAGGGTGTAGAGATGCAGGCGCTGCAAGCAATGATAGCGCCGAAGGAAATGAAGAACAGTGAACGACGACGCAGTGAGTGTGAGGAAGATTAACGGCATGTTTCGGTATGCGAAGTCAGCGTTGCTCCAGCCCAGCGAGGTCTCCGTGTAAAAGAGCCGTAGGTACAGCCATGGCTTCCGCTTTTCCCCAGCATGGCTATAATTTTGGTCAGGTCCAGCTTCACGTCGGTTAATTTCCGCCAGGCTCTTCAGCGTTCGTGCAAACCACCCCGTAGCCAGGATGATGTCGTCCTCGAAGACGAGCGTGTAAGGGGCATTGACAGCCTGGCAGGCCCGCAGTGCATAAAGGTAGTCACTTCACAAACCGTACACTTGGCATTAGTTCCAACTGGCAAGTTCCAATTTGTTCTCTCGCATCACAGATTGGGACGAGACTTACAAGACCCCCTTCTTGTAGAAGTTCCTCTCCGCTTCCCACATTTTCAGATCCTCCAGCTGCTCTGCAGATACATTGTACCCCCTGGCCTGGTCAAGAAGCCTGTCGACCCATTTCTGGCCCCAGCTGGGATGTACCATCGGGTCTGTATCGGCAAACAGAACAGTGAGATACATTGCCCTCCGCTCCTGCTCAGTGAGCCCCTCCAACAGCGAGCCGACCGATGCGTCAAAGTACGTGTCCTGTCTTCTATGTACGGTGACTATGGCAACGCACACGGCCGGTGGCTTGTTCTCAGTCTCACTCGTGTTTTTGGCATAGGAATAGTAAAATTCATTTGCAGGGGGGGAGGTAGGCGCATTATGCCTCGCGAGAAAATGCATGCTTTCCCGCTCGCGGTACAAGCTATAGTCCAGATCGTAAACATGGTCATCTTGGAAGAAGGCGGAGTGCGGGTCACGCCAGAATCTGGTCCGACAGTAGGCGTACAGCAGAAGCCATAGCAGTAGGCTTGACACGAATATTCGTGAGGCACGCAGCTTGAGAATGTGTGTGAGCTGAGTGAGAGCTCGCTTGGCTGCAGCGCTAATACGCAGAGGCAGAAGCATATTGACAGAGAGCAGGCTTTCATTGAGTTGTGGTGAGAGGGTGGAAGGGAACATCAATATTTATTGGCTATGTGCTATGGGAACCCTAGGTGCTTGTCGCTATCAGGCACTGACTCGAATTTGGGTGTGCACTAGTGCAAATGGGTAAATTTGGGTCCACTGGCCATAGAGGGGAGCCACAAACTGAATGATAACGTACCTATGTTTAATGCTAGTCTTGGCATTATGTTATTGAATAATCAGTCCCTGCTCAGCTCCAACCGTTTGAGCCTATATTTCAAGCTTAGTTTGGCTAGATTAATACTCCATTTATATTGGTGGGGAATAGTTATACTATTCGTTAGTTGATAGGTTAGTCGTCCTCCACTGACGGCTACTAGGGGTCCTGCGGAAGGGATTCTTGGAAGTAAGCTCATAAGTAGGGATGTTGAGCTTTCATTTCTGGGAACCCATTAGTAAAATTGAAATTTCACTCGGTCGACTTCTTATAGTTCCAGTATATCATGTGATACTAGTGGATGCTCTAGTTAATTAATTATCTCTATTTATCTAGAATAGATCGTAGAGAATTTATATCTTTTATATTTTCTATTAAGACTTGGTTTACTAAGATTTTTGAAATAGTGTAGGAAATCCCTGCTTTAATAATTAGAAAGACTCTGAGAGAATATAGAAAGTCTTTATATTAGTAGCTAGAAGTCTTTATATTAGTAGTTGGGAGGTCTCCTTGTAAGGAGTTATAAGTGCCGATATCACGTGATCCTCCTGCCAACACATAGAGTGTATATGTTTTCTTTGCTTTAGACTGACTGCTATTGCGTGCTTCCTTTATTTTTTTTTTCCCTGTTTTCTAGGTTAATTCACACTGATCGCATTTGATATGTCTGAGCCGGGGAAGTCTTCCACGATTTATGCATAGCTGACATGGAACGAGGTCATTGGTTATGGGCAATAGGGATGGGATTGCTTTTGAGTTGTGCGAGTTTTGTGAGGGCATGCCAAAGACATCGGCATCCTCCAATAGTCCGCCCACATTCGACCATTCGTAGAATACTCGATACCCGCATCCAGAAGACCTTTCTAGGCACAAGCCAAACAGCTATAATCAGGTTCGTAATCAACCCAAATTAGCATATGCGGTGGCGCGGAGAATAGACCGGGGAGAATCAATGGCGGCGATCCGGAGCCGGGGCTTGTCCCTTTTCGGCCACCTGTTGGGTTGGGCTGTTCACGGTCCGAGTAACAGCTCAACTTCTCCATCCAGGCACAAGGTGGGGATTGTTGAAGTCAACTGTTCCCTCGGCCATTGAAATACCGGTCCACCACATTGTGGGGTGCGAGTGGTAGTGAGCGTGCGACCGGCGGACGATGCATCCACCGAGAATTTCTCCGCACCAGCGTCGATGAATGAGATGAAGCAGCGACTGCCCCGCGGTGCCCATCCTTGGAGGGGCAGAACAGCCAGCCTGTCCTCCCCCTCTCGCCCACTGCGCTCCTGATAAGAGCAGGGACCCCCGGTCTTCGACCTGCCAAATCCCCAAGAAACCGAACACCAACATAATGGCCAAGCCCGCCTCCCAGCTCCACCGCGCCTGGTGGAAGGAATGCTCGGTCTATCAGATCTGGCCTGCTTCTTATAAGGATTCCAACGATGATGGCATCGGCGACATTCCAGGCATTATTTCCAAGCTGGATTATATCAAGAAGCTGGGTATTGATATCGTCTGGCTGTGTCCGTCCTACAAGTCGCCCCAGGTTGACATGGGGTATGACATTTCCGATTACTACAGCATCGCGGATGAGTATGGCACGGTCGCGGATGTCGAGAAGCTGATTCAAGGGTGCCACGAGCGCGGAATGAAGCTCCTCATGGACCTGGTGGTCAACCACACCAGTGACCAGCATGAATGGTTCAAAAAATCCCGCAGCTCCAAGGATAATGAGTATCGCAACTGGTACGTTTGGAAGCCGGCGAGGTACGACGAGCAGGGCAACCGGCAACCGCCCAATAACTGGGTTTCGCATTTTCAGGGTGAGCTCATTGATTCATTTTTATGATTTATTTCCCTGTTTCCTTGAAACTTTGTTAATACCAACTGTAGGTAGCGCCTGGGAATGGGACGAGCACACCGGTGAATATTACCTCCACCTCTATGCGACCGAGCAACCCGACCTGAACTGGGAGCATCCGCCCGTCCGCAAGGCTGTCCATGATATCATGCGTTTCTGGCTCGACAAAGGCGCAGACGGATTCCGCATGGATGTGATTAACTTTGTCAGCAAAGACCAACGGTTCCCGGACGCTCCTGTCAAGGACCCCCGAACTCCCTGGCAGTGGGGAGATAAATACTACGCCAACGGGCCAAGACTACATGAATATTTCCAAGATCTGGGGAAAATCCTGAAAGAGTACGACGCATTCAGTGTCGGTGAGATGCCGTTTGTCAAGGACACGGAGGAGGTCCTCCGCGCTGTGCGTTATGACCGAAACGAACTCAACATGATCTTCAACTTTGAGCATGTGGACATCGACCACGGCACATACGACAAGTTTGAGCCGGGAAGTTGGAAGCTCACCGACCTCAAGGCTTTCTTTGAGAGATGGCAGAAGTTCATGTACGATAATGACGGATGGAATGCTCTTTACTGGGAGAACCACGATCAGCCCCGGTCGATTGATCGCTATGCCCAAGCAAAGGAGGAATTCCGCACCCAAGCGGGTAAAATGCTGGCTACTGTGCTGGCCTTGCAGTCGGGTACGCCGTTTGTGTACCAGGGGCAGGAACTGGGAATGAGGAACGTTCCGCGCGAGTGGGACATCAGCGAGTACAAGGACATTGACTGTCTTAACCATTGGCACCGGTTTGTACCTCTCTACACCTATAACAGAGGAAATTCTAACTTTGCGGTATTAGTCTGTTAAAGCATAAGCCATCAGACACCGAAGCTCAGAAGAGCGCCCGTCAGGAGTACCAGAAAAAGTCCCGAGACAATGGCCGCACACCAGTCCAGTGGTCCAACGCGCCAAACGGTGGATTCACTGGTCCCGATGCAAAGCCTTGGATGTCCGTGAATCCGGACCATGTACGGGTCAATGCTGAAGCACAGGTGAATGACCCGAATTCGACCTACAACTACTGGGCCAGGGTGCTCCGACTGCGCAAGAAATACCTGGACATCTTTGTTTATGGTGACTACGACCTGGTGGATAAAGACAGCCAGGAGGTATTTGCGTACAGCCGTCAGTACGAGGACCAGAAGGCCCTGGTGCTCACGAATTGGACAGAGGGTACCTTGGAGTGGGATTCCACTACCAATGGCATTAAGGGGGTAAAGGAGGTGCTGCTGAACTCATATGAAAGCACAGAGGGGGTAAAGGAGAGGTTTTCGGGACAGACATGGTCTCTTCGGCCTTATGAGGCAGTGGTTCTGCTTGTGCAGGCCTAGAGCAATGGATATATCACTGGTGGAATATCTGCAACTTGAACCGTGATCCATAAGACCAACATAATGAATCAATATAGAACTCTCCCCATCTCGTTTTGTATCTTTATTTTCTTTATTTTATTCTATATTCGCAGTTCGGTGTGGCTCAGCTCATGGTTGAGTTCATCTGGGGCTGTGCTGAGCTGAAATCGTACCTGCCCAACACCTCCGAATGGATCACGGCATCGTATTGAGCAGCTTGCATATCGATGGCAGTGGCCTAGGACTAAGAGATGACTGCCTGCCTCGACTCATCTGCCGATCTGGGTTGCGCCTTCTATTCCTTGCAGTCTGTCCCATCAAAGACAGCGACACCGACTTATGCTCACTTCTTCTGCTCCTTTCCATTTACCCCTCATCGAGCCACTCATTTCACGCCGCTGGCGTTATTCTTAAATATCTGACCAAGCTTTTCAATATGCCCGTCACACTTACCCTCTCCGAAAGGTCTTCTCAAGAGTGGCCCGGCAAGTCCGTCGCCAAAGACGGGAAAGCCCTCTTTTCTCGAACCAGTGCGATGGACTATCTTGAAAGCGGGCGAATTGTCGAGAGCTATTTCCAGGAAGACGACTTCAAAGACCGCCGCATCATAGGCTGCGAGCATGGGTTCGTCCAAGCAATATATAACGCCTACCGTACTTCTCATCATCTCACGATCCGTCCCGAAGACATCTGGTTCTCCATCCTAAGCCAACTAAACGTCTATTTCAACGCCCATCCCCAGGCTCTCCCCCACTTCTTTGATCGAAAGCTTAGATCAGCCACTCCTGCACTTGATCTGAGCGCTGATGATGGCGACGTGGCGATCTATATGGAACGAGCGCTGGCGAGGCATATTACCCACCCGGACCTACGCGCTTGGGCGCTACCATCGTTCAGTACAACGACCCGGAACGACCGGGTTGTGGCTACTGCGCTGATGCTGGGAGATGTCAAAAGATGCTCTCTGGACGAAAAGCTAATGGAATGTAATATTCCGTCAGTGACGCTGTTGGGTGAGCGGGAGGATTGGGGTGCTTTGCTGCACAAGCTCAACATGATTGAAATCTGGGGCGGACCACTGAAGGGCTTTGTCATCTCCCTTCGTCCGATACTCCGTCGATTTGTAACATCGTTTGATGGTAACACATCGGAGGTTACTTACTTCTGGAAATGTTGCCTTCGCGAGAATCACCCCCGCGAATATTTTATGCTCGCTGGCTGGATCACGGCGTTCTGCTTCTGGGGTTATGATGGCAAACGCATCCCACACGTGGATAGCCGTCAGGAAGGACAGATTCAGTTCGATGGACTAGTGTATCCCCCGCTTATGGTGACGGCTATTCCGGCCGCATATGTGTCGTTTCCGGTGCCGTTGATTGGCCAAAGACGCACGACGAGGATGCTTGCTGGGCTGGTGGGATTTGAGGTCCTGCCTCATTCACCGCTCTTGCATCAGCGCTGGGATAGACTACAACCAACCTCAGGGTGGTGGATATATGAGGAGACACCAACATTTCCTCGTCTGAGCTTCTCTTAAATTTCGGTGCTAGCTGACGTACGAGGCCGATTTACGAAATTGGAGGCAAATGGCTAGGGGAGGCCACATCTGTATGTAGATTAGATAGTTATTCTTAGCTTGCTTGTAGCAGTATACCTTATTGGATACGCACCTGATGTCTGTTGACTTTCTCATTCAATTTCAAGTCGAAGTGAATCAACCCCACATATCACTGACGTGATGAAATTCACATCAACCTTCATTGCCGCATGCACTCAGACCGTATTCACGTTCACCACCCCGTTGTTATAAGCCCGGACCTGCCCACCCTCCCTCTCTTCCTTATCAACTCCTCTCCTCCCATCTCTTTCTAAAACATACCCATCCATCTTCACTCAAAATGAAGCTCCTCCTTCTGATCCTCTCCCTCACCATCAGCCTAGTGGCCTCCTCCGCCGTCCCCAACGAGGCTTCCCACCTCACCGACCTCTACGACAGTAAGTCTCCAACACCATACCCACCACCCCACTAACGCACCCCGTAGTTGACTCCATCTGCACCAAAGACACCGACTGCGGCACCGGCTGCTGCTACAACAGCCTCTGTCTCGCCCACTGCTACCACGAGAAGCCTCACACCGAGCTAATCCGTCGCATGATCGAAGGCATGTCCCCAAATCCCATCCACACCTTCATACACCCCACCAAACCACTAACAACAAATAGAGCCTAATATTGCATCCACCGACACAACCAAACCCCAATGCCACCACCGACGAGACTGCAAGAACGGCGGATGCTGCTACCACGGGAATTGCGTGGGGCATATCTGTCCTAAGGATCCGAAGAAGCCGCCTGTGGCCCGTAAGCGGGTGGGTACTGCGTTGTGGGCTCGTGGTGTGTTCTTCCTCCACCCTCTCCCTCACTCTCTCCCTCCTTGCTTGGTATTAGGGGATAGCTAATAGCATATAGGCTCTGGTATGTCTGAAGATGGAAGTGCAATGAATCAAAACAATCAGAAATGTCACACCAATCGGGACTGCGGGACGGGATGCTGCTATCGCGGACTCTGTCTGGCTTATTGTTTTGGTGATGCGCGGGATGAGGTTGCGTATGCGGAGGTGTTGAGCGGTATGGACCCTTCTTCTTCTTCTTCTTCTTCTTCTTCTTCTTCTTCTCCTCTCACTACTACTATCTCTGACTAATGGACAATATAGGATCTGCAAAGGGTGACACGGCGGAGTCTACTCCTACTGACGATCTGTCGAATCTCATCCAATGCCGCAAAGACAAATACTGTAAATCCGGTTGCTGCTATCATAGTTTCTGTCGGCCTTGTAATGAGGGGGATGCTGTCGCTGCTGGTGGTTTGAAGAGTATGTTTCCTCCCCCTCCTGCCCTCTATCTCTATCCTTTGAATATCGTTGGGAAATCAAATCCTTACTCATGATAAACAAACCTAGGATCCAACACCTTCACCACCCCTCCTGACAAAGAAGAAGAAGATGATGATGATGATGATGATGATGATGACAATCAAGCTATGCCCGTCTGCGACACTCGTACGAATTGTAAACGGGGATGTTGCTATCATGGGTTATGTCTTGCGAATTGTGTTGCTTGATCTTGATAATTATGGGGATGAGATTCGAGATGATGGATGGTGGGATGGTGGTGGGGTCATAGTGGTATTGGCAACTATTAGTTTGTTGCTGGAATGGCTCGTTAGTTGAGGAATTAATTAAAAAGTGAACTTAATTTTCTTGCGGGGTTTGTTTCAAGTACGTATGTAGGGTCGTTCTTGGTCGGATGTGCTGGGATTGGTCCAGGTTCTGGCAAGTTAGTAATATTTCGAGGATAGAGTAGGACTCTACTAGTGGTTGTAATCATCACTATCGTGATCTATCTCCAGAAGGCATGCATATCTCATGTACTAAGAAGACACCCAAACATAATCTAACCAAACCAAATCCCCAACACAGCGAATGGCACCAAAAGCGACACCAACCCCGGCGCGGCGCTCTTCATCCCCGCGCTCTTCGCACTCGCCAGCAGAATCGACGGCTCATACGCCGCCGGCGTCGTACTATTCCGCGTCCCATCCCAACAATACTTCTCAAAGCACCGCGAACAAACATCCGGGACCGGGGTATTCGTACGATCGAACGAGCGACTGAGAATCGCGCAGCCCGCGCAAGTGGGCCAATCGGAGTAAGTATCTCTAGTGGCGTTAGCCATAGTGACGACGTTATAGCCGTTCGTGATCATGTCGTCGCGCTCGGAGATGTCGTAGGTGAGTTGGAAGGTGGATTTATTGGAGTACGTGGTGTAGGGGTAATTAGGGAGGTAGACGACGAGGGGGGCATGGCCGGTGATGTTGGAGCTGTTGCAGCCGAAGAAGGTGGGGTGGGTGTTAAGGCCGAGGTTGATGAAGGTGTTTTTATCGGGGATGCTGGGGAAGGCGGTGCCGTTGGCGATGCCGGAGGTGTTGAGGCTGCGTTCGTAGGTGGCGACGAGGGGACTGCCGTTGGGCCAGTTGTTGGGAGTGCTAGCGGAGGAGTCGACGGCGAAGATGACGTCCAGGTTGCGGGTGGGTTGGATGAGGGGGTGGAGGGGGAGGTTTTGTTTGTCTTCGCCGCCGTCGACGACGTTGAGGTCGGGGGTTTTTTCGTAGTCGATGGTGGCGTTGCGGTAGTTGTAGAAGGGGTTGGGGGAGTAGATGGCGATGTCGTCGTTGCGGTCGCCGAGTTCGGCGAGGATGCTGGCGAGGACTTTTTTGAGGGTGGAGGGGATGTCGGTGGTGTTGAGTTTCAGGATGAATTGGTTGAAGAGACTGGATGAGGTGCCCATGATGAATCCGGCGTTGTCGAAGCCCCGGACGCAGGGCTTGCTGGAGGGGATTGCGCCGTTGTCGAAGTGGGATCCGAGGTATTCGAGGGGAGCGAATCCGTAGATGGAGGGATCGAAACTGCCAAATTCCCAGGGGTTGAACTCGTAGACGGTTGAGTTGCTGCCGATGAGGGTCTCGCCTGGGTTGCGGCCATCGGCAACCAGGAGGGGCATGGGCATTTTTCCATCCTTGAAGTCTTGGGTCAAGGCGATTGAGGACCACGTGTAGCTTGGGCCGCCGTCGGTCGCGTTGATGAGTTGGTATGAGAGTGCGCGACCCCAGTAGTCGGTGAAGGAGGTGTTGAAGCCAGCATCTTTCTTCCCGGCAACGACCTTTGCCAGGTCATAGTAGTACTCGGCTGTATCCCAGGCTTGCAGCCCATTCGTCTTTGGTCCTTTGGTGATGGAATTCTGGAATTGCCAGACTTCGCCTGCTTTGTAGGTTTGGAGGTTCGAGATGGTGGTGAAGTTGTTAATGTAGATTGATCCTAGAAGCCAGCCACCTCCAGAAAGACCGGACAGGTATGTGGCTGACTGCAGAAGACCACCCAGGTGTCCGGTCTCGGTCGAGTGCTCCGTTCGACTGTCGAATGCTTTGATTGCACCGGCGCCATTAGTTAAAGCTCTGTAGCCACCACCCGACACGGCGATGCCAATGTTCGGGATGTTGGTGATGTTGGAGGCGTGGTTGTTAATGTACGAGACAGCATCAAAGGAGCTCATGTTGATATGTCCGAAAAAGTCTTTCATTGCGGAAACGGTCTGCTGACGCCGTACATCGAGCCATGCTGTCTCGTTCGCTGACAGGGTTGAAGCGCTCCGAATGGTCGGTCGATTAGCCGGACAGGAGACATTAGCGGGCGTATAGCCATCGGGTGCATTGGAAAGTGCTCGTGGTGAGATTCCCGTAGAAGTGAGGTCGAGTGCTGTGGGAATGGCGACACCTCCTATGATAGATGACAGTATCAGTACTGCCGTTGAGCATTGTTGGGGCCGGAATACCTGAGATGCACCCGAGGGTGACTAGAGCGGTAGAAACGCTCGTTAGCTTCATGGCTGTTAGTTCCACAAATGACACGTCAACGATCGCACAGTGCCAAAGACATGAAGGGATCCCCAGGTCACTTTATAGTCAAGTTCATGGATGGGTCACACTCGGAGCACCGGCAATTTCTTTTGCATGTAATGCCCGAATTCAATTTAGAGCAATTTATTGTGAGGTGGCAGAGCCACTCCAGGCAAGGCGCAGCAAATGCCCATCGTGGAATTTCATTTATGCTGCCTAACATAATCTCGGATTTCCGGCAGGGTGACATCGTTCGACCGAACTAGTGAGCACAAACCCATTCAGGGTCCACCAATGCAAGTGGTGATTGGATGCCAGCGCCAGGCAGCAGGAATCAGGGACTGGAGGAAGCGAGAAAGATCCCAAGTTCCAACAACGACGCTCAGCCCTACGGGGCGGTCCGATGCCCATTGGCTGGGAACCGGAGTCGGACCCTGGGCATCTCGAGGTTCCGTCCTCATTCCCTTACCTATCTCCTACGCCTGCAGATCTGCTACTACTGTGAACAGACTGAGAATATGCCACCTTGCAATGATTATCAGACAGCCTTTGAAGCACTCGAGCATTTTCATGAAACACGGATGAATACAAACATGGCAACCCGCCAAGACTGGGCATAAGGCTGAGTGGGACTCCATCAGGCAACATCGATACTCTTACGCTTCTAATCTCGAATTTGAGTCTACAGCGGACGTGACCCCAGTTAGTTTAGCCACGATACCTGTTAAACCACATGATCAAGCCTTGGAGGTAAGAAGCCGAACAGCACGGGCGCTTGGCACCAGGATTCCTTCATAAGACAGCCACGGTGTCGGATGCCAAGCAGCATTTGTCATGACCATGCAGGGTGCCATTCAAGCCGAAGTTGATGGGATACGAAATGGTCTGGAGTAAGAGATGACATCAACTCCTGTCCACCGATAGTTAGTCCGATGTGAGAATATGTATCCCTGCCGAGGAAATGCAACAATCTTTCGTGCCTTGGTAGACGGACTGGTGCATCAACCAACCAGTGATCATAAAGTAACACCAATTATGGAGACAACACTCAGACTCGATTTCTGGTATGTCTGTGTAATGACTTGCCAACGCATTCCTATACTGTGTAGTGAATCGAGACGGTCCAACCATTGAATACGGCAAGGCGGTAGGTTTCTGCCAATCGGCGCTTTCTCGCCGCGAAGTCCACTCCTCTCCTCCACCCCCATATCGATACCTTCAATCTTACCATCGCCTTCATGTCGCATATTCATCCCGAGGAATCCAGGTATCTGCCTGGCCCCTCCTACCGACCTATGCCCCGCCGTGACGACCGGGACGGCCGCATGTACGACGATCGTTCGCCCTCCCGATCGCGCTCGCCTGGCGGTATACGCTCTCCCCCCGCAACAGTAGCACAGAGCGAATGCTTTCCTTGGACAGCCGTCCATCTCTTCACATCTAGCTGTTACTGACTCACTGCCCTGAGAAGATCTCCCGCGCTCGCCTCCCCGAGGGCCAGCCGCGGACAGAAGACCCGAATTCTCCAGAGACCGAGTCGACTCTCGTTACCGCAGTCGGGACCGCGATGACTACCGACGGCACTCGCGCTCGCCCCCGCCCCGGCGAGGCCGACCAGCCTACAAGGATCGCGACCGCGAGGGATATCGCTCCCCGGGATACCGCAGCCGGAGCAGAAGTTACAGCAGTCGCAGCCGCAGTCCTCGCCGCCGACAGCCGCATTTTGGACACGAGAGCAGGGAGGTGATGATGGATGGTCTACCGGTGGATATGGTGGAAGAAGACGTTCGACAGCTCCTTCCCTGGGAGTCTGCTCCCACTTTTGATGGCAAAGGCTGAGAATATGTCGCCGGGTTCCGGCCGACGTGGTTACAGATTACGAATGAACTTAAAGATTATTATCATATCGAAGGCCTGGATGACGTCCGGGTCATTCGGGACCGGCAGACGAGTGGGTGCATACATTCTCTGTGTTGCGTTGCTAATGAGTGCAGAGCTTTCCCGACAACTGGGTTTCTTGCGATTCAGAAGTCTCAATTTCTCCCGCGCTTTTCTCGAGCGCAACTTTCCTACGATCTACCTGCATGGCCCTAGCGCACAGAACGACCGCGGTACGAAAGTCCGCATTGCATACAGCCGTGAAAGGGAAGACCGCGCTCGTGCCCGCGCGGAGGCGGATTGGAACTGCGTGATGGTAAGTTGCAGACAGGAGATTGAGCATGGTAGTGTGCGTGGCTAACATTTGCAGTGTGGTATTGTCAATTACTCTACTCGTCAGAAATGCTTTCGGTGTCAAGGGCCACGACCTGGTATGTTCTTGTGTCCTAGTTTGAACTCTACTGACAAAAGTAGATGCTGGACCGGCAGGCCCCCCTGGATTGCCCGCACCCAAGGTGGAGAACCATGGCGACAACGATGCGGCGCCAGAGAATCAAGCCTCTCAGTTCCTTCTTTTCCGCGGATTGGAGCCTTCTGTGACAGAAGAGTTGCTGGCCAAGGGAGTTGCCAAGCTGTACCGTCCTACGTCTAGTGCTGATGCCCCGGGGACTGGGAAAAAAGGAGCCAAGGTGGCTTCTACGACAGGCGATTCGAACCTGGGTGCTCGGGATGGCTCTATCCGCCGTGTTCTGCTGGTGAGAGACCGCCGGACCAACGACAGTTGGCGCTACGGATTTGCCGAATTTGCGACTATCCAGGTATGTTCATCACTTTTGATCCTGACACTGCTAATCCGTGTAGGATGCCCAAGCTGCCGTAACCCGGCTGAACTCGTTCGAAAAGTTCACCATTTCATCTCGGCCAGTTCTCGTCAGCTACATCCATGCGGGTGTATTTGTTCCGGTCCTCAATCCCACTGCCAGCACCGAGCGATTTACCTTCAGCCCCCTGAGCAGCCCGGCCTTGAAACTCATGTACTGGGATGAAGAAGCCTATGTGACCGAACTTACCGTGTCGACGGCAGATCTGGACAATCCCAAGGATAAACCCGCTCAGCCCGAGAGCAAGTCCAAGGAGGCAGAAAAAGCCAAGAAGCGCAAGGCGGAGGCTGCATCCGCGGCTGGCGCCAAGAAGATGGCCGTCCCGTCGCATCTGCAGTTCTGGAGCAACCGCCATGCCGAGTTGCACGGGATTCAGAAGAAAGACGCGGATGACAAGAGCACGGAGCATGGCTCGGACCGCGGAGCGTCTCCGTCGGATGCGGCGCCGCCCACCCAGTCCTACGCCGATCCCAACCGCAACTGCTGCTACCTGTGCATGCGCCAGTTCAAGTCATCGGCGGAGGTCAACCGCCACGAACGTCTCAGTCAACTGCATCGTGGCAATCTGCAAAACGAGGAACTCACTGCCAAGGCGATGGGAAAGCTGATCAAGCACGGCATTATCGCCGCACCCACGGAGTACCGTGACCGGGCGCGAGAGCGCCGCAAGGCATTTGGCAGCTCCAAGCCGGCGGCCAAGCCGGCAGCCAAGAACCGGCCGGCCCCAGCCTCGGCTCCCCAGGAAGAAGAACCCGTGCAAACCACCTCCAAGGGGGCATCTCTCCTCAGCAAGATGGGATGGACGGGCGCTGGTCTGGGTGCGCAAGGCACGGGCATGACGGCGCCGATAGCCACCGAAGTATATGCACAGGGCGTGGGCCTTGGGGCGCAGGGGGGAAAGTTAGGCGATGCGACGGAGGAGGCCGGACGGAATACCCGCAACCGGTACGAGGAATTCCTGGCAAAGACGAAGCAACAGGCGCGGGAACGATACGAGCAGATGGACCGATAGTGATGCAGTGTATGCATATGCTTATACAAATCGAGTGGAGAGAAGAATCATACATAGACCACCGTATACATCCAAACCTTTACTCCTTCTTCCCTTCCCCCTCCGCCTCTAACAAACTCCTCTCCTTCTCCCTCTGCAACTCCCTCCCAAACTTCTCCCCCAGCACCTTAGCAACCCACCCCTCCACCTCCCTTTCCAACTCCCCATCCACCCCCCTCAACCCCCCATCCCCCACCACTTCCCCCCTCCTCACAAACCTCCTCATATCCTCCACCCCATTAACATCCAACCCATACAACACCCCCCCCGTCACCATCATCCCAAAACTCAACACATTCATCGTCGCCAAATGCAACGCCTCGAAGGCTTCCGCGCCCCCACTGACCTTCGGTTTATGGTATATGCTGCTGGTGTAGAAGGGTGGGATGCAGGCGAGATGTTTTCGGATGGTGGCGCGACGTGTACTCCAGATGCTGAATGTGAAGAAGGCGAGGCCGGAGAGGAGGAGTTTTAGGTTTGTGCGCGGGGTCCAGATTTTGGGGAGGGGGGGGTCGATTTCATCGGTGGGAGAGCGGGTATATTGGTTTTGTGGAGGGGGGGTGGTAGTGGGGGGTTGTTGTTGTTGTTGTTGTTGTTGTTGTTGTTGTTGTTGTTGTTGTTGTTGTTGTTGTTGTTGTTGTTGTTGTGGTTCGGTGGTTGGTTGGGGGGTCGAGGTGGTGGAGGATGAGGAGAAGAGTGAGAAGAGCATTGTGATGTTGGTGAGGTGGTGAGGAGGTGGTTGGTGGTTGATTCGGAGGTGAGATTGGTAGTAGTGGTGGTGGTGGTGGTGGTTCGGTTGTTCCAGGAGGTGAAAACGTATGGATAGTGTAGAAGTGTGATTGGAACAGGTATTAGCTCTACCTAGAGTACTGGTAGGAGAGGAGAGCAATGGAGAGTGACTGACGCAGAGTATTCTGCGGAGATGATGACCAATCGGGAAAGTCAGGTCATGTGATGATACCATGTTCCATCGAATACTATACACATCTATTACATTAATGATATGTATGCACCTCTGCAGCTGCACACGCTGCACTATGAAGCTGCACTAGCTGCACTAGCTGCACTATGAAGGTTCCCTCCAAACGTATATATCCGCAACACGCGCTCCTTCTGCACCCCCGCCCACGCATTCAACTCCGCATCCCGACAAAACAGCTGCAAATTCGACAAGTGACACGAGACCACCCACCCCCCGATCAACGCGGCCGTCTGATGATGCGCCGCCGTCACCCGTCGTCCATCAGCCTCAGGATACTCGATCTTCTCCTGCCCCACATGCACCGACATCGTCTGGCTGCCTAGAATATACGGCACTGTGCCGCACATATCTAGCGACAATCTGTAGATCATCTCCACCGACGCCTGGATCTGTTCGGACGTACTACCCGGCAGCAGCTCTAAACAACAGCGGATGATATTCTGTACGACGATGCGGGAATCCCGGTAGAAGTTCCACGTTCCGGCGACCCACATGTCGGTGTAGCAGTCGCAGCGGTTCTTGTACATGCCGGCCTGTCGGACGGAGGGGGGAATGGAGGTCGCCGGGACGGGTTTCCAGTGTGTTGGGAGTGCGTAGGTCCAGGCTTCGAGTTGGGCGTCGAGACGGATAGCTCGTGCGAGGAGCTCCTCGACTTCTTTGATGTGGTAGGCGTTTGCATAGTTGAATTGGTCCCATGCTTGGCGGAGACTGGCGAGCTCGGAGGTGGCCATCCAGAGCTGTGTGGTTGCGGTCTGGGGCGCGGCTGGGGCTGTGCGCCATACGGTTGGAGTGGCCATGGTGGGATAGGGAAGGCCTTTGGATGATTTGACCTGGCAAGTCAGTTTACTGCATTCAATTGAGGACTGACTAACGTACTAGCTGAACTTGCACGGCAGTCTCTAAAGTCAAAGACAAAATGGATGACCGCTGAGCCGGACTCTTGCTGTTAACCAGGGCAACAGCACCCCGCAGATGCGTTCTCGTTGGATATCTGCCCTCTTTCATGGCACAAAACTCCTACTGCTGGTCAGCACCCATCTGTCTGTACGTAGAGTGACATACCTCATAAGTCGACAGCAAAAGAATCGCCATCAAGATATCATCCACATTCCGACTAATATCGCCCTGCAACGCCTTCCTCGTCTTAGCCAACGCCTTGACAAACAACTGCTCCGCCGACTGAAGAAACGCCCGATTCCCCGTCCAAGCCGATACCGAAAAGAATGACACCGCCAGGGTGCTGACATGCAACGGAGACCCCGGCTGCGCATAGATAAAAACATCCGGAAGGATATCCATGAATCCCTGCAGGATCAGCGGATCTCTCGGCGAGTAGATGAACGAGTTGAAGAACATCGAGGTCACGGTATCCTCGATGGATAGGAATAGGGCCCTGGGGACTGACTGCGCGGGCAGTAGTGGGCCAGATGGCGAACTGGCATTGGAGCTGCTGTTGGACAACGCATCGTTTGATGCTACCACGGCGGGTGATGATTGGTTTGACACCGCTCCCGGAGTTGAGACCGCACTAGACGTATCGCGCTTTTTGCGACGGAATGCGACCTGGTCCCTCAGCACGACATCAAGGGGATGGGGATACCCCGGACAGGACCGGCCCGTCCGAACACATGCTTTGCAATGCGGGCGTGTTTCATCACACTACCTCGTCAGCGGGAAACAATCGACATGTGGAGCTGCACCTACTTTGATGCGACGTTTCCGGCAATTCTGACACCCCGTGCTCGGCTTCCCGCCGTATACCATGGTGTAGCTCTAGGCGGCTAATCGTTGATGTACGCAGCTTGGGTTGGACGGTCATTCCACGCAAGCACAGTTCTCGGAACGGATCCTACTGGGCCCATAATTCAGATCGCTGCACCAGATGGCTGTCGCTTATTATTTCCCCGACGCATCCCGTGGTGCGGATCAAGACCGTTGGATCCGGCCTGTCAAGTGCACGGCTGCCTGGCTGATCGCTCACGTGGCATGAGTCAGCATCTTATCAGGCTTGATAAGATTCATAAGATACATAAGTGGTGTACATAACTGGCAGAGTTCTGTCTAAATCAACATTGCAGTGGAAATATGTCAAATGCAAGCCAATCGTCATCAATGCATTCAGGATATCAAACAAACATCACCAATAAGTAGTGTATAAGGATAAGCAGACCGAAACAACATCATCACTCATAAGTACATCGCTATCACATTATCATTAAAATCCGGGCAAAATCAAGGGTATGCAACTGTCGTGAATCTCATCGCTCATCATAACACATAGAATCATAGCAAGATAATCATCGTGAGATGGCCGCACATGCATCGCAAAGCAATAACCCTCCCAATCATCGTACAAACCATACTTTTAGTGTCTCCGCATACATCCAGTGGTGATCAACATATCCGCCCGTCCAGGACGGTCGAAGCGATCGATCCCCAGATGTTCCTTTCCATCCCGGCCCACATAAATGCCAAAGCCGTACATGGAATGTTCCCGATCCCCGGGCGGTGCCACGACCAAGCGGGTGACCAGATCTGCCTTGCTCCTCGGCTCCCGCAGTATCTTATCCGCGAGCAACGGACTCTGGTATAGGAAGCTCATCTGATCGGCCAGGGTGCTAACCTCATGTGGCAAACGGCGACAGCGACGAGGCCAGATGCACAGGAACGATATCATGTAGAGTGCGCAGAAAGCCACCAGGGCGTAGAAAGCCGGCATGAGTGCCGAGATCCGAATCGCGTCTTCCGACGGGTGGTACAGAGCGATAAACACCCCTCCTGCGAGGAGAGGAATCGCAGCCGACACCGTACTCATAAACGAGATCCAGGCCACTTTGAAGTGCCTGTTGAGGATTGCCAGAGCGGTCACCTGCAAAGGGTAGCAGGACGGATAAGACAGTAGCAGGCTCTGCTCTGCTCGAGCACCATTCGGAGAAGACAGAGCCGCGAATGGCTGCAGCGCACGGAAATAGACATCGATGGGCTGCCACGCAAGGAAGAACACATTCCCAATCAGAGCCGGGACGAAGCTATAGCAAAAGTTGGATGAGGAAAAGGCGCCCGTCGATGGTAGTGTTGGCAATCGCGGAGGAAACCCGCCCTTGATGGCATCGTGAATGAAGCTGACCAGCACAAACGCAATAAACAGAGCACCAACGATTACCGTCCACAGAATCACGAACCTGTCGCGGAGGAACCACGGAACCCAGCGGTAGCGGATGGCTGGCGAGTACAGATGTTGATAGTACTCCTCCTTCTCCGCGAGATCATGCTGCTCAAGGTCGAATGACACCCGTGACAGGCCATGCGATTGCATCTGGAGGTTCTTTTCTTTGCGATGTAAAGACGGCGTCCGGACTGGTGCATCCACCTCGCCGATACCGTAGAACGTCTCCGCTCGATTCGATAGTTTCCAGTATCCCAATCGGAGAAATCGAGGGTCAAGCGATTCGCCCACATCCGGCAACGTCTCGGATTGTTCAAAATCATGCAAGATGTTCGATCGCTGGATAATCGAAATTAAATCGGCCAGACTCACTGGGTCCCACATCAGCCCTGACCAGGTACGCACAAACCGAAACATCAGCAGAATAAATCCAATGGTCAGCAGCGCATAAATAGCTACAAGGGTCCAGCCGACGGCCACAACTGAAGCCCACCGCCAGGTCCCCTCGCCATCGATCAAGTACCACTTGGCTTGAAAGAGGCAGCTCAGCAACGGCAGCGTGCTCAGGTTTGAAAGCCACATGGTAAACAGCGAGAACCCAACGATCGGCTCTCCATGTCGGAAATGAGAAAAGTCCGGCTTCAGGAAATTCCGCGACAAGATTGGCAGATTCTGCAAAACATAACCTAAAGGCCGCTCTGATGCCATAATAGCAAACGGCATGATTCGATACAGGGCTGCTTGGATCACAAACGTCCAAATCGTGATGATCATCCCCAATATTTGGGGCAAAAATTGCATCACAAAATAGTGTGAACCGCCGAGTCCCGTATAATCCCAGAGCCCCGGATGCCGTCTAGACCATACATTGCAGAAAGATATCCCCGCAATCATTAGCAGGCAGCATAGGGTGATCGCCACCAGGGCCCATGTCCGTAAAACAAGAGGAACAAAGTCCAACGGCGGATACAGCAGACTGTCTTCCGGGGGCTCCACCGCCACAAATGACTCTGGGTCGACCGAGCTCTGAGGGGCCCTCCCTATGGAATCCGAGGACTGCTGCGGTGGCCGTACCGGGGGTGTTGCCGGCGGTCCCGGCGAGCGAATAAAGCAGCCCAGGCCTTCGTCCCAAAGCAGTGGCTCCAGCGGATTGTCATTACTCGTGACTGAGCTTCGCCGCCTGGGCCCCGCTACCTCCTCATCACGCGTTAGCTGACTGATGGCGAAATGAATGTATGGTGAATCATCCACCCCCGGCGTAGGTGGCCGTCCCGCATAGCTATCACTGGGTTCCCGTCGAGAAGTGGTGTCCGACATGGGGCTCGGTTGATTGTCTCGCTCGTCAACTGTACGTATTGTCCTCGATGCAGGTGTGGCGAAATTTCTGTTCTCACTCGGAACGCTCAAGGAATGCTCCGATCGTGCACCAGCCGCCAGCGGGGCCAGATGCGTTCGCGAGACGCTAGGAGATGGAGTTCGGGTCGGAGGATGAGAGTTTGGTGTCGCATACCGCGCCACGGTGAGTCGACTACCACTGGCTCGCGATCTTGCACTGGAGGAAGGACTGGAGAAGGAGTAGTAGTCGTCCGAAGCGGCGATGGACTGCTGAGATTCAGATTGCATCAGTTGTGGCCGACTTGCTGTGAGGGGCCCGCCATCAGTCAGTCTGATTTCAAAGACACATCATATGTGCTTGGCTGGCTGCCAAGGTTATGCAAAGTTAGATTACTTACAACTGACAGTCCTCAGACTCACATTCCCAGAACCCGCCGCGAGCATGGCGCCGAAAATCAACCGAGGAATGTATGCGGTGCGCGGCTCACTTGCAGTGGAACTGGAAGTATCCGATGGACATTCCCCAGGTGCGGACCCTCAACGTGCCCACGAGGTAATAAGAGGCAATTGCAGCAGGTAGAAAAGCAAGGGCGGATGCTGGATTGGGCCGGCATCACGGCTGGGGGGGTTGGTTATCCGGCCATGTCTTTCTCCCAGCCTCCCGGCCCAGCCACCGCGGGCCCGACGAGGAAAGGGCCGATCGAGCAGCACTAGACATTGGTGCCTACCTAACAGCTAGTGATCGTCAACATGGTCGCTCGCAATTGGAGGATGGTTGAAACGAGGCATGATGGTGAAGCTGCCAGAGAGCTAAAAGTGTGACTGGTGTTGTGGCCGTCGATGAGTCGATGGAAGCGATGGACCGAGCACCGCCCGATGGCGATCCAACCGACGGATAGCTTGCGGCCCGATCCACTCTGACCCTCGGTTCATCGCACGGAGAGCTCGATATTGTCTTAAACAGTGTTTATTTCAGTGTTTGATTAGACGGGCATCGGCAGTAGATGGTTGCTCTATTATGAAATGGCTGGACCCTGATTCTGATAATACGAGTACAGAGTAGTGGCTTATGTCTAAGATATTACTCCGGACTCCGTACCTTGCCGAGTTCACTGTCCCTTGCCAGCTATTATCGGAGACAGACGCATCCCTTGCGTATTATTATTTATGCCAGTCAGTAAAATTAAGATAATATTGATTAGACTATCGATAGGAACAGGACTCATATGTACTCCTCGACCCGCTATGCATCATACAGATACCCGGCAATTACTCCTCCCCACCCGCCGGCATTGTCGCTCTCCAGTGCAATCGGCTTGTTTCCTTCCAGCACCATGTTGGTCGTGCTCTTTGTGTTAGTGCCATACAAATATATGGCAGTAGAATTGGCGATCTCAATCGCATTCGTCTGACAGTCACCACTGCAATCGCCATTGTCGTTGAAAAAGACCCAGTTGCAGCCCCCATAGAGGAACAGATCCGAGGAGCCATAGATCCGCTCGAACAGTGCCATACGGCATTTGCTATCATCCTCAGCGCAGTTGCTATAGGTTGGGTCACTACTTCCCAGATACTCATCCCACGGGGCTGGGTTAAGCGCGCTACTTCCCGGCCCTTGCCAGTATGGCGATTCGCTTTGCTGCATTGCGGTGAAAACATTGCGTGCGTACTGAAAGTTGTACTGGTACAAGGTGTTGTGTTCGAATCCGGTGCCAATGAGCCAGGTCGCCGCTGTACCTTCAACCAGGATGCCACGACCGGTGGAGATAGTCTGTGGGTTGTCTCCATCAAGATCATGATCGGCTGTCCATCCCCACATGTTTTCAATGTAGGCGGACGACGTAGTAGAGAGGTGCAAAAGACCCCAGGCTGCCTTGCAGTCTTCGGGGCTGTCGGTGCACTTGCTCTCGACTTGGCTGCCCACCGCGCCACCGATACGGAAATGAGTGTTCCAGAAACCAACATCACCGGGTGATCGGGCGGCAATGTTGATCTCAACCTACACCATCTCATCAGAAGCCATCCAAAATATCAGAGATTGAAGTACTTACCAATTGGCAACCTGGCAGAACGTCTGCAACAGTAAACACCATATCGCTAACTTGTGCGACGCCGACATCGCCCGGGTATCCGACTCGGAACATGGAGCGGACAGCGGACTCATCCTCAAAGTTGCTTCCTACAGCACTGATTGTCGATGCAAAGGCATCTCCAATGATGCGTGTGCCAGCAGGCACGAAAATAGTATCTGTCACAAGATATGTGCCCGCCGGAAAGTAGATGAGAGAGCATGTCTTGTAGCGAGACAAGATATCGTTGATGTTTCGAGTGTCATCGGTTTCGCCGTCGCCATAAACCGGAAGTCCAGGAACATTCTTAATGTTGAGAACCTGCCCGACATCGTAGTCTTGATACGTTGGCGGGGCCATGGTAAAGTAGTTTTTGCCTGAGAGTAGTGATGAGGACCGGGAAGTGCTGACTATCTTCCCTTGTGATAACTCGTATTGGGCGTTTTTGGACGAATACTAGCGGTTCGTTCAGATCAGCTGTGCCGCTGATGTAGTATGGATTCAACTTACCACATTTCCGTGGACCCAGGTGTCGGGGACATTTCCACTCCACACGGTCCTTCCCCCGAGTTTCACGGTGGGTCCGGAATTTTGCACGTTGTCAAGGACAATTGAATTGCCTGCAGTGCCTGAACTATACGACGAGACGAGGGTACCCATGCTGACACCAGTTGAGTCAACTACCGTCAGTGATCCAGACGTACCCTGGGCGTCGATTCCCACATCACCTGACTCAAAGTGGCACCCCAAGAAAACAATATCAGTCCCGCCTGCTTGTACGCCGGTAGTTGTGCCAGTGAATGATATGTTCTTGAACACCCACTGCTGGCCACTCAACTTCATCCCGATCGCGCCACCTTTGAACCAGAGGTCATTCTGCGATAGTCAGTCTATGATCCTGCGGATGGACTGCAAGTCATAATTACCAGGATCAAGTTACTATTGTAGTCGTACTGTGTGGTCAAGCCGACATGCGCGCTGCTATAGTTGGGCATGTTGAATCCGACATTCGTAAGCTGAGTCGCCTGGCTAACCGTCCAGTCAAGGAGAGTGATGGCTTTATCCGCATCGATATCAGTCGAATCGAGTATAACATTCTTGATCCCGATGTAAAAGTTGATCGTGCCTCCAAAATTGGGGTCCTTTCCGTATATGATATGATCGTCCGCAAAGTCAGAGGATGCCTTCAGCACTGGAGGGTCAGTGGGATCGCCAATGATGACAGTTCCCACATATAGCTGTAGGGATGATTTCATGAGGTAGGTTCCAGATGGTAGGTAGACGATAGCCGGTTGTCCAGTAGTTCCCATGGAATGAGAGCCCCGGTCGGGTCCGTTTGATGGTCCGGCTGTATGCGAAGACAAATATTAGAAGATGTTGGTAAGAGTGCTCATTGGTTGTACCTTGGATTGCCGCTTGAATAGCGGCGGCGGCGTCCTCGTCGCCAGTATTGTCGGCACCGAAGTCATCCACGACATTCCGAAAGACATCGTAATTGTCTTTGTATTTCGAGTCCATGAAAGACGACTCTCCATCGTGATCAATTTGTTCATACCAGTAGCCGGATGTGCTATTCGATGACACGCAAATGGCATCTTGCGAAAGTGTCGGATGAGTGATGGGTGCTTCGCTTCGATACAGCCAGGGTTGGGCAGATTCGTTTTTGATTAGAAAAGGAATTCCCCTGTCTCGGTCAGCCATGTCGGACAGCAAAGTGGAAACGTGAACTCACGAGGGGCTCGGGGCATAGGTCACTGGCGGAAAGTATAGGACTCGCTCAGTTGAACTTGAACTTGGGCTTGAACTTGGGCCCGGGCTTGCGCTTGGGCTGGGGGTCAAGGTTGAGTTATTCTTCCCTCCCCCGTGGGGAACAGCCCATGTTTGAAGGGGAAGGCTGCATAATATCGATACAAGAAGAGAAGACGTAACGCGTCCCATATTATCAGCACTTATCAGCTGCGGTTAAAGGTTCACACAGTAAAACAAACAGCGTCGAAAAAAAACTGCATCCATCCAAACCAAACTGAACAGGCCGTATACTGTCTTGGTATGAGGCAGACTCGGATAGGGCCTGAGCGAATGGAAGGATTGACGGCCCAGGTCGGTACACCGGTTCGTATCATCGAGAAGAGGGGATGGCTGGACTTAAATTGATGGTTGCTAGCGTATGCGTGTGCTCGAACGCCATCCCGGAGTGGGCCTGCATACCTCGACTTGGGCCAGGCATGACTGCATACCTGGGCATTCGGGCGGATTCTAGGTATTTGACCGAGGTACTCCGTCTTGCAGAAGACCAGATCCGATGTCTATGTTTGCTTTTTGCCCCCTATGTATCTTAAACTTTCCGCCTTCTCCGTTAGACGCTACTCATGAAGCATCACATCGGTGCCCCTTTCTGGGCGAGGAAAGTTTGCCCGCTTTACGGGAATGAGATCTGCAAGGTAAGCGGCCGGACGGTCAGTAGGTATTAATCAAGCCGAACAGGAAAGTTGCCCACTGTATGGTGTACAGCATGCAGGAATGAAAGCTGCGGTGCCAAGTAGCTAAAGGATTTACCAAGGACAGCCAAGCTGGTGGAAGGCGGACAAAGTGCCTGACGAATGGCTGCATACCTCAAGGCGCATGCCGACCCGCAACCCAGGAGGGAAACATGTAAACACGCCGCCCAGGAACCAGGGGCCGCGTTCTTTCGGCGCGGATCCCGGCACGTGCTGGCCGCCGCTGTCGTATATTTCCATTTCGTTTCCTTGGCCTTGAGTCTTCTGACTTTTTCAGGTGTCGCGCTAATCTCGCTACCGTCAAGATCCCCGCAACGCCTTACCAAGATGGCCCACTAAAGCAACGCTCCCATTCTAATGTCCATGTTCAACTAAGAACAATGGCTTCTTACATATTTCTCTTCGCCTCTTGGCCACCGCTGCGTTCCGATTTCCAGGCGGCACATTCAATGGCTCTTTCGCATGCTGTTCAATGGCAGCGGAGAAAGAATCCGAATACGAGCAGAGAATGACCGTCGCATCTGAATAGTCTGCAAGGGATACTTGGATATAATCTTGCTAGCTAGCAGGCCAGCCTTCCGGTACGGGACTCGGTTCAAACTCAACTGTAACTTTAATCAGCTGGTTGGTATCCCTTTCGTGGACTGTCATTCGTCTCAATACACTTCTACCATCATTCGCGGATGTTGGTGAGCGTGACAGAAGAGAATCTCACTACTGTGTCGGATCTTGCCTTGCAATCAGGAGCCAATCAAGTTTGATAATATATATCCTCGACCACTTTCATCATGCAGTAATTATCTACTACCATAGTCCCCTCTTCGCAAATATCTATAACAATTCAGTCAACAATCATTACCCTCTAATCTCCATCATCCACCCCTTTAAACCAACCTCGAACCCTACAACCCATCAACCTCCCATCCCAACCAACCCTCAAACAATAGTCCCATCCCTCCGTAACTCCCCAACCAACCCCTCCACCCTCCCCCGAATCTCATCCCTTATCACCCTCACATCCTCCATCCCCACCCCCCTCCCCGCCGGATCCCGCACCTTCCAATCCAAATACCTCGTCCCCGGAAAAAACGGACACGCATCTCCACAACCCATGGTGATAACCACATCGCTGTTCTGCACCGCATCCTCGGTGAGAATCTTCGGTCTTTGATCCGACAAATCGATGCCTTCTTCCAACATTGCTGCATAGACCATGGGGTTGATGGACTCGGCGGGCGCGGACCCGGCAGATCGCACTTCGATGGCGGGGCCGGCGAGACGCGTGAGGTAGGCTGCTGCTATTTGGGAGCGACCGGCGTTGTGGATGCAGAGGAAGAGGATGCGGGGTTTGGGGGGCATCTTAGCTTGTCTGGAGAAGGTTCTGGGTGGAAGTGGGTTTGAGGGAATTGCAGTTGAGAAAGTGTAGTGATTAGATGTTGTTGCTGCTGTGATGTTGATGGGGGGTTTTATATTGGTTGACATGGGCCAGGCACCGCTTTGAGGGTAGCTAGGGCTGGTGGAAGTGATGGGACCTGAAGGACATAGGAAATAGCCAATCATGTTTAGGGAGTGACATTCTCTACCCGTCGGCAGTAACTAAATCTAGATGGCGTGAATCAGTGGTTCAGTACCCATAGAGCATTACAGCCCGCAATATGATCTAGTAGAACAAGGGCAGGTTTTGTATTTTTTGTCGGCTCAGACTTCAGAATGTCTTATGATGTCCTTACGGCATCACGGAATTTTAATTAAAGCAGTAGCAAGACATTGATTTCTCAAGGACTGCGATTAGGATAGTAGGTTCTCAGCGACGATAGTTTCTTCCCATATGTTCAAATCTATATATGTACTACGATTTCCTTCCACTGTCAAACATATATACATGCACTCACAGAAACTCCATGCTCTATTATCAGTCTCTGCGTCTCTTCTCTTCCCGCTCACTGAACCGATCCCCGAAAAGCCCCATATGCGGCCGCATGAGAATAGTGTATTTGACAAACTCCTCCATACAGTCCACTAAGCGATCCCGGTTCCCACTCGGGAGGAGGTGTTGATTTCCGGGATGGCCTTCATCAGGAAACTGCGTATAGGCCTTTGGAATCGAGGACTGGTTCGGAATCGTAAACATGCGCATCCAGCGCCCCAGGATACGCAGCGAGTTGACGGCATTGAAGGACTGCGATCCGCCACATACCTGCGCGATGGCAAGCGTGCGACCCTGAGTCGGACGTATGCTACCCGTGCTTAACGGGATCCAGTCGATTTGATTCTTGAAAACGGCCGTCTAATGGAGGGAATGGAAGGTCAACCTTCATGACCTCACGGTGAATCAATAGGGGGAGATACTGACCAGATTGCCGTGCTGCTCCGGTGAGACCCAGACATGCCCATCACTCCACGCACTCAGCTCCCGGAGCTCTTGGACCTTGGGATGGTTATGGTCATGGTCGTTTTTCACGGGAAGACCGTCCGGATCGAAGATGCGGACATCACAGCCCAGCCGGAACAGGATGCGAGATGCTTCGTAAGCCACTAAGCGAGAATATGACCGCCGTCGGAGGCTGCCGTAAAGGACTAGGACTCGAAGCCTCTCATTGGTATCTTGAAGGTTCTTCGCCGCCATGTCCAGAGCCGTGGTCAGCTCGAGGTTATCGATCCAGGTGCCAGTGGTATCGCTTAGGATAAATGGGCGGTATCTTTGCCGGATGATCGGGTCATCTTCGCTAGATGGCAGAGCTAGCGTTTGATGGTTAGGAACTGGCTGAGAATTATGATTGTCATTGGATTGGGTGACTTTTGCTGCCTCTTGCGGCATGGCTGAGAGAAATCTGGTCGAGTGCTTTGGATACGACAGGAGTGGTTGTAACCGGAGAGATGACGCCAGAAGTCTGGTATAGTAATTCCCCCTTGAAGTGGCAGCAAACGACATGGCGATGTAGAGAAGCAACGGGCGGATGTGAAATCATGGGAATTCAGCAGTAGATGGACATGCTTGGGGTATGTCACTGCTACATTCTGATTGGTTCAATGACCTGACACGCTAAAAAGCTAACCTTCTTAGGCATAGATCGAGTGGCCCGTTCGATTGAATCAACAGAGTGCCAACCGACTCTCTCAGAACCGAGAGCCCGTTAGAACAGAACGGAACATGAAGGAGAGTAGCGCGGCCAAATTAATCCAAAGTCAAGAGAACCAGCGGCGCTCATGTGCCCGGTGCAAGGAGTACACCCAAGACCTCGAGGAACGGCTCCGGTCATTCGAAAAGCTCGGAGTGGCCGCTTCGCAGGTGCAAGAAGCATGCAGAAATGTTGCCAAAGAAAATGCTTCAGACACTTCTAACACGTTGCACTGCCACCGAAGACGTAATCGAAGTTTGTCTGAAAATGCAATGTTACAACGCCCCAACTAAAGTCCCGCGGACAAACTCACAGGATACTGTTGCCCCGCCAGTTGTCGGTGAGCCGGAAGACCCCGCTAGATTAGCCAGAACAGGATACACGGGTCCTGAAAGCCACAGCTTGCACTTTGATCTTGTCTAAACGGTGTCTCAAGTGTTGGAGTACGGTGAAGAACCCGATCCTGGTCAATTCACATCCTGTGAAAATGCAGCCTGTATCATCGCAGGCCTCCGAAACTACACAAGGGTCGATGAGTTGCGCTCCGAACTCAGCTGTGAAACGAGAAACAATTGCATGGTTCGAAATATGGCTTTTGAGGCTCTCGACAGATAGAAGGTAGAGAAATTGGTAACTGGCAGGCCCAGGAATTTGGATACATGTAACCCAGACAGTTTGTTGACCGCGCCTGCGCAAAGTCAATATTATTTATCGACCAACCAGCACTCATCAGTGACATGCAGTGCATAGTTTCTGGGCATGGGGTTACCATGGTTTACCCCAAGCATTCAGAAGAGTTGACAAGCAGCCATCCAGCCAATCCTCTGCGTTTGCCACGAACCGAGCAGTGACATACCGCCAGTCTATCATTGGCCCGCTACCCCTTTTCCCAATATGTTGGCATAATAGTACTTGGTAGTATCTACGAGTGGTCACCCTCGATAAGATCTTATGAGGTTTGTTATATTCTTGTTCTCACATCATAAACCTGCTCATTGAACAAATACTCCAGGAAAGTGAATTCCGGTTCTAGACATCTCGCCTGTGCTCATCCAGGTACCTCAACACCATGCCACGACCAAAATCAAAGACTAAGGTTTGTATTGCGCCAAATGCTGTTTCAACTACTCCATCTACCTGTACGGTAATATTTTCAGAGCGAGGATCTTGCGCGAATTCGCCAAAATCAACGTCGCTCACGGGCACGTCGACAAGAGTACATCCGGAGCCTGGAAACACTGGTGAAGGAATACGAGAGTACGCGCACTACGGAGAATCTGCTTCACCTATCTATATTGCGGAACCTACAATTTGAGAATGATTTGCTCAAGCTACGGCTTGTGGCCTTGGGTGGTGCCTCCGACTTTGCGATGCCGGGTCTCGAATTTCCGTCTACGGTTCCACAAGAGGTGCGGATTGCCAGCGTCTTCGTATCAAATACTGACCTTGAAGGTCACGAAGGTCTTTTCGAGCGAACTGTCCGTACCGCAGCCCTTGATGTCGCCCAACTTATCCCCTGGGGAGGTGACACAGGTTGGTCAAGACTCGAGTATGCTGGAGGATATTGTGACCTTGGGAACCGATCCTCAACCAGAACGTATCGAATGGAACAATATAAATGCCCTGCAAGCAGAATACATACACGGTAACCCTGGCAGGACAGATCTGCTCACACGAGCTTTGACGGGTGACAATGCGAGCACAACCCCGTGCACACTTGCGTATCATTTGATTGCCCAATGTAATCGAAGAGAAGTGGATTTGCAAGTCATACGTATTTCAATGCAGCACGGCTTTCATGAAAGTACCACGCCAGGTGAGGGGTGCAGGGTTGATGACAAGGTACTTCTGGCTACATTGAAAGTTATATCGTGATTTCTCCTACTACCAGCGTTCTGCGCGAGGGTGTATAACAAGGAGAAATAGTGAGCGTATTGACATTCTGCAGTACATGATCAGCCGAGTGAACGAAAATACACAGCTCGTCATAACCTTTCATTCAGCTATGACTTGAGGGCATAGATCTCAAACGAGCCTTCTGGTGTCAGTAGATTTCAACCAGCTAGGGATATGCAAGACTGACCAGCCCATTCATTCAGATTAACTTCCGCTCTCTCTGCAATCGACTGACCTGACTTCAATGAGCCCCCAGCCCCAGATTGACAACACCCGCAGCTAGCCTCATCCTGATCAACAAATACCTCCTTGTAGATATTAAGGTCCTTCTGGCAATCGACAATCATAACCTCTAGAAAAATCAGCATTGTCTAACCAACACCAAGAAGATCCATACGCTCAAAACCCGCATTCCGCAAATACTCCTCATACTCCTGCACGCGACTCGCTCCCGCAATACAACCAACATACAAGGATAAATCCATCGCCATCCCGTCCGGGAGCGGCTTCCAAACGAGAATATCCGTCATGGCGAGACGACCCCCAGGCTTCAACAGACGAAACATCTCCCTGAACGCCCGCGGTTTCTCCGCCGTCGGCACCAGGTTCACCACGCAGTTACTGATCACGCAGTCTGCCGTGGCATCCGGCAGTGGAATCGACGTGATGGCGCTCTCGAGGAAGACTGCATTGTATGCGTTGGCTTTCTTGGCGTTCTCGCGCGCCAGCTCGATCATGTTCTGACAATATAAGTACGGTTGGGAAAATGAAGCTGGATCCAAATCCAAGGCTGTCGCTGGGATGGTTCGTTCTTACGCGCGTCATATCCACCCCGATTGCTTTCCCCGTGGGCCCGACTTTCTGTGCCGCGAGCAAAACGTCCATGCCTCCACCGCTGCCCAGGTCGATCACGACTTCGCCCTGACCAGGAGTCAGATCTAGATATCTATTGCGTACGTTTCGGGGGCTTAGAAACTCACTGCTTGCAGATTGGCTACTGCAACGGGGTTCCCGCAACTCAGGCCCATATTCGCGTTTGGGGGGATGGAGCGTAACTCCGATGGGCGGTACCCGAAGGCTTTGGCCACGTTTTCAGCGACCGCTGTGTGCTCGGTGAAGGATCGGGAGGCTAGTTCGCTATAGCGAGATTGGACTAGATTGTACATTTTGCTTGGCTCCATGCTGATTGCTATTCAAATGATAACTTGTTGTTTTGGTAGTAAAGTAGATGCAGTCGAGCAGTGCGCTGTTGGGCGGGGCATGAGGATTGAAATATCTATCATCTGATCACAGGTAAGAGTATCTGGCATGTCACCAGAAATGACTACGCGGAGTCAGGAGTTTCCATTTGTCTTGACATTTCTGGTATGTCACCGCCAAGTCAGCCTTGTTGTAATGGAGTGCATGGTGCCGGTATCAAGCGTCAGGCTAAGCCGACAGTCCCGGTCACGGTGCGGGGACTCAACATGAACAAGCAATAGTACTACACCCTCGGCAGTTGCTGCTCCTGCCAGCCGTCTAATAGGATGGAATCGATTGAAAATGTGCTCTGCTGTGAGCAGATTATTACGAGATCAAGGCGACGTAGCCGGCGCTAGAGAGGCTAAGCTCAAGGTGGGTGGGGCCCATCCAAACTATAAGACCTTCACTTCAGCCTGGAGACTTCACACAGTCCTGATTTATCCCCGCCGTGGTGAGTCGTCAGTCAATATGCAGATGGAGGGCATGGTCGGGGGGACGTATTACGGCGTCCTCCGTGCATCTGATTTCGACTTTTCCAATATCACTCAGGTCGAGACTTTTCTGCATGACCTTAAGCATCTGGAATATCTGCCGATCTTGGGGGCCCGCTATGCAGAGTATTTCTGGTATGGGGTTATTGTTGTTGTGGCCGTGGTGGCTATTATCAACCGGATGTCGCCGGTGGTTCGAAGGCTGAGGTGAGTCAACTAATTTGTTTTCAGATTACGGCCTGGGGCTAACAAGTTGCTTTTAGGTTTCAACCAAGTATAACCAAGAACCCATACCTCGCCAACCTCTATTCATACTTAAGCACATTCCTCGCCACCACTACAGCGTTGGCTCGAGAGCCATCGTATCTCCAATGGACTCCACGCGTGCTGTCCCCTTGGGTGAAAATCCCACCCCTTGGACCCATATACATCATCCTCGCCTATTTTGCATTCATCATCGCGCTGGAGTTCATCAACAACGACATGCCAGGCGCGGGCCATTGGCAGTTCCTCGGCGCTCGTGCCGGATGGCTTGCCGCTGCTCAGATTCCCCTACTGGTGGCTCTCGCAGGCAAACGAAACCTGATTGGCATGCTCTGTGGGATTCCATATGTCCGATTGAACGTCTACCATCGCTGGGTATCCCGCGGTCTCTTACTCCTCTCAACCTTTCATTTCGCCTTCCAAAACCACGGATGGGACCTCTACAATATAAGCAAACTTGAGTGGGACACAGATGACTGTCCCACCAAGGGCATCGCCGCCTACGCCTTCATCCTGTGGATGAATCTCACCACCCTCGCCCCCTTCCGACACATGAGCTACGAATTCTTCGTCGTACAACATATAATCACCTTTTTCGGTTTCATCATCGCACTGTCCTACCACCTGGACACCGGCACGGCCCCCACCTCCCAGCGATACATCTACGCTACCGCGGGCATCTACCTCGCAGCCCTACTCCTGCGTTTCATCTTCTACACCTATGCCAACTCCCGTCCTCCCCACGCCACCCTCGAGGCCTTGGACGGCAACGCGACCAAAATCCGAATCACATCTCGCCAGATCCAAAACTGGCAGCCAGGCTCACACATCCTTCTATCCCTTCCACGCCTAGGCCTCCAACTCTCCCACCCAGCCACCATCCTCTCCATCCCCTCCTCCCACAACAACGAACTAATCCTACTCCTCAAAGCCCACAAAGGCTTCACCAAAAAGCTTATCACCACCGCCAAACCCCTCGACCCCGAATCCGCAGCAACCCAACGCTCCTACCTCGCCCTAATCGACGGCCCCTACCACAGCTCCGCCCCCGACTTCACCACTTTCGACTCCCTGTTACTCATCGCCGGTGGAACAGGTGTGACCTTCACGCTCGCCCACCTCCTCCACGTCGCACATAGTGCCACAACCGGCCCTTTACCTCTCCGCCAAGTCCTCTTCCTCTGGGTAATCAAGGAAAAGCGCCAAGCAGCCTGGGTGCTCCCCGAGCTGCAAGCCGCACTACACAAGCTCCAGGATACCAGTATCCGAATCCGGATTAAGATTTTCATTACGCAGGACCCAGACTGGCTCGACAGTACTGACGAGAAAGCCTCCCCTGTGCCCAGCCTATCCAATACCAACAACCAAGCCGAAAATGACGACGACGACGAAATCAAAGAACTCCCCCCTCCCTCCCCAGACCACCAACAACCCCCAGACCTCTCCCCCGCCCACATATCCTACCACTCAGGCCGCCCCTCCCTCGACGGTCCCATCGAAGACGCCGTCCTACAAGCCGGGGGCGAAATCGCAGTTGGCGCTTGTGGCCCCATCGGACTAACCGTTTCTGTACGACAGGCGGTGGTCCGCGTGTCGGATGGATTGGGCGTGTGTAAAGGGTCTGGCTTGCCGGGGGTGTTTTTGCATGTGGAGAATGCGTGTTAATTATATACCTCTGTATTGTTTTTGAGTGGGTGTTTATATATTTATCTATAGGGTATGGAGTATGGAGTATGGTGTGTATATGAGAGTGTTATTTAGGGGTTTGTGACCTTAGGTAGATCAAGTAAATTGGTGCGTAGGGTCCGGTCCCTAAGATAAGTACTATCTACATAGTAGGTATAGGTACAGGTGAATGTAGGATCCCGCGCGAATTAAGTCATCCTACAAGGATCAGTGATCCTTTCACGGTCGGAAATTTACCTCATTTCAGTAGTTGTTGGTTGGTTGGTTGATTTGGCATTGTTGAGTCCCAACTGAATTGACAGAAAAAGAAAAGGGAAGGGAAAGGGGTAATTTTAGATTTAACTAGGCTAAGTAGGTTTGCTGCAATGTTCCGGGTATTGGGATGTATCTATCCATCTCTAGGTAACTAGTAGGTATCTAGATGAGAGCGCTTATCTGGTATTTGGTTGTTATCTGTCAAGTGACCTGTGCATTAACTATCTAATTCTAGATTGATATTTGGATACTACTCCGTACTGACTTTGATGATTGTGCCATTTTGTCTCTTATTAGAGAGTTTTTGACAATCCACTCTTCTGTCACAGGCCAATGGGGTGGAGTGGGAAATCTCCACTTTGCGTTTCATTGCTCCGATGGGGGATGGTACTATGTTTAGAGTGGTTTAGTTGATATTCCGTGTGTGAGTCGTAAAGGGTTGTATTTGTTGGTGGCTTATGGCTTATCTGGTGAAGGAAAATTAAGGCGCTATTTCAAAATCGAGTCAAGTGTAGTGACACTATTGCATGGTGCAGAGTGGTGGTTCATGCACAAGATTAGGAGCCTAGCAGAAGCAAGACAGATCAGCAGAATAGTATATTCAGGAAAGTGCAGATTTTGCACCTGTTATCCTATTCTAGTCACGGTCTGTTGATTGTTAGTAAATCTCCTGAAAGTACTCCGTATCGAGACACCCTTCGGCAGATCGCAGCTGCGTCCGTCTGTAATTTGTTTGGGTATGATCCGTGTTTCTCCCCGCATTGGTCGATTCTAAACTCCAACCGGCCCTTGGCTAAAACATTTCTGCGGCACAACTGACTAGATAGGTTTAGGAGGAGACGAAACCAAGATTGTACCTGACCGACGGCAGGATGGGGCAGCCGAAGTTCCACCCGTCCTTGGAACTTGAAAGTGTGGGATTGAAGCCTGAACAGTGGTATGCTCGTGACACATGTTCTTACGTATATTGGTGAAAGGTCTAAAATTAGCAGCGTAGACCCCAGTACTCCGTACATTCCCGTGTACGGAATATGGAGCATGCAATTCTGCGGCCAGAGGTTCGTCCGAGCTTGAGATGTCAAACCGGGCCCATCGTCATTTCGGACGACTTGGACTCGTGGCGCGTGGGACTCGGCCCCATTATCGTTATCTGCGGTCCAGCGAATCAGAGGGCGGCCTACCGTGGAACAGGGGCTTTGCTGACTGCGCTATCTGACTGAGCCACGATAGGAGCCCGAGCGGGATCAGGAGGAGAGGGATGCCATTATGCAAGGGAAGGGAAATGGAGAGTGATAGGGCGCCGGTGCGAGGCGACTGCCTAGGGAGGGAGGGTTACCCCACCAGGATCACGCAGAGGCGCGAGAGCATCCGGACTGGCAGGAGAGCAAGTCAAGCAAAGTGACGGGCTTGCCGTTGCACAGTGGCGGCGATGACTAAGAAACGCTGTCGCCTGCGCCAATCAAGACCCCCCGATGCAGGCCGTCTTTCCCTTCCCATCATCACCTCACAGCCTGGCAGTCCAGGCCATCCGTTCGCTCGTTCACCATCACTCACCCAGTCATTCTTTCGGTCGTCTTTCCCACTGGCAGTTCCCCAGCAATTCCTGTTCGAATGCTGCCCTCCTCGGTTATTCTTCCGACGGTCCTAGATAGTTAGTTCGCCCCTAGGGCTGCTCCTCGAGCTGTGCTGGTTCTCTTTGACTGAGCTACCAACCTCTGCCACACTACTGTCGCGAATTGCTGGTCTCCCCTGGCCCCCAGGATAAGCCAACGTCAAGGGTTTGCAGGTCACACTCAATGCTCTGACTTTCGCCCTTTTTCTCCCCTACTTTCTGCATTGGTTGGACACCTCGCCTGGTGGCCGTCGGACCATTTGCATCACCGCTCTTGACGATTCCCCGCCGTCTTTATCGCGGCCACAGCGTCGCTCCGCTCTCTAAGTCGCCATGCTGCTCAAACCCGCCACGCCCCTCACCATCCTCCTCCTGATCGCCTTTGCGCTTCTTCTCATCTCTGTCATTTCCACTCCCATCGTGAAGAGCATTGCCCTGGCGCGACATGATAATATCGACTATGGGGTATTCGGCTACTGCAAGGGCGATGTATGCACCAGCATTCATGTTGGTTACGCTGACGGTTTGTCCCTACCTCTTAATTTATACCCTTGATTCTGGAGCTATACGAATCAGTGCTGAGTCCAGTTAGACGATATCACCTCGGAAGATGGCACTTTCAGCATTGCACCTAGTACCCGCAGATCGCTCTCGGCTATCCTGATTGTCCATCCGGTCGCTGCGTTTCTCACCCTCATATGCCTGTGCTTAGCAGCAGCGGCTCACTTTCATGCTCCGTCGCATTCGCCCCGCTATTTGTTGGCCTTGTTAATCTTACTACTCCCGACGCTACTCGTATCGCTCCTGGCGTTCCTGGTGGATATTCTATTGTTCGTGCCGCATATGGCTTGGGCGGGATGGATTGTGCTGGTCGCGACTATTCTTTTGGTCACTTGTGGTGTGGTTACATGTGCAATGCGACGGACGCTCGTCAGCCGCAAAGCAAGGAAGAAGCGCATCAACGAAAACGCTGAAATGAGCGGGGAGAATTACTACAACCGCCAGAATGCTGCGGCAGCAGCAGCAGGATTGCACGAACCCGCGCCCTTGAGCATGGATACCAAGGAGCCTGTCGTCACCGGATCCCCACCGTCGTCCGAGACAGGGCAGACGTTTGCTACATTCCGTACGACTACGCACGACAGTGATGATGATCGCACGCCATTAAATTCACGCAATCCACACACTGAGCCGATGCCTGACAATCAGTATGCCCGGGTACGGGCCGATAGAATGGCCTATAATTCTTCGCCCGACGAGATCGGTATTCCTGCTGGTGCCCATGCACCCGGCCCCAGGATGCGCCCGGGACCGCCTGATCCCCGCCTGCGCAATCAGTATTCCGACGGCAGCGTAGGATCGCGGAGAGGGCCACCCCCACCAGGATTTGCACGCGGCCGAGGTGGCTATCCGGCGCGAGGAGGCTACGGTCGTGGAGCGCCTTATGGAGGACCTGGTCCTAGGGGGCCACCTCCGGGCATGAACGGTGGCCCAACGGGACCAATGCGTGGTGAACATCCTGGGGCGATGGGACGAGGCTACCGGGGACCCCCTCCTCCTGGCGGCTATGGTCCTGGACCGGCCCCTCGACCGACTCCCCCTCCTGAAGATGAGTACGAATACAATCACCCGCCTGTGACAGCTCGAGAGCCGTCTCCGGGGCCAATCGGAATGGCCGTCTCTCCCGAGCACGGTAGTCCCATTGGACAGGCCATTGAGATGCAACCACAGCCTCGACGAGTGGGCTCTGCTGACCCCGAAGCGCATGATGTGATGCTTCAACCCCAGCCGCATGCGCTTTCGATCGATGGGTATCAAGAGCCGATTAGTCCTTCCAGTCTCTATAGCCGGTCAGCGTATGTTATCTCCGTGCAGGTTCCTGTTTGTGTTTGCTAACCGTCTTAGGTCCTATGTTCCTGCACGTGCCGGATGGACTCCAGAAGAACCGCATGTCGGCCACTCTCCCTCACCTGTCCATGCATATGGAGGGCCGCAACACGCACGGACCCCTTCGGCGGATTATTTTGAAGATGCAGACCCTCGATTTGCAAACCCCAATGAGTCAGCGGTGGGCAACCCCCGGTTGCCGGCCGTTCTGACACCCGGTGCTATTGGTGAGAGGAAACCGATGGAAGATTTGGCCGAAGGCCCCAGCTCACCGACTACTAGCGAAGTAAGCCACTTTACATCAATCTCTGAGCGGCCTATCAACCCTCGGTGGCGGCCGCCTCCCGTCCCAGCTCAACGGAAGCATGACGTTCTTCTGGAGAACAACCCAGACTTTGACTTGCGCGCTGGCTCTGGGCGAGCGGGGGCTGCTGGTGTTGGTAGTCGGATGCCACCCGTGTCGATACCCCGAGATACGGCAAGATACCCGATCTGAACATAATCTTAATCATTTCCTCTACACTGTGTTGTGCTTGTCACCGCCCGTGCCGGTTGCGTGGAGTTCTGGAGTCTGTGAAAATGGTTGTTGTGTTCTTGTGCCTTTTCTGTCATGCTTGCGCCGCATGGCACTGCAAATACGCGCACTCTGTCCGTTGCGTCGGTCCATGTATATGAACATTGGAAAGATCCGAGTGTACACTCCGCGGCATGTCTATGATTGTCGTTAGTTATGATCGTTATGTTAGTCCAATAGCCATGATTATGTTTGCCAGCGATCTTGCTGCACCTCGTTAGATGATTGTCAAGGAATGCTTCTGTCGTGTACGTGGCAGATGAATCAGACAAGTTTGATGCCAAGTTAGAGATAAGCCAAGCCGATCATGTGCCCCTATCGCCCCCAAGGTGCCGACGATCAACCCCGCGGAGAGCTGTATTACGCCATCACCTCTATGACACACGTCTCGGGACGACAGCTCAGGATCGCAGTGGATATCCTATAGGATTCAGTTGATCACCTCGTGGCTTCGGTAGGAGCCCAAGAGCATAGTTGACAGGTCAGATGACAAGTTGGGTTGACGAACAGCAGCCGTCAGAACCTCGCCGGTGTGGCCTTCACTGCTCTGGATCTCCTGCCGCGGAGAAAATCGGACTCGTCGGCTATCTTCAAACAGCTCTGATAGCTTCACAGCCACCCGATGACATTGATTGTGGTGCAGAATACGGTCCCCGAGCTCGATCTGCCATGCAAATGGTGGAATTCCTGGCAATACGAGGTGATCACGGTTGCCTGCTTGGGAAGTTGTGCTTCGCTTGGAGATAAGTCGTCAGCCCGAGGACTAACTACATCACTGTGTTATCTGGGGATGGAAAGCATGGCCCGATAAGAGCTATGGATCTTGACGCCTCCTCTACTAGTGCCAGGAGGCTATCGGTCTAGGCCCACATCTACCAGCAAAACATGGTTTCAAACCGCACGTCCAAGAGATGCCAAGGACTCTTGGAACCTGCCCAGCGTGGCTCAGCGGCTGAAGAACCCAAAGTTTGTCGGAATGGGAGCTGGCCCGGACAGCCACCTGCTGCCAGATCGCAGTGCACGACACGATTGGCGACACGGTCGACTGCCCGACTGCCGGAGGCCACGATACCGCGGTGTGGGTGACGTCGTGTGTGTCTTGGGGTTGAGTATAATACGAGCCTTATCCAGCCACGGTTTCGTGATTTGGCGGATTTCCCCCATCTCATAGGATGAGACCGGTCGTCTCCCGACCCCAGATGATACCTCCCGCGGCCTCCCGATGGGAATGAGGATCTACCCGGAACAGCCACCCGCCAAGATCCCACTGTCCTCCGCCGCTCAGCACTGGATAGTACAGACCGAGAACCATGGGTTTCAGGAAGATGAGCTTGGCGGCTCCCGACCGACGGGTAACATGAGCTTTTGCCGCCCAGCGGAACCACACTGGCAGACTCTGCCAAGCACCGCCAAGGGGTTGTCGCGGCGGACGATACGATACATCCAATATGGGACAGCATCGATCCCTGAACCGGTCATCTGATTGCAACCGATGGGGTATTGCTTTCCTGATGAATTCGATTTCCCAGGATGAGGCATGTCTGAAGTGTATCTTGGGCTGAAGTTGAAACGCCTCGTTCGGCGGTGGCCACGAACCAGAGGACAGGCCAAACATACATTTCTTCAGAGCAAAGATCATCGACATAAGGTTGGGATGGCTGATCCAGAATCTTGGCGTGGAGGATATCGTGGCAGCTCATGATGAATGCAGCGCAGCGTCTACGGAGTATATAGATTATGTCCGGCTCGCCAGAGCATTCTATCCTCAGTTTTCCTATCCTCATTGCTCTTGTCTGCTTTCATGATGCAGCCATATAATTCAGAAGACATTCAATCTATCCCGGCGAGGACCACCACCGGACATCTCCGGTTTGCGGAAGACAAGACTGGCGTCTGGTCTTCCGGCAATAGCACGAATGTCTCCATCTCAGCGAATCCAGAATCCCTCTCTGGAAGAGTAATCCAACACTTCAAAGAGGATATTGACAAGAAATATGCCGACGTGATGCTGATCATCTGCGGCTTCGTCGGTGGACTGGTCGATGGACTATCCTTCAACGCCTGGGGGAGCTTCTCCAGCATGCAAACAGGTACCCTAACCCCTCCCTAGAGTCCACACCAACTAACAGCATCTAGGCAACACCGTCTTCCTCGCCCTCGGCGCGTCCTCTCAACCGCGATATCCAGCCTACCTTTGGGCCAAATCCCTTATATCCCTCGCCACCTTTATGATCAGCAACGTCCTCTTCATCCAAGCATCCCGCAAGCTCGGCCCTCTCCGTCGCTCCACCATGGTCCTCTCCTTCGCCCTCCAGACAGTCTGTCTCCTAACCGCCGCCATCCTCGTCGAAGCACAAGTCGTGTCCCCAAAACCAGAGGACCCCCGTGCCCCGATCCAGTGGATGCAAATCATCACCATCTCCCTCCTTGCCTTCCAAGCAGGAGGCCAGATCTGCGCCTCGCGGATTCTCGCATACGACGAGATTCCTACCGTCGTTCTGACTGCCTTGATATGTGATCTGCTGGTTGACCCAGATCTCATGGTGAAGAAGAATCCCAAGCGAGACAGACGGATCGGGGCCTTGCTGGCCTTGTTTCTGGGCGCCATGACGGCGGGAGGGTTGTCCAAGGTTGCCACCATGGCGAGTAGTTTGTGGTTTGCGTTCGGGTTGAAGTTTGCGATTACGCTGGGGTGGATTGTTTGGAGAGCTGATGGAGCGGGGAAGGATGGGGATATTGTTTGATTTATCCCATTGTTCTGTTGATTTTCTGTTTGTTGTTATAGCTTGCTACGATCTCGGGACTAACGATGACTTTTTTATGGTATCTAAATTGATACAATTATTCTTCCATGGCGTTACTATTATATGCGTATAATATGCACCGAACATCTGTATGAACATGCACTCCGTAGGCTGCAAAATACTAGGACATACCCTTTCCCCACCCAGCTGGCTGCTAAGCCATCCTCGACATCCTACTCCACCGTTACATCCACACGCACATACCTACAGTATCCCCACCCCACTGCCCAAAGCTTATTCTAAATATCGTGCCCATCCCGCCAATCTCCCCAGTGTCTCAACCCACCAACACCACCAACGATCCACAAAACAATTCTACTCTCAGCACCAAGCTCCTCGCCCAGTACGCACTCCCCCATTCTTTGTATAACTAGATGACTAGACAAAGCGAAACCAGAGCCTAACCAGTCCAGCAGTCACGAACCCCCACGTTCGGAATCCGACCAATAGAGATATGTTAAAGACAACGCATTCGGGATAGAATTCACTTCCATCCCCGTAAAGATTGAGATAGGATCGGATATGACCTCCCCAGCCAATATATACTCAGAAAGGAGGGATGGTAGAGAATCGCGAAAATCCACTTTGGGTGGTTGGCTAATAGGGATGTGTTCTTGGGGACGCGTTGGATGTGGGTATTCACTATTTGGTATTCACTGATGTGAGTTGTGGTTGGAGTTGTTGATTTGGGGAGCGAAAAAATATATTGAAGTTGGGAGTTGGGAGTTGGTTACTAGGTGGTTGGTGGTATGCTGTGGTGGTACGGATAGTAAGTTGGATATGCGTACTGAGGGGAGGATAGCAGGATAGGATGAAGAAGGGATCGAAATGGTATGTTCGCTTTCGATGCTTCGTAGGCTTATCTAGCTGTTGACGGAATGTGTGCTAGTCATATACTAAAGCACCATCGAATTGCCTAATAGGATATAGCTAAAGTCAATATTCCAGCAAAAGGTTTAATCCAATGCGATCATGGTACAGAACAAGGCCCAGTCATGCCAGGTTCATCCAGTCAGAAACCTTCTATATACTGTAAAGTTCATATATGACGCCAACCACTAATCCTCCGTTCTAGAACCTTTGACATCCAGAGGCAAACTATCATCTAAACCACCCAAATACTCCGTCCACGGGTCCAGTCTCCAAAATTGAGGCTGGTGAAACGCCAAGTGGAGCCTTAGATTAGCAGCGTGGATCCTTCATCGTATCAGGCAAGTGGAACGTATCCGTACCCAACAAGGCTGAAAGTGAAATCCCCGCGTTAAGTCTGCAGGATAGATCAAGGGATCGGAGATGGCGGAAAATGTCAGCAGAAGTGCTTACATTACATATATATAACTAACTATATACTAGTAGTGACTAATCTTGACCATTAAGTCCGTCCTTGACAGCAATCATGCGTTGTCTTGTAACCGAATGCGGCGTTAGTCACCGCCACGTAAAAGGAGCTAAAAATACCCCACGCCCAGCCACGGACTAACCCGATCGAGCAGGAATTTACAGGCTGGGCAGTAGAACGCGTAGGCAGCGCTCATGTGAGATGTTTAAATATGCCACGGGCGCTGCTCTGCCAGTGTTGACAGAAACTATCGTCTACGCGAGTAGAAGTATACACCATGGCGCCCTATTATATGGTCCTCGATCAACGCGCCGTCGATACGGCTAGTCACCATCTCCTCAAGCGCGATCTCAGCGTCACTCATACCCAGGCTGTGACCCTGGGTGTGATGGCCGCATATGTGGTGGTGATTGCGCTGCTTTGGAATCTGCCGTATGTGCGCTGGTCGCTGTGGCCGTTCAAGGTAAGAGATATACCATAACCTCTCGGTAATGCGACGACTGGTTTCGGGCATGATCTGATCGCGACAGATGTTGGTGATTGCATTCCATGAATTCGGCCATGCCATAACCGCCTGCTGTACCGGAGGCCGAGTGAAATCGATTTCGTTGGATCCGCACGAGGGAGGCGTCACGCATATGCAAGGCGGAATGAGCGCCATTACTCTGCCGGCGGGATATCTGGGGTCGTCGATTATCGGATCGCTGTTGATTTTCGCCGGGTTCGATATTGTTGCGAGCAAGGTGGCTAGTATTGTTTTGGGAGTTTGCTTCCTGCTCACGCTGTGGTGGGCGCGGAGGGACTGGTTGACGATTGTCACCATTCTTCTGGCGGTGGGACTGCTCGTCGCGTGTTGGTTTATTGCGCATGGTGAGGCGCTGAAATGGGTTGTGGTATGTTTTCTTCATAAGATGGGGGGTTGTCGACTGACTCGTGATAGCTCTTTATCGGTGTTATGTCTGCGCTGTATAGCGTTTGGGATATTGTGAGTTTTGCTATCTTGTTTTCCTGGACCACATGCTAACCGTTCTGACAGTGCGATGACCTGATCCTTCGCAAGGTGAACACCTCTGACGCCAGCCAGTTCGCCAAGCGCTATGGAGGCTCCTCTCAATGCTGGGGTATTATCTGGTCTTTCATCTCCCTTGCATTCATCGCCATCGCCATTGTTGCTGCGATCGCGGCATTCCGCGAGTCGTTTAGCGAGCAAGAAAAGGCATCGCAGGATTTTATCCCCACTCGGTGATTAGAATGATGGGATGCTCACGATTAATGATATGTCGCATATGAGGCAGGTTCTGGGGAAAGTCGTGATTGTTATGATACCAATTTGCTATTCGTTCATCTCTGCTGGCAGATATAATGTATTCAGTTATAGCAGCTACAGCAGCTACAGTAAGCTATAAGTAAGCTTAATTAAGTAGCGTGCCAGAATACTGGTCTGGTAGTGGCTACGGGCGGCCTCAACCGGGATATCTAACGGGTTACCAAATGCGGTCCCGCTGCAACGTCACCTGTTTGCAACTACCGATGACCAGGGAACAAGCATCGTTCATCACAATGACTGCAATCCTATTATCGACTATTCTTCCGCTAGCTCTCGCTTCAGGCGAATCTGCATCGTCTCTGCTCCCTCGGGAAGTCCCACGCTCCCACTGCGATCAAAGTAAAGTCTCCAGAGACCTTTCGCGTCGTTGCCATCGTCTAATCCCAGGTCCTGAGCCTCCTGTTCCTTTCGCGCATCCTCTGGCAGTCGCACAGCCAGCCATCGCTCGTTTCCTTCTAGCGTGACATATTGTTCATCTTCCGACCAGTCAAATGGTCCACACACATTGTCCTCGCCCTCTTTGCGACCGCCATATTTCACCTCGTTGGTTTCCTTGTCCAGGTATACCCAGCGCGCGAGCGGCGGGTTCTCAGGACTCATGGTGATGAGGCCGGCAGTATTATCTTCTCCAAAGGCTGGGTGCTCATAATATTGTCCGGTAAATGGGCCCATGCGAGCGGATGGATGTTTCGTGATATGGAACTAACTTGTCAATTTCCTATCCATTTGACAGAAGCAACACTAACGTGTGACATACCTTATAGTCTTGGTCTAGATATATCTTTGCATTATGAACCTGCTGTCTCTGGACCTGCGATCCAGCGGAAACCTCACACGTGGCGACCAAATGACATCGTTGGGATCGGGACTCGGTTCGGCGGTTCTCCTCTTGGTCTCGGGCACCCTTTGTGGCTTCATTGAGCCCAATGATGGTGGGCACCAATGTTGACATCATGACCAGTGAGAAAACCATATTGGCAGCGTGTTCAAGCAAACCGACAACTGGATAAAAGGATCATCGACGCGCTGTGGTTCGCTGCAACTTCATATATATTAGGTTCGTCCGGAAGGACCCGTCTTCGGAACCCGTCATTTATGCCAGTCTGCTGGCCAATACGACGTGGAGTCATGTGTGGTGGCTGCTTGATTTACTCCATCATTTCCTTGATAATGTGCAGCTTCGCCGGAAGCGGAAGGTAACCGAGCTGAAAGCGGCCATGACCCATCATGCTTAAGTACTCCAATGAACCGGCGACCATTACACGGTGATATGTAATGACTGAATGGCGGATCGCGGATAAAAGGTTCTCTCATCCTGCAGAATGGGCGACCAGAGTGTTGAGGACATACCGAGGTACGTATATTCATGACAAGGTGATTGCCCATGTCTATACAAATTGTGTAGGAACTAACTGACATGTCTTAACAAGCGAGCCACCTGCAACCCCAAGCAACCCGACAGAGAGTGTTCCCTCCCCAAACAGACCACCCAAGCTCGGCAAGAGGCGCAAATCACGAAAGCCCTCCAACGCATCAACCGGAACCGTGGATCCACCACCGGAAGATCAAGAGGGGCCTAAAGAGAGTCCGCCGGAAGGGGCCCCGCCAGCTGAAGAAAACCAACAAGAATCCAAGCCTACTGAAGAGGGCCAACAAGAACAATCCAAGCCGTCCGAGGAGAACCAACAAGAAGAATTAAAGCCGTCCGAAGAGAGCCCGCCAAACCCACCCGCTGAGTCAACAGAGACCCCGACGCGTGAGGACGATAAGAAAGACTCTCAAGAGCCACCACAAGATACCAAACCCAAGATGAGCGCTCCAACCGACGAACTCTCTGGTCTGACCAAGGATGCTGGCGAAAAGGTACCCCATACGAAGGAAGTCATCAAGGAGATTTCCACCGGAGGGATGGATATGAGAATCGATGACGAGGACTTGAACTGGAAGTCGTCGGAAAAGGAGGGAAGCTTGCAAATTCGAGTCCGGATTAACCTGCGCGCGAAGGTACAGCTGAACCTTGATGCGAGAGTCAAGGGAGAGGTTGTCATTGGGTTGCTGTAGACTACGTATATTCCATCGACACTCGAGTGGTTACCCTGGACATATGTGATGATCTATACTTATGCAAGTATCTCCATAGCCTCCTCGCCTGTCCTTTCTTTCAAACATAGCCTGGCGTGTAACTGGGGCAGATACAAAGCCTATTCAATTGATTGGCTATCTCAGTATCTAGATATTCACTTTCGAGTATATCCGCATTTCGCCCAGTCGCTCGTCCTTGAGCTAATCTTCACCTGCTGTTGATTCATTTCATGTGATTCCTATATTCTTCAATGAGTAAGCAGATGGGTGAGTCACCAGCCTACTAGCCTGTGTAGACAATAATGATGACAAAATTCATCATGATTTCATCCATCTCATCCTTACGACATTAGCAATAAGCGAGTTGAGACTCACAGTGCCGTACCAACATGTTTAATCTCTCTACAGCATTATACATCCAGACCATTCACAATGGCCACCATTATTCCTTCTCCCCATGACACGAAAGATAGTCCCTCACCAGACCTCCCAGCTCAAGTGAATCTACACAAGAGACTTGATGAATATATCCCAATTTCCCCAACCGATGACACAGCTGCCTTTCTTAAAACAACATTCAAACATCTTCCTTCTCAGGGCTAACAAAATCTCATTAAAGATGTTCTATCCTGCATATCAGATGAGAACTTGCGATACCTTGTCAAAAGTCTCGAGACAGGCCTGCTGTTCCCCATGAAAGCCCTGGGTGATAAATCACTACATGGAATAGCTGATTAGCAAATAGAAGCTGATGATTCCGTAGAGAATCTTACTTCTAGAGATATCCAGTCAATCTTACGCAACGCCCAAGAGCGTCTCCGATCTGAATATCTAAGCAGAGATGGCAACTGCTGCGTTGTCACTGGCGTGTATAACATAAAATCTAAAGCACATCCGCTAAATGCTGCTGTTGGTATTCTTGAGGCCGCCCATATCCTTCTATTTACGCTAGGATCCTATAGAGATGAAGCTGAGCGATATCGAAGCTGTCTGATATGGGCGAACATTTATCGCTATTTTCCGGACGTCAGAGCTCGTCTGAATTTCCTGTCAGAGGATGTCAATAGCCACAGAAATGTCGTGATGCTCTTGAACTCACTCCACACGGAGCTTGGTAGTTTCCGCTTCTCTTTTATGGCAACCGATATGCCGGACACATACCGGTTGAAGACCTTCGAAGACTTCGCCACTGTCCATAACTGGCTTTTACCAGCTAATGGGCTGGTAACACTTTCTTCCAGTGATGCAATCTTACCCAGTCAAATACGTAAAGCCGGGTAGAGATTCCCAATCGAGATGGTAGATTCACCCTAGCTCAAGAATGATACTAGTGGTCTGTACAGCGGTCGAAGGCCCTGAATACGGGAAATTCTAGTCCACACGTACTGGTAAGCAAGGAAATCTGCTTATACATGGCTTGGAGCTGGTAGCATGCCACTGTTCTGCATGCGTACCAAAAGCATACTAGACGAGTCTATGAAACGGCACAACTTTCCCAGCAATTAGGCATTGTATCTGCCAGATCGAGAGACAATAGTCAATCCGAACATGCATGTGTTCCTTCTCTTTGGGGACCGATTGTGCGGTCAGCCATTGAGCTGAACCTCACAATACCCACATAGGGAATGATGTTAGGCCATATCCAGTAGAAAGATGTTCACTGGATGATAGAGATAGTACAAATTTGGAGAGGAATCAAAGAACCATTTAAGCCAAGAAATACCAAAAAAAAAAAAAAAAAAAATCCAGAAAATGGTCTCCCATTGTATCCGTATCTAATCTTCAACTAAACTCTCCGTATCCATCCACAATCTACTAGCCCGGAGTACCCGAAAAACGGGGTATATGGTCAATCCCAACCAATCACATCCCTCCCCGCAGCCCGCATCTGACTTGCCACATCCAAACCCTTCCAGATACACAATACACCATAAAGAATATGATACTAGTATCTACCCCTAGTGCATGACACAATGTTCCCCTTCTTCCAACGCCCATCCCCCAAAGGCTGGTACCGCATCGGCCTCCTCTCCGATTTTCCCGATGTAGATCACCAACCACCATCCCCAGATAACGATTCTTGTCGGGTCACGCCGAGCTGCAAAGCCTTCACGATACCCAACACCACCAATCCCAATGCCAATGGCCCGTCTCAGCCAATACAAGCAGATATCGATACCCCGGGGGATCTGAAAGACCAAGTCCTGGTATTCAAATACAAGGGTAAGATGCACGCGATTGATCATGTATGTATACCTTCCTTCCTCTATCCCCCTCAGCGATGGATCAACGAGGAGCTGTAGTGGATGGCTATCTAATAACGCACAGCAATGTCCGCATTCCTCATTCCCCCTCTCCCAAGGAAGTCTATTCGATATTGAAGATTTCGGGGTCGTGTTGAGTGCGGGGATTACCTGTCCGAAACATGATTGGTCGTTTGATTTGTTTTCCGGACAGGGGGATCGGGGGAGTTATAAGTTGAAGGTGTGGGAGGTGGAGGTTAGGGATGGGAATGGGAAGGGGGAGGGGGAGAAGGAGGTTTGGGTGAGGAGGAAGCAGAGGATTGGATAGGATAGTATTGGGATAGGTTATGGGTAATGGATGGTGGTACTATACTGTGGATTGTGCAGTGAGTTGTAAAGGATAGATTACTGTGCGGATTGTTACTGCTGTATGCTGTGTTACAATGGGTGTATCGTTGATAGCGTCAATGATACATTGAACTGACCGATGGGAAGACTAAAGGTATGAGTAAAACCAGCATTTTGATACTATAATTCTCACTGCATTCCTAGTCGATATCATACTTCTTGGAGACTCCTTGTGCGAATTAATTAGCCATACAGCAAAGTTTACGCATCACTCTTGTTAGAAAAACAGTTGGTGCTCCTATGCTTTTCCCTCTCCGGTAGCGCGATTCTCCTTCACGCAGGACGTTCGTTCTCGTTTGACGGCAACCTAGCCCGCATATTAACGCTTTGAGACCGAGACTTCTGCTCCCCAGTAGGTGCAAGTCTTTGACGATTGGTATACAGTTCCAGCGGCCCGAGAGTCGAGAGGGCAAGTAGCCCCTCGATATCAGTGGTGCCACTTGGCGCGAGACAAGCTAGGTCATTATAGTCCTGCTTTAATTCATCCGCCTTCTCCCCGCGTCCCGTCAGGTGTAGAATATGGGCGATGGCATCATGTATGCCCAGCAAGACCGGATGTGGTGGGCTGTACCGTTGGTCAGGCCACGCAGTGTCCAGACAACACAGCTAGCAAGGCGTCAGGGCGGAAGCCGACCCATCGGGCGACAATTGGATATCGAATCACCTGCAGGACATTTAAGGATGAATGAAGGACCAGGACCATGTACAGAAAAGAGCGTTGATTCCCAGCTTTGGAGAAAGGCGAGCACATGTGGTGTAGCCTGAGCAATACTTCACCGCCGATTTGAGGAATCGCGGTATGGTTTTCACTCATGCGCAATGTTATACGCAGTGTCGTGCCCAGATACTCGGCTTAGGTTTGTAACTGTATCACTGCGCCGGGAAGACGTCGATACATGGACATTGTTTCGCACAGCGCGGGTTTGTTAAAGAAATCGAGGGTACAGTCCGCTGGAGCAAGAACAAACACCAGATCAATGACCAGCCACGTGCATCAGGCAACGGTATGTATTGTAGCAGGACGAATGGATCGAGGTTAGCAACTGCTGTTCCTATACTATACATCAGTTCATGTGGTGATGCATGCCTGTTTCGGTTGAAGACGGTTAGAACTCAGGGCTGTAGTAGGTGCCAATGTTTCGCGGACAGGAAGGAATACTATAATTATATCTCGGTCATTTGATTTAGGATGTCACTCTGACTGTCTGTCTGACTATCAGCTGGCCTAGATAGAAACAACCACACAGCACATCGGCCAACGTTGTCCCCTATGAGATTGATTCGACATGGCGAATAACAATATGTTTCTCAATACATCTCCTGTAATGCGCAGGTCCAGAGGACATGGAGTAACAATTACTTCTGTCACCTGCTGGCTGGTTGTGGCGGCAGCAGCAGCATAAGGAGTTTAAACCCTGGTATTCAGAAATAGCGTTGAGAAACCTCCCTTCTTGCTTCTCCCTGCAGCAAGCACAATACTCAGCGACGAGTTGGCTTGCTGTGCGTATAGACAGTCATCTGAACCCAACCATGTTAGCAGACCCCTGCACGCTCATCAAAGTATGCTTGGCACTTTGTCGGGGGATGTTCTCCGCTTTAGACCTATATAGTCTATCGCGGGGGTGTAAATGCCTTGATTTATTCCATTCGGAGTGGATTCCCAGTACCAGTCCTGCTAGGTAGTTTCGGGTTGGTTGTTGTATATCAACGCCGTGCGTTGATGAGGAATACTGTCTTCCGCCTGTTGAGTCCGTCGTTCATAGATTTGGTGCCGTAGCAGGCTCGGTGGGCTCTGTAATTGGTTCTGTAAACACTGGTTTCGAATATTGTCCCATTGCACCGTAATCAGGTTCATGCTTTTTCTTTTAAAGGTCAGGTCAGCATCAAACTCAGCTCGAAACCAGTACCTTTACTGGCTAACTGCCTCCCGAAGATCCATGCGAGAAGGCATCTTGCTACTGTGAGAAGTACATCTCATACTCTCCTTTAACCTTGGAACATCCTGAATATTTCCACTCCCATTTGGCATAACTTGATGTATAGCAAGAGGTAAGCCCCGGGTTCATCCATATACAGTCGTGGTAGTGGAGGAGGCCGTTGTTTTGTTTCTCACGGTAGTGCTTTGTATAAATTAATCTGGGTCTTTGCTATGCCCTGGAGAATAATTTCGGCTGGATCAGCGATAGCGAGATTGTTTTGGAAAACGAGGTTGTATTCTAATGGATCGGTGAAGGACCGATATATTCCCCTCGTCTGTATCTAATGCTAGATGGCCAGAGGGCATGTCGGAGACGAAGTCTCTGCTCGGTGGTACAGATGAGCTTTAGTATTAGGAAATGAGTGCATGGTTTATATGACCTATTAAATATCATGGGTTATCTGTGGTCAGGAGTAGTGGAATCCGGTGGATATCTTCGTATCGTGATATTAGAATGGGTGAACAAGCTGGGTACGGCCGGTTAGTCTTTTTCGAGATACTGTGGGTATTTTGTATTGAGTATCGACTTGAGAGCTCATTGGGTCTAAATGTCCCAAGGTTTTTAGAATAGGGAGGGATAGAAGAAGGGAAAAAAGGAATTGAGGAACGGCATATATAACTGTACGAGGTGAATGGTATTCTCCTGGAATGGTGCCAATTGAAGGGATTAAAGAATCACTATGCTTGATTCACAGCAACATCACCGGGCTATACGCAATGTCATAGTAATGGTATATTGATCTAAGTCAATCATGACCGTTATTCACATCAGACCATCCGAAGCATAAGTAGATAGTAAAAGATCATCACAGATCTAGCCACCAGGGGTAGCTCAAGAATGCAAGGCTAAGCGACAGCAACGGTTGCATTATTCGTTCAGCGCAGCAGGACGAACACGAACCAGTATTAATACATTATAGTAGAAGGAAGGTGTTTCTATCCCGATATCAACACCCAGAGAAGGAAGAAAATCTGTCAAGTTAGCTGGTAGTCCACTTTGTAGCCCGTAGCAACTCACCATTAGAACGCCAAACATCTTGGCGATGAGCCACCGGTTCCCGGATACCCGCGTCCAGTACTTCAGTAGCTCGCGATGCGCCCCCTGCACGTTATCCACCACATCCTCCGTGTTGGCATCTATCCGCTGGATCATCTCGGATTGCTCGCTGACCATCTGGGCCAGCTGCCCAAAGATACCGCCCAGTTCGCTGATGGTCCGTTCGATCGCGTCGATCGCCTCGCCGCGTCCTTGGATGTACGCATTGCTCGTCTGCGCTTCCTCCATGACCAAGAGTTGCTGGTCAGAATGTATAGACGGGCGACCAAGAGGTGACGGGTTCGAGGGTTCCAGGGTGAGCAGGTCTGACGCACCGCCCGGTTGGGGCGTCCTCCGTCCGGAGGTGTTGTACAGCGGCGAATCGGAGCGTTGTGTATCGAGGGCGGACTGTGTCTTTGAGGATACCGACGAGACGAAATTTTCGGTTCTGGATCGCGAAGCCTGAATGTTCTTCGTTCGCACTTCCAGAACATCTTTGAAGTTTGCTCCCACGTCGGCCAATTTCCCTTGTAGCATGACCACCACCTACACCATTAGCTTCGCTTCCTGCCTGGGGATATCACGTACATTGTCATTATGCTCTCCTTCCTGGTCGGCCTTGGGCCGATTGCTCTTCGGATGTTGCGAAAGCGTGAGCGCTTGCAACGAGGCAATCTGCTGATTCAACGAGGCGAGATCTTGTTTGATGACGAACGTCAACTCGGAAATTTCAACCGGTCGGTCGTCAAAGAGCGTCTTTCGCTTGGCCACTAGACCCGTCAGCACCGTCTTTCTGCTCCGAAGGTATACTCACACTCGGCCAGTCGCTGCAACTTCGCCGTCGTCGCGGTGATGCCTCGTCCGATTTCCACCGCTCGCCTGGCAAACTCCGACCGTCTCTTGCCACCCGATCCATCGGCGGAACCATTGGCTTGTTTCCGCTGAGCATCCGACAACAGTGCCTGGCGCTGGGCCCCAGCTTTGTTGGAGGCCATGCGCTTCTGGGCTTGTCCCAGAATGGCCTGGAACTCGCCCGTACGATCTTGAATAGAGGGACCGGCCATGGTGCAGGAGGTTGTAGATGATGTCAAGCGGGGAAATGAGATAGGTGGTCGGTCACAATACGGTCGTAGATGTACAGGGGCGATAGCCGAATGCAGAACGAATGCGCGACGTGAGATCACAGAGTCGATCTAATCGATAAGGAGACAACGGGAGACGTGTCCGTTCGCTGGATGGGTATACAAAGGGAAGGAAAGAGAGGAGAGTCAAGAAGGCCAAAGTAGGTGAAAGAATTACAAAAGGGCCATATCAATCATATCATCCGAGACCAACGTCGACACCGCAGAGGCACCGGAGGGAAGATGGCGATGAAGTGGACGAAGCTGAGGCCGACGACGTCCGCGACCCGTCTCCGTCCGAAACGGGAAAGGCGGGAGGCCCAGCCACGTGCACTCTCCAGCCACTCCAGACACTCGCCACAGGGGCAACACCAGCCACGGGGTGCCCCAGGCGTCAGGCGGCCAAACGGAAACGGACAAGAGGTCAAGGCATTAGATCGGAGGCCGATGGAGACTCAGGGGAACATTCTCTCCGCCTATCTTATCCCGCTTGCGATTAACTTCTCTACCCCATACTAGATATCACTTTATTTCGGGACTCGTCTTCACCGTCCGTCGTGATCGGACACCGCACATCCCTTCTTCGCTTCTAATTATAACCTTCTCCACGTCACGCTGCTGCTGCTGCTGCTGCTGCCCCGTGGCTTGGCGGGCATCGCCATCCTTGCTCCCACGTCATCTCGTGAAACCACCCTTCTCGTTCTCCCGCGTCTTCCGCTCAACCTCGCAGCGCTTCGCCTCGACGCCCACTTTCTACCACCCTCTAGTCCAGATCTTGGCATGGGATATGCGGATCGGGCGCTGACACCGACTGTCTAGTGAATATCTACGATCCAGTCGAAACCATTGGATCCTGAGCAATGGCGCGCCAGTTCCAGCCATACGAGCCGGAGCTTCACAAGCTGTAAGCCATGCTATATATTTCTTGCAGGACCCCGCATCCACTGACGCTGCCCCGGATACAGCTCATCGGGCACCTCTGACAGCCCAAGCTCTCCTTATCCACGCGGGGGTACTCCCCTCTCCTTCAAGCCAAATGTGAACCGAGCGAAGACGAAACGTTGGGTTGAGGCCAAAAAGTATTCCTACGATGGGAACGACTGGGGCGATGACGAGTATGGCGAGTATGATGATGATGAGACTCCGCCGCTTCCACAACCTTCCGGCATGAACCAAAGCACCGGAGATATCCTTAGCATGTTCACCAGAGACGTGACTCGTCCGCCCCTCCCCTCAATGGATCGGTCGCGATCCATGGATCATGTGGGCACACTGAACGCGGCTGCTGCTGGAGCACAACGTACCATGTCGAGTGATCGCATAACGGTCGATCCTACCAACCGGACAGTCCCGATTGTGCGCCCAGCTGAGATCTACAACCGTATGAGAGCGGGAAGCGCAGCAAGACAGCAAGCGTCCGAGGCCGGCTATTTCGTGGAAAACCCAGGTGCAGCGCCACCAGCCGAGCCAGTGCCCCAGGATATGTCGTCCACCTCTCACGCGGAGCAACAGGGAGCGGCTCCTACCGGCGATCGCATTCTCCACCCGACCCTTGGTGCAGAGCGACCGTCCGATATCGAAAGCACGCCCGGCTCTTACACTGCTGAAGCATCTGGAAATACCCCTCCTATAATCAAATTGCCCGATATGAAGCGCCTGTCTGGTTTTAACCCAGACCTGTCACTCGGGTTCGATGCCACCGCCCAGGTAGAGCCGGAGGCCCAGCAACATCAACTACAGCACAACCCTTCTCTAGGTTTCCGATCGGTGGTTCATCAAGCTTTCGATGTGCCCGAGACGCCAAGCACTACCGTGGACAGCATTGCTCGGTCCAATAGCGATAGCACGTCGGTCATCAGCCCGATCATCGCACAGCGCAACCCAAGCGAGACCAAGACACCCACGATTGTCGAGGAGCCCGAGAGCATATCGACCTCCAAAGAAGACCCCGAAAACATGGTATTCAAGCCTGGCCATCGGCGCGATCTGAGCCTCCCGAGTCCAAACAATAGCCCTTCTAGGACCCCGGTCATCAGGAGCGTCGAGGGAACTCCTCCGTCCGCCGTCGGCGAAATGGAGACGGAAACGCCATCGGACGCGCCTCAGAATATCCGCCCCACCTCACAAAAGGCCACCGTGCAACTGCCACAAGCTGGGAAGGACCTGCCTGCGCCGCTGAGCGTTGGTCTTGGGAACCCCGCCGCCGAGCCTACCATTACCACCGGGGATGGGGTTCCAGTGATCATTCCGTCGCCAAGTGCGGAAAACTCGCCGCAGGATACCGAAAGTGACCGGCTGCGGAAGGAGATCATTCGTTCGTTGAGTCGGGAGAACACGCCGTCGGAGGATCCTGATTACGAAGACGAACCCCGGCCCGAAGCACCGCGGCAGGACAGCAGTCGTATGCTGGACGAGTACGAGCGGTACTGGACTGAGGGCCCCATCTCCACCTCTCAGGACATTAAGCAGCCAGCTCCCGAATACAGCAGTTCCTCATCAACCTCTCAAGATTCGCCCGCACCACCGGCCCCTCTAGTTGCCGGCTCAGGGCCTTCCCAGCAGACCTCGAAGCCCAAGCTGACCCGGCGGTTCTCGTGGGAATCTTCGTCGTCAGGGGAACCTGTTCCCGAGCCGGGCGTTCAGTCGCCTCCTGCACCGATGCCCGGGCAGTTTCCGGTTCCCACCGAGGATGAGACCCCGCCGGCAGAGCCAACGCCTAATCCCGAGCCTGTCATCGAGGATCGCAAAGAAAGCGAGCCGCCGTCCACGGAGAAGCCGAAGCTGACCATCGTACCTCCCATTCCGGACAATCGCAGCATTATTTCCGATGGGCACCTCCCTGAGGTTTACAACGCGGAGGCCATTCCGGACTCGCACGCAGACGAGAGCATCTCAGCCGACTCCGACCGGCGCGCGTCGCGAGTCATGCTCACAGCCCCCGCCACGGTGGAGCCGACCTTGCTTGGGTTCCGGGATATCCTCGGGATGAAGACGTCGGAGGATCGTGTTCGAGCCTTCAACGAGACGCGGGCGAAGTTCGGGACGATCGATACGGGACTGAACCAATGGATCTCCTTCACGGTGCATACGCACCCCGAGCACAACGACGTGGTGGAGAAGAGCACGAAGCTGACCAGCAGCGGGCCCAAGGCGCCGGTGTCGCGGGGCAAATTCCCGAAGCTGGCGGCGCTGGGGAAGGCGGATCTGACGCCGTCGGGGTCGGGCCACGTGCGACGGCCGTCGGCGCCGTTGGGGGCGATGATGAACAAGCAGCAAGTAGAGCAGCGGGGCAAAGAACTGCTGCATACGGCCGGGGTCCTGGGGGGCCGCGCGGGCGAGGCAGCCAAGGGGTTCTTTGCGCGGGGGCGCAGTAAATTGAAGGGTGGGGGGAATGACAAGGTAGATTCTTGATTCTCTTTTCCGATGATGATGATGGGTGGCCTGACCGCGAGCGCCACGCTCGAAGTGATTCCTGTTTGCGTTCTTTTGCTTGATACCACGCTGTAATTGGACATATCTCAGTGCTTCAGAATGTGACATGCATGATGTCGATCGACTAGCCTGTTCTCCTTTTCGGTTTCTATGATTGCTTGCTGGGACTTTATCGCCTCTAATGCGGTGGTATGTAGGGATTCCAGGCATTCCGCGGCTATCGTCGCCCGGTGCCCCTGGCGGAGCTCCAGCAAGCGGCCGCCCTGGACCCGGTCCCTGCAAGGCGCAAGCCCAGCCACCAACGCCATAGCGTCCATTTTGGCAGCCTCCCGGTCGCGGCCGGTGCTCGCCGGGTCTGGCGGATGAAGCGCAAGGCAGTGCCCCAGCCAGGGGGGGAGCCCGTGGCCGAGCTGGAGACGACCACCGACTCGGACGAGCCCCCGCGACGGGCCTCGATTCACTTGGGAGCTGTAGACCGGGCGTCGACCCCGGGCCGTCGAAAGCACCTCGCCGGGGACGATCGCCATGCGGAGAAACACGAGGAGCAGCAGCAGCAGCAGCAACAGGAGGTACTCGGTGACAGCGGGACGAGCCGGATCCAACTAGTGATTACTGGCGCCCCCGTGAGCCCCCCAAGTCCCCCGAGTCCAGTGAGTGTGACCCCTGGCCGTGACGCGGACGAGATTCCAGAGCGACAAAGCCGGCGTCCCTCCTTGGACCAATCGACGGGCTTAGGGGCAGCCACGGCGGGCAGCGTGCAGGAGGTGATGCTGGCTGGGGGCGACGATATTTCCCCCCCTGCAGTCTTTGTTCCACCCCGGCGGGGGTCTGTCCAACCCTCCATCTCGTCATTGGGCACGTCCGATGCTGCTCCTGCTGCTGCGGATCCTCCCCTCCTCCTGGCGCTTAACGGTGAGTGATTCACAGCCTCCGCGGCCAACCGCCGACCTGACTGACAAACTGGTGTTCGCAGCGCCCGCCGCCTCGTCCAGCCTTTCTCTCCCATCCTTCCGGACCCCCGACGTGGACATGGCTGCGCCCGACGATGATCCAGGCCCGTTGCGCACCCTGTTCGCTCGTCGTCCGCCGGCCGACCCGTCGCGAAGAAGTAGTGTCTCCTCCAGTCGCCATCCGATCGCCCCAGGAGCCCATCTCCAATCGCAGGATTCCACCCCGCACGCGCGCCTGGCCGCCATGAAGATGAAATACGGCGACAAGATCCGGGACATCCGGCGCATCTCGCTGGGACCCAGCAGTCCCACCGCCGAATCGAAGCCGACCCTCCGGAATCGCTTGTCGGTAAGTTGTGCTACGTTTCGCGTGGATGGTGGTTGTGATGGGAGATACTGATGCGGTGGATCATCCAGGGCTTCCTCCGCCCCAAGTCCCGGGGATCCAAACTCGAGTCGAGACCCGAAACCCCCATCCAACCGTCCAAGCCGGCCTCGCTGTCGCAGCCGGTGCATCCCCCGTCCGGCCACACCCGCTTCTACTCCCTCGACCACGCCCTCCCCAACGCCAGCAGCAACCTCACGGCCCTGCCCCGCATCCCCACCCCGGATTCCTTCCGCCAGGCCCAGAACCAGCCCATCGTCCTCCCACATACCTCCACCCCGACCCTCCCCAGCCCCTCCCCGACTCCCGGTGACTATTTCTCCCCCAGCTCCAAGACTGTCTACCATCCGAACCGAATGCCCCACAATGGCTCCCCTGAGCGCGGTCGAAGTGCCTCTCGAACATACGTGCAGGAGCTACATCTCCGCTCGCGCAGTCCCAATGAATCCGCGCCTAGACCGGAGGAGACGACTCTCCCCAACACCGACGAGACCGACCCGGCGATTGGGCTCGGGCGATTCGCACAGAACCCGCGGACCAGCCGGGTGGGCGATCAGGAGTTGCCGTGGAAGTTGAGCATCCCTGGCCTGGGTGGGGATATCGACGAGCATGAGGAGGATGTGGACTATCCCAGAGAAAAGGCGCGGGTGGAATCCGCGGGATTAGACAATTCTACGACCACCAACGAGAAGCACCACACCACAGCGCTAGACCGCTCCCCCTCGCCACGAGTTTCATCGCCATCCCCATCGCCTATCCCAGCACCCACGGCACCCCCGGCAATATCTCCACCTCACGACGGACCTCCTACCTACATTTACTCAAAACTGCCGCCCCCGCCCCCGCCCTCTGCCCCTCGCCCACAACCATCGCAATTGACATCAACCGGCCCTCAGCCAAAGACCATCTGCAAAGACGAGACATGCGCAACGTCCATCATCTGTCACCCACCAGCGCCAATTCCCATTCCCCAACGCAAACCCGTCACTACCTCCACCTCCACCACCACTCCCACTACCGCTGAGAAACCTCTTTCAAATCCAACTTCAGCCCCCGACAAACCGAACCCTTTCCCTCATCCCCACCGTCCGGCCCCTCCCCGCGCCCTCGTCTCCTCCCCCATCGAGCTCCCCGTCCCCGCCACTGACGCCGACACCGACGACGGCAGCGACAGCTCCAGCGAACCCGAGATCGTCATGTCGAGCACCGCATATCCAGGCCAGGAATGGCGTCCTGTCGGATACATGGGATATGAGTGAGACGGTTTGTCCCATTCTACCTGGATGATTGGTTCGGTGTTCAATTCAAGGAACTTGGTATTTAAATCCGTCATCTTGCCTACCTATGAATGATCTATACACTTGGTTCTGCTCATTTGCTTGGACTTGTTTGTTTTGGAGACATCGTTATTTGCGTTGCCTTTTCTGCCCTTTTTTTTTTTTTTTTCTTAGAGGGAATGGAATGGGGGTGTGGTGAATACGTGACTGATACCCAAGTACTTTTGTCTTTTCTCTTTTTTTTCCCTTCTTGGCGATTGTTGGATTAGCATTATCGTGACTCCAATATATCACTGTGTGATTGTTCTTCTTTCTTTCTTCGAGGTCAATTTATTTACGTAGGACAATGTTTCTCTCTCTCTCTCTCTCTCTCTCTCCTCGAATTGGAATTACCAGACTTGGGTATTCGCAGTCAAGCTCACCAGTTAGCCAATCCGCTAGTCAGCCCAACAGGGCGCGGGAGAGTTTGGTGCAGTCTGTAAAGTCGTCCTTATTCAACTAGATAAAGAGCGCCTTTATGTCTTTTGTATAGGAACTATCTATTTTGATTTGTATAGTAGGAAATAAAGTAGGGGATATCCAAGAGGGGAGTACATGTACAGAGAGTATATTCGCTTTATACAGCCCGTTTTGCAGGTGGAGAAAAGAAGAGGAGCTGAGCGTGAAGAGGGGTTGGGGCCTATCCCTCAAACACATTCTGACTCAACTCGACTCCCAGATCCTTCGCCATGCCCTGCATCTGCGCCTCAATGGTATCTTCCATGCCGCCGCCGAGGTGCAGGAACTGTCGCACCTTGGTGAACCAGAAGAAGAGGTCCGTGCTGAATAGCACCACGCGGAAGAGCATGTGGCGGGCGAAGTTGCGCAGTTTCTCGGCTGCTGGGAGGTCGGGGGATTCGACCAGCGCGCGGGATGCCCAGGTGCCGGTGATTTTGACGCGGTTGACGGGCGAGCCCAGGAACTGGTTGTTGGCTTGGACGATGCGGAGGTTACGGCCGATGAAGATCAGGGGGCGAGGCCATTTTTCTTCGTCGCCGAGGACTTCGCGGATGGCTTTGCGGGCGGCTTGCTGCATCTCGTAGTGGCGGGTGGCGCGCTCGGATTTGCTGAGGCCCTCGAAGGAGCGGTGCGTGGAGAGGTCGCCGCCGCGGTAGGGGCGCATTAGGGTGGCCGAGGCGAAGATGTCGGTGTTTTGCACGCCCCAGCCGCGGACGATGGAGGTGAGAGTGGTGTTGTCGAAGGTGAGGAGGGCTTTCCAGAAGCGGGCGTATTGGTGGCGGAACTCGGGCTCCATGTGGATGTAGAGTCCGTGGTCGATGAGGACCAGCTCCGGGTGGCCGGAGGGGGTGCGACGGATGAAGATGTTGCCTGGATGCGGGTCACAGTGGACGAGACCCCAGAGGAACATCTGCGCGGAGAAGAGGTCCACCATAGTGGTCATGACTTCTTTGAGGGAGAGCCCGAGACCAGCACGGGCGTACCCGCCGCGCCAGTGGTCGCGCTCGGGCTTGATCTTGGAGATCAGCTGCGGGTTGCGGGCAAATTTGGCGACGGGATCTTCGGTGTTAGGGGCGTCAAGCGGCGTGCCGTGGCAGCCGGGAGTGCCAGTGCGCCAGCCACCGCGCCAGGTCCGCGTGATGGAGTCCTTGTCCCAGAGACGGACGCCCTCGATCCATTCGGCGGTCATGACGCGCTTGGAGCTAAGTTCGCGGTGGACTTTGGGGATGTACACGCGGCCACGGAGACGGGACTCGCCGGCGACTAGACGGGCCATGTTCTCCGAGTTGTCGGCTTCGTTTTCAAAGTCGGTCTCGAGAGAAAGGCGCTCAGACACATAGGGGACGAGACTGTAGAAGGGGATGTCGAAGGTGCGGCTGTAGATCCAGGCCACGACTCTGATCTCATTAGCTTTGGTATGCGGTGGGAGATGGGGAGGCTCACTTGAAGGCCCACAGATCCCATTTCAGTTGCTGGGCGATCTCCCGTTTCTGGATCTTAATGGCCACCTCGCGGCCATCAGGAAGACGAGCCCAATGCACCTGGGCCACACTGGCACTCGCGCGCGCAGCACGCTCCATGACTCCCTTGCCGGGCTCGCCGGTGAAGGAGACGCCAAAGACCTCCTCGACGGAGCGACCAAAGTCCTCACGGATGACCTTTTCGACATCTTTCCAGTCATTTTGAGGCGCATCATCAAACATGCGCGAGAACATCTTCTGGAATTCGGGCGGCAGGATGGTGGATTGCATGGCGATGGCCTGGCCGATCTTCAAGTACAAGCCGCCATTGTGACGCAACAGATCGGACAGCCGCTCCGCATTGCGGGTGTGCACGGCGTTGATGGAACTGGCCAGCGGTGGGTTGGGACGGAAGTTGATCTTGTAGTCGAGGGCTACAAGAAGGCCCAGGCTAAACGTGCGAGCCGTTCGCGTCAGCGAGGCGGCGTAGAATTGGGTATCCAGGACGTAGACGACCCCGGTGGCTAGTGAGAGGTAGACGAGACGACGGAGCCATTTCCGGGTGCGATCGTAGGTCTTAGCTCGGGTGGGCTTGCCTAGGGAGGCTGGAGAAGGGGGGACAAATGGCTGGTATCGGCCTGGATGGACATGGCGGGCGAGTTGGAAGAGAGGTCGGGGAGCACGAGGGTGAAGACGTGGGCGGGCGAGCTGGGAGGGGAGGGAGCGCAAGGCGCGGGAGACGGTGGCTGATGCCATCAGAACGAGAAAACAGGGAAAGCGATGGTCATGGCGGGGCGATGGTTGGCACGGGAATCAATGCCGTGATAGGAGGTGAGAAGGGAGAAGATGGGGGAAGAGGAGAGAAGAGAATCAGGGAAAGAATAAGAGAAGAGATGACGTGAAGGCGGAGAGAGGATGACGGATTGCCCGATGGGGGCATCGCGGAGGCGGAGATAAGCTGCATTTCGGAGGCTCCGCGGACTCGGAGGGATTCTGCTTATTGCTTCTACTCCGTACAACAATGGCGGCTAATCTATCCTGCAAACATCTCCTCGACCGACATCACACCCCCTAATCGCCGACACACCCCCGCGTATTCCCGCATCTTTCCCGGGATGATCTCCTCCCATAACTCATCCTTCTGCAACCACTCGTACTGCTCCCGACACACCGGCTCCGACGCCAACGGCAGCAACGTTGGCAGGTTGGTCAATGCCGCCCGCACAAACCCTTTCTTGAAGCACGTCCCAAACGCCGCCAGTGTCTCTCCGTCGGCGCAGATGTCACGGCCTTGCAACAGTGGCCCGCACTGTCGCTTGATCACGTCCGCCACATCGTCGCCCAGCCGCACCATCGCCGCCTCCTGACGCGGGTTGTCAACGCGCTCCATGAGACTGCGCACCGCAGGGAGGAAGGTGTGGTTGCGCGTCCAGAGGTCCCAGTGAGGGACAGTCGGCTGGCAACCTTGGTCACAGATTTCGCGCTGGAACTTGGTGAACAAGTCATTGGGGCGGCCGGTCAGGGCACCCAGCACGCGGATGCAGATGGGGCTGAATTTCGCGGCGATTAGGGGCAGGAGGAGGTAGAAAAGGAGGAGTGAAAAGAGACGCATGGTGTAGATAGTCGGTACGCTCTGCGCACTGGCATAGACGTAGGATAGACCGCCAGAGCAGACTGCAGAAGAGGTGCAGCGCGAAAAAAGGAGCCTCCGCTCTGGTCTGCTCCGGATTTCCCCTGATTGATCGACAGTCTTTCCCCGCAGGCCCCCGACACCTAACTCCTCGGAGGGACGAACCAGCTGCCTCTGCTCTGCACGGGTTCTGGACATGGCTACGACTGTAAACCCCTCACGACGATTCCAAGGAATCGCACCTGTGACTGAATATGAGCTCTCAGATCGACACCCCCGTTCAGCGACTGACATCATGATCTCCTATCGCGGCCAGCGCGGGAGCAGCCGTTCAGTCTGACAGCCACGTCCATTCCCCTGCGATCCTCCAACTGCACAACAGAAATGAAGGGGGCCTCTCGATCATCGGCATGCAGCCACTAGTGATGCTGACTGCTGAGCACTTGCAGCTGCGGCTACTGCACACCGTCCGATGATTCGTGCCGTACATCTGATCGGTCCGACTCACCTGATATGACACGGAATGCGGGGATGGCTGCTTGCGGCCTGGGATGGCGCCCTCATTGGGGCATCGTGGTCGGCTCCTGCAGGGGTTGGTTTCACTCGCGCGAACAGGTCAGATCAGGCGGTCGGCCTGATTAGATTGGGTTCGAGGATTGGGTTCATCCCTCGTTGAGCGCGACCGCATGCCCGACTCGGTGGAGTCGTTCTTTGCCTACGAGGGATCGGCTCATGCTTCATGGAATTGGACATGGAAATGGAAGGCTTGAGGTTCACATGCATTCATTCATTAAAATTATTTACTCATTGGATACCGAAACCGGCCGTGCCTGGTTCGCCCTTGCTTCAATGCCCGAAACTCCTCGCTAAACCCAACCCGAAATGACCCTGGTGCAACCGGTGACAACCACAACAATAAGAAATGAACAAGATAAGGAAATGTCTCAAGGAGTGATCCAGCATACTGGAAGGATGGTGATGACGGTGATAGACAAATGAAAAAACCGTCGTGCCAGACGGATATCGCTCAGTGGCTATGCAAAACGAACAGAACAATTGTCGAAGAAAAGAAGGTGAGAAGGAAGGATGTTCAGGCTTGACGGCGTCGTCTCAGCTCATCGCGGCTGAGCAGTCGTCGGATTCGTGACACCAAGCGGCAGGCTGTGGAGTCTGCGCAGACGTTAGCGTGGCTCATATGCACCCCGTCTGACAGGTCAGACTGGTTGGGTTTGAAATCTGAGGCGCGAGATAAAGGACGTGTGCACATACCACTGTTCCTGCGTAGGGTTGTTTTGGCCGACAAATCCTCCGAGTACTCGTCCGTGGAGGAGCTGTCGTAGCCCGTGTAGTTGTTGGCCTTGCACCATGGGTATTCGTCGGTCTGAAGCTGGAGAGCCACGACGTGGGGGTATAGTGTCCCCAGAGGGTAGAGGATTTCCTCAGTAGAGAGTTCTCGCTTCATCTCGAAGCTCTGACTGGTCTAGAAGGCATTAGCAAGCGGTTGACCACCAATGAGTAGACAACTCACGTAAGGTTCGTAGTTGGTGCGGTAAGGCATGGTGGGTGGTAGAGATGGTAGTGGTGGTGGTGGTAGTGGTATTAGAGTGGATTGGATGGGTGGATAGACCACTTTATCAGTTGTACAGGTCAATGCGATGATACACGTTCCGAAGAGACTTTGTGATGAATGGAGAACGAGTGTCTCCGTCCGGGAGAAACCTTGATGGTTATATAGCATGAGATAGCGAAGCATGCCGTGGTGGAGGTGGAGAGGTCAGCCACCCGGTCCGTAATCATGAGGGTGGGGAGTCCAGCGCATGGCAGGGTGACCCTGGATTACCGCTGGCTTGGCTGGCCTAAATTTTTATTTTTAATTTTTTTTAATCTCTTCATGGCGGGCACGTCCTCTGTGATGGATCTAATCGCCCGAATGATTTGAATTTAGCGGCAGTCATGATCTCATCATATCATAAGCCTGACGGACTAGTGAGACACCGATCAGGAAAACTGGGACGGGTCTGACTAGCGTCTGACGACCAGGGCTACTTGGGTCTCCCACCTATGGCTGTCCAGTCTGTCCAGGTCGCAGGTCCAGGGTGGACGCCCCAGCAAGCAGGTACGAGGATTGTGAGCGCCCAGTTAGCGGTTCGGCGAGGCTCGGTCGTCTCCACCCGTCAGGCACGCCAGTCGTTTCTAAACCGGATCCAGTGTAGGTTCATCGCGCGGCTGAAGCAGGCGGGCAGCAACCCAGCGGGCAGCACCAGGGCTAGCGTGGACGCCGTCGGCCTCAACTCGACACTGGGGCATTGGCAGTGGTCGTCGCGACTGATCGACGCCGAACCCACCGGTGTGTCCGATAGGCGGTCGCTCGCTCGCTGGCAGGCCTCCCTCCCCTTGCATGTTGGGAGTCAGGTGCATCGGATCTCCTCCACGTTTGCAGTTCCTGGGGGGTTGCATATGTACGACGACTATGAGGGTAAGACGGAGTGCATGCCTGTACCACTCTGGGGGGAGGTGTAACAATCACCCGCATGGGCCAGGGGCACACACACCAGCACCATGTGTTGAGATTGGGAGGGAGCAGGTAATCATGTGTCATGATTGCGTCGTAGAGGTGCGGGGAGGCCAGAGGAGCTGTCACAGATCGGTGTCGACTATTGATTCTCCATCGAGTGGTGACGGTGTCGCCTGGCAGACCGCAATGCTCAAGGTTAGCTGGTTGGCGGGCGGGATTTGACCCAAGCCAGGTCGGGGCGCGATAGGAGACTGGAAAACTCACCCGGTCGGGTCTCCGTCGCTCATTGGCGATGGTCCGTTCATTAAACGCAATCAACGATAGATTAAACCATGGGTTCGCGAGCTGAGGGGGGAGGAGAAGCGAACAGGCCTGAGGCCAGGCTCATTCCAAATCCTGCGGTTAGCGCCATCGGGGTGTCCAGGTTCCCGGGTAGCAAATTGCAAAGGGAGCCACGCCGAACAATGGCCATTGGCCATACACCATACATCCTTTGGCGAACCGCATACCCTAATGAGTTGAAACTAAAAGGGCTAAGAGAACGAACTAGTCGCCCATCATCAAGATCAAATCAAGACTAAGACGGTCGTGGTTATGGAAACGACTTTGCGGTGGTCCCTCGCTCGACTACACCGGACTAACGGGAACGCTGGGAATTATGAAGACGGCTGCGATTGGGGCTTTCGTCGAGGCAGTAACCCAAACGGGCAAGACTACCCTCGGCCTTACAGCCTTAGGCCAAAGTAGGGCTGCACAGCCACCCGGCCCCACCGGCGCCACATCGCGAACTATGCCACTAGTCCTATCATAGTATGATCGTGGCTCGCTACCTGTGGCTGGAATGCTGTGGCTTGACCCATCCCCGTCAATAGCAGCCATTGCGATAGCCTCAGATCCTCGCATGAGCAATAGTTTGCGCGCCAGCTCCACCTGCCATGCGGATCCTCGTGAGCTTGCTCGCACCGTTCTTGGACCTTGCATTTCCGAATGCTAATCCCCGAATTTTCTCGGACTGCCCAGCATGGAGGACAGGAGTATAAGGAGGGCCTGCCCTCGTGGTTCAGCACCTGGATTCACATTCTTCTCAAACCCCAGTCTCCATCCTGACCATCGTGGCCTATCTCTCTAAACAGCACATGTCCCTTTCCAATGGCTGTGAACATGAACGTGAACATGCCTCCCTCCGGCAAAGAGTCGTGGCCAACCTCTCCTCCCTACATCGAATTCCACGATCCATTTTCCGCCGCGTCGCTCGCCTACACAAGTGAGTCCTCCTCTTCCATCTCCTACTCTATCCCTCGTTGGAAGCCGTGCCAACCCCTCCGCAGAACCTCTTTGTCTGGACATGGACACTGAACCCAGTCCCGGTAGACCTGAGCGCCCGGCCCTAGCGGTTCCCATGACACCGTCATCGCCGGGCTGGCCCAACCACGAACCATATGTTTCTCAGGGCCAGGGGCTTCCGCGCACAGGCGCGGAAGATACTCCCGAGCCGCCGGCCGACTTCACGTCGGACCTCCTTGATTCCTGGTACCCGCGCTACCTGGGCTGCACACAATTCTTCGTCGCGCACGCGCAACACACGCCAGCCGTGCAATCACTGGCGGCATTCCTCAATATTCGACTCCCGTGCCAGCAACCGGGGTCCACAGGAGCGCATGTGTCATTGCGGACGTATATCCGACGACTCATTGTGACGGGGCACGACAGTCCGAGCGTATTGGGGGCATTCTTCGGGGAGGATTGGGCGGGGGGAGTAGGGAGCATGGTCAAGCAGGAACGGGTGAACTATCTGTTTACGGCGAAAAGCGGCGGCTGGGCGTCGACGAAGGCGGCGTACGACATTCTGCCGGACGAGCAGACACCGTTTTTGCGGCCGCTGCGGGCACCGGCGGAGGACGAACTACGCGAGGCGGAATCCCGCTGGAGTGAGTGGTTGGCGATGGAGGATTGGATGGTTGGACCTCGGAGTCCGTGGTGATTGTGTAATGATAGTTATGATGATGAATTTCCTATGTGAATTTTCCTTTGTCAAGTTTATTCCTTATGTCGCATATCCCTGCTAACTAGTTAGTTAATGTATTAAATACTTAGTAATCAATGTATATCCCTATGCAAGATGCACATACCCAACCAGCTGGATAGGATACATACCCCATAGGTACTCCGTACAGACAATATAGAACACCATCTGCACTACTCCGTCCTCCCATCTAAGACACGCGTCGATCCCTCCACGCCAATCCCAGCAACAATTCCAAATCACCCCCAAATCCAATACTGACCCCCATGAATTAATTAAGCTCGCTCCCTCCCCCTAACCCAAACGGGCATGACGACGACCCAAGAGCATGGGACCTGTCAAAAACGCGACCAGGAGATTATTCCTCCAAACAGCGTGCATCACGGTGGTGGACAATCCCTTTCAGGCCCACATGGTTTGCCCGAATGCCTAGCAGGTGAAATTTCTGCTTCAGCCAGCCACGGTGCTGACTGCAGTGGTTGCCCGCTTGGCAGCAGCCCGGGGAAGACACTAAGGGGTTAGTTGGTTTCTAGACGGGGACAAAAATAACCTTAGCTGCTTAGCAGGCCGGGGAACGGAGAACTGTCAGTCGGGATTGTAACGAGTGAAGTGGTGAATGAGCGCACCGCCACATCGGGGAAGTCGGGGTCCCCGACGGGACGGAGGATTTTCTGGCGGTTGACGGTTTGGGTAGTTAGTTTGTTTGGTCGGACATGACAAATCTACTTGATAGCTTCTATCACAAACGGGCCAGATATGACTCCTTAGATCCTCCGTACGTAGTAGTTGTTGGTTGATTGGGTAGTGGTGTGACTCATCTGGCGATTTAAAGTCTCCCGTCAGTGTCAATTCGAATTAAGAATGCTGATCGTCGTTGTCACGGACATTTTCCATCTCCTAAGAATAAACGTGGTCCATCGTCTTTGACTAGTTTTCCCGTCTGATTTTTATAATCCTATACGTGTTACGGAGTAAGGTACTGGTCGATCAAACAGCCAGCCACAATGCCCGACCAGGATGCCAATCCCATCTACGAAACCTCACCACGCTCCTCCCGTACCCAAACGGAGCTTCTCCCCCTGCTGCGATCCCATCTCCCCTACTCGCTACCCCTGCTCCGTCGCATCCAACACGAGATCGCCCATCCCTCCCCCACCGCCGTCATCTTAACCACATTCCCGGGTCCAGCTCCAGCTCCAGCTCCAGCTCCTGCAGCCTCGTCTTCAGCCTCGTCTCTTCCTCCAGGGGTCGAAACCCGCCCTGCACTAGTCCAGATTCCAGAATCAGACCAAGTTCCACACCCAGACCCAGCTCTAGCTCCAGCTCCAGCGCCAGCTCCCAGTTCCGGTCCCAGTCCCCGGGTCCCCGAATATGACGTATCCCCCTGGCTACTAGCCTACGTCGACCTCTCCGCAGGCCGGGAGACCCAAATCGTGCTGTACTCGAGTCTAGAGCGCGCCTCACTTCATCCCACCACCATCACCACCATTACCAACACCAACATCACCAACCCCACCATCCCCATATCCACCCTTCCCCCATCCACAACCAAGAATCTCCTCCCCCTCCGCACCCAACTCCTCTCCCTCCTAAAATACATCAAAACCCATCACCTCCCACCCTACCTCTCCACCTTCCCCCCTCCCCCACCGAAAAATGACCACCAACTCGCGCCCCCTCCCCCGACAGCATTTCTGATCGGGAATCTGCACACAGGGGTCTTTTCATCCCTCCTCCGCGAAAAGATCGAGTATGCTACCGCGGACCTAGAAACCGACTTCATCGACGGGATTAAGATCCATCGCTACGATCGCGCCCCCTACGTCAAGTACCTTTTCCCAGAAGAGAGGATATACGCGGAGAATGAGGCGATAAGTGGTTTCCACTTCGGAGATGGGAATGTAAGGAGGGAGGATCTGGGTCTTGTGAGGGCTCGGACGGCCATTCCGCGGTCGGAGGAGACGTTGGCGAGGTTGAGGAGTTGTGCGGTTTATCGTGATACACCTGTTCATTCTATTGGGGAGGGGAAGCCAGTTGCGTGGGCGTTTCTAGGTACGGATGGGAGTTTGGCTACGTTGCATGTGGAAGAGGAAGTGAGGGGGTTGGGATTGGCGGGGTTCGTGGGAAGAGAGGTTATGAGGAGGGGAGTGGAGGATGTTGGGGGGGGAGGGGTGCATGCCAATGTGGCCATGGAGAATCGGGCGAGTCGGAGGGTGATGGAGAAGTTGGGGGGTGAGGTGGGATGGACGGTGACTTGGACGGTGGTGGAGGTGTGATTCATTCTATATATTTTATAGAGTTAGAGGACATAGATGGTGGTATATACGGGAGTACTTCATGATGTTTTGGCCATGCTAGTATAGTAGTGTCTACAGATACTCCCCTCGTACGGGTAACAACTACTCTTCTCTCCTACATAAATAGTGATCTGGGCCGGTATCTAAATAGTAAACATTATCAGATCAAATCATTCAATCATTAAATACTAGTACTACTATCACCAATTTGATGCACTTGACTGTTCCTAGAGACCACGCCCTTCCACCCGTCCTACAATATATATATCCGCACTCTGAAAAGTCCATCAGTTCACAAGGTAAACAACACATAGTACTAGATAGACAGCAAATATACACACATTAATAATATGAAAATAATCAAGAAAATATACTACTACATACACAAATCCTATAGTTTATCTTTATCCTCATCAACTCTCCCCCCACCACCCAGAAACTCCCCCCGCCATTCATCCCGGTAGACCGGGGGGATAGAATTCCGTTCTCTTTCTCCTCTTTCATCCTTGTCCTCACTTTCCCTCTTCTCTTTCTTCAGATTAACTTCCACCCTCCCCATCCCATCCCTTCTATCATGACCAATCCCATCCCCCAAAAACGGATCCTCCACCCGATCAATCGTCGCCGCCAACACCGCCCCATCTTTCGTGACGATTGGATCGGAGGCCCCGGTTCGGGTTTGATATATCCCATCCCTATCCCTTTCCCCATTTCCATATTCATATCCATACTCATATTCATGCTCAACGCCCCTCCCGTAGAATCGATGTCGTCGTTCCACTGGGATATTGATTAACTCTCGCGAGGACTCGGCGGGAAGTTCGGCGCGTTGGCGGTAGAAACCGGTGTCGCTGAGTTCGGCGGCGGTGGCAGCAGGGTTTCGGTTGGGGGATTTGGGGGGGCGGGGGAGGAGTCTGGTCTTGATGTTGGTGTTGGTGTTGGTGTTGGTGTTGGGGGTGTTGGGTAGGGATGGGGAGGGGAAGAGGGATCGGGGGGTGGTCGTGGAGATGGATGTGGATGGTCGGTGGGGGGTTCGGGTTGGGGTTTGAAATGGGGTTATTGTGGAGATGGAGATGGTGGTGGAGGGGGTGGGTGTGTTTGGGGTGTAACCCTGATTGTGCTTGTAGGTGTAGATGGAGGGATGGTTGTGGTTGTGGTTGGAAGGGAGGGTCTGGTGGGTGTGGATCGATAGAGGAGCGGGATGGAGCGACGGGCTTGTTGTGATGGTTGATGATGTTGTTGTTCTTGTTATAGGGGTGGGTGCTGATGGAGGTGAGGGTGAAGGCGAGGAGTTTCCTGGACAGGGTCAGTTGGTTCATTCTTGTAGGAGTGGAGTGAAACTGATGGGGGTGTACCGGTCCGGGCAACTGGTGACTTGGGCTTACTGTCAAAGCCACTCCGCCAGCGCAGCAAGGTAAACGTTCGCTTCTCTCGTCGCTTTCGCGAGCGGTGGATGGAGTAGAGGATCAAGGTGATGAGGAGGAGTAGGGCGAAGGCGCCGCCGACGATACCTGCTATGAGGGCACCGGTGATGGCGGGTGTGGGTTTTGATGAGGATGTTGTTGTAGGGACGGGGGTGGTGGAGGTCATTTGTGTGGTCAAAGGAGCTTGGGTAGAGGAGGTTGTAGATAGGGTCGTGGTAGGACTGATGGTTGGGGAAGTAGTCGTATGCCTGCTCGAGGTTGTCGTCTCCAGCACACTTGATGTAGTCTTGCTGGCCTCTGATGTGGATGGGAGGGAGGATGTGGAGATGGGCCTGGTAGTGCTGGTGGTAGCGACAGGCTCTTGGACCACGGTCGTCACGGATGGGTCATCCTTCGTGGTGACCATGACAGCGACGGTAGAGCTGCTGCTGCTGCTACTGCTGCTACTGCTACTGTCGCTGCCACCGTCACCGCTGCTATCTGGACACACCCCGGTCGTACACGGATCGACCGAGCAGCAACCAGTATAACCGCCCGTCGAACAGACATACCACAGCGTGTTGGCCGGGCAGGACCCATTCTGGCGGACGGAGAGCCGGGCCATGGCAAGATGCAGATGGTTTGCAACGGAATCAAACCAGTGCATTCAACGAATGTATTCATAAAAGCGAGCGAGGTGGATAATCAACGAGAAAGGCAGCACCATTCTGTGAATATCACCCTCCATGAGTGAAGCCACCATGTGTATTCTTTGTCTGTCATCCCGCAATGGGTAGCCAGAAGCCCTAACTGGAATAGTCAAGCGTCCCAGACAACCACCCCGATCCTTCCATGTGGCGAATCTCATGCGTTCGTCTTTATAACCCCCCCCCATCGAGGAGTCGTCAGTGTCTCCACACGTCGCACAGGTACCACTCCAAATCTATTGTTAGATAATCGGTAAACCTCTATGGTCAACATGAATCATTTCGAGTATCGAGTCCCCATCGGGACGTGATTTTCTTTGTGCACGGCCCGAGTTCAAAGACTCAATCCTCACACACCATCCTTTGAAGGCCTCATCGAATGCAGAAAGCTATGTCCGAAATCACATGGTCAACAACACAAAAACTCCATTGTATGGGATGTAACGGCTATAAAGAAATACACGTGAGTACACCAAACTCATCGCCGGGAAAGAAACCTGGATATACACATATGAACACAAATAAACACGGTCGAATTTTCGTCACGCTCTTTTCCCCTCACCATGCATCGCGTCTAGTACACACGCTTGAAGGGCGGCACCGACTTGCACTCAGCCTCGTCCAGGGTGTTGTGCTCAACGGCACGGTAGCCCAGCTCGACCTTGCCGTGGGGCTTCTTCTGCCAGGTGAGCGTGTGCTTCATCCAGTTCTCGTCGTCACGCTCGGGGTAGTCCTCGCGGGCGTGAGCACCACGGGACTCCTTGCGGTTGGCGGCGGCAATGGCGGTTTGGGAACTACTGCAGTTAGCCAACGTCCACATCAAATCTCGCAAGGGATACATACGCGCAGGTCAACAGGTTACGAAGCTCCAGGGTCTCAACAAGATCCGAGTTCCAGATCATGCTGCGGTCCTTGGTACCGACCTGGTCGAACAGACCGTCGATGGCGGTGACCTTCTCAACACCCTCATCCAAACTCTCCTGGGTACGGAAAACGCTGACATCCGTCTGCATGGCCTTCTGCATGGCGCTGCGGATCTCGTTGGTCGACTTGGGACCATCGGCGGTACGGACGAAGTCCAGGTCGGCAATCGACTGGGCACCAGCGTCGGAGCTCAGCTCCTTGTGGGGCTTGCCGGGGGTGGCAATGTCACGGACACGGTGGGAGACGGCACGGCCGAAGACAACCAGATCCAGAAGGGAGTTGGCACCCAGACGGTTGGCACCGTGGACGGACACACAGGCGGCCTCACCGCAAGCGTACAGACCAGGGACAACCTTGTCGTTGCCGTTCTCATCCTGGGTCAGGACCTCACCGGTGTACTTGGTGGGGATACCACCCATGTTGTAGTGGACGGTGGGCAGGACGGGGATGGGCTGCTTGGTGACGTCGACACCGGCGAAGATGGAGGCGGTCTCCGAGATACCGGGCAGACGCTCGTGGAGGAGCTTAGCGGGCAGGTGGCTCAGCTGGAGGTAGATGTGGTCCTTCTCGGGACCGACACCACGGCCCTCACGGATTTCCAGGGTCATGGAACGAGACACAACGTCACGGGAGGCCAGATCCTTGGCGGTAGGGGCGTAACGCTCCATGAAACGCTCACCCTCGGAGTTGAGCAGGTAACCTCCCTCACCACGGGAACCCTCGGTGATCAGGCAACCGGCACCGTAGATACCAGTGGGGTGGAACTGGACGAACTCCAGATCCTGGTTGGGGAGACCGGCACGGGCAACCATGGCCATACCGTCACCAGTGCAGGTGTGGGCCGAAGTGCAGCTGAAGTAGGCACGTCCGTAACCACCGGTGGCCAGGACGGTGTGGTGGGCCTTGAAACGGTGCAGGGTACCGTCCTCCTGGTTGTAGGCAATGATACCGCGGCACTCGCCATCCTCCATCAGAAGGTCAAGGGCGAAGTATTCGATGAAGTAGTTGGTGTTGTGGCGGAGAGACTGTCCGTACAGGGTGTGGAGAAGGGCGTGGCCGGTACGATCAGCGGCGGCGCAGCAACGGTAGGCCTGGCCACCCTTGCCGTACTCCTTGGACTGACCACCGAAAGCACGCTGGTAGATACGGCCGTCCTCGGTACGGGAGAAGGGGCAACCGTAGCCCTCCAGCTCACGAACACTGGCGGGGGCTTCTCTGGTCATGTAGTGAATGGCATCCTGGTCACCGAGCCAATCAGAACCCTTCACGGTGTCGTACATGTGCCATCTCCAGTCATCCTCGTGCATGCTACCAGTCGATTAGCGCCACTCGCAATGGACTCAACAAAGGACGACTCACTTGCCAAGAGCGGCGTTGATACCACCCTGGGCGGCGACAGTGTGAGATCTCGTGGGGAAAAGCTTGGAAACACAGGCAGTGTTGAAGCCAGCTTCCGCCAGACCGAAAGCGGCACGCAGACCGGCACCTCCAGCACCGACGACGACGGCATCGTACTCGTGGTCCTGCAATTGAATTAGACGCCAACCGTCCCGCGATACTAAGCCAGCAGCAGCTTACAATGATGGGGTACTTCTGTGCGATGAAGCCTTCGGCCTCCTTGGCGCGCAGAGGGCCGTTGCCAAATATCCGGGCTAGCGGAGGGACGAGTTAGCAGAGGCGACAAGGGGCACGTTGCGAGTCCAATGCGTACCAGCCGGGCGGGAAGAGGAGAAGAGACGTCTCTGGCCCAAAGCGCGGGAAATCTGCGCAACATAACAAGTCAGTATGGTCCTCGAAAGGAGAGGGGCAGCGCGAGCCAGATTTCGGCATCACGGACAGGACGTCGGATACTGACCTTCGATGCGGGAGCTAGGCTCCGCAAGCCCAGGGAGCTCATGATGACGGATCAAGAGAAAAGAAACACTTCTCTAATGAGTCCAGTGGAGGGGAGAGGTGGTAAAAGCGGGATACCAGCACACAAGGACGGGGAGAGGAGAGGCGAGGTCAAGGCCGGTGGTGCTTGCGAGCTGCACTTTTGGATCGTCGGTTCTGGCGAAGAGAGCGAAGAATGGCTGACATAATCACCCTCTCACTTGCCGACGGGGAGGGCCGGGGCCGAAAGCACCAATCAGCGCGCGCGGAGTGGTAATCACCTCGGGCAGCTGGCAGCCTGTCATTGGCCGCGGCTGTGGAGGCACGTGGCCGGTGTTCTTTTAACCCGGCTGAGCGCGAAGAATTCCGGAGCAACACGGCCGGCCTGGGGACGGGCGTTGCTGGGGGCTTACGGGGGGTGATCGGCTTGGTTTAGCACCTCAGGGTTTCTCTGGAGGGGCCCCGGATATGCCTCGATCTGACATCTTGGTGCCATTGACCGTGGTGGCTGACGGATCCGAAGATGCCGGGTACGCCTCCTCCCTTGCGGATGCAGGTAGGCTTGCACCTTACAAGCTCCATGTCGTGTGACAAGCATTACTATCATGTATAACCGCAGAATCCTATTATAGACCCAATCGTAGACTGAAGTTCCATGTCAAGTTGATCATATACATCCATTTAGCCATACAATCACCGATTGGCGACCGCGTCTAGTTGTACTGCATGTACGTGGCGGTCGAGTTGAACTTCAGGTTGCCCTTGATCACCTTGTCCACCGCGGCCAAGAAATCCTTCTCCGTGGCCACCTTCCGCCGCGCCCGAATGGCAAACATGCCCGCCTCTGTCGCAACACTGCGGAGCTCCGCTCCCGTAGCGTTCGGGCACAGTCGAGAAATCAGCTCCCATCGGATGTCACGCTCCACCGACATGCTCTTGGCGTGGATCCGGAGAATGTTGGCACGGCCTTCAACATCCGGAAGCGAGAACTCGATCTTACGGTCGATACGACCGGGACGCATCAGGGCAGGGTCCAGAGTGGACGGTCGGTTGGTGGCGAACATGACCTTGATGTTACCACGGGCGTCGAAACCATCCAGCTGCGTAATCAACTCCAGCATTGTACGCTGAACCTCGTTATCACCACCCGCTCCGTCGTCGAAACGAGCACCGCCGACCGCGTCGATTTCGTCGAAGAAGATAATGCACGCCTTCTTGGTTCGGGCCATCTCGAACAGCTCGCGGACCATCCGGGCACCCTCACCAACATATTTCTGCACCAGCTCGCTACCAATGACACGGATAAACGTGGCATCCGTTCGGTTGGCCACGGCTCGTGCACAAAGCGTCTTACCCGTACCGGGAGGTCCGTAGAGCAGTGCACCCTTCGGTGGGTCGATACCAAGGTTGACAAAGCGCTCTGGTGACAGCAATGGCATCTCGACGACTTCACGCAGCTTCTCAATCTGTTCCTTGCATCCTCCGACGTCACCATACGTCACATCGGGCTTGTCCTCCACGGTCATCATCGTCACACTGGGGTCGATCTTGGGAGGGAGAGGGAGCATAATCTGATACTTATTCCGGTCGACACTGCAATCTGTTAGCGTAATCGCGACATAACAAAGCAACCGGACATACCCGACTCTCATGCCTTCCTCGATATCCGTAGGACTCACGCGCTCCCCTAGATTCACCACGAATTTGGCGATCTGTTTAACGTTGATGACATATTTGCTCTTCTCTGAATCCTTCTCATCTTGGATGATCTTTGTGCAACGGGCGACCTGCAGCGGTTGCTCCTCGGCCATGCGTTGCCGATCCGCAGCAACATCCCAAAGGTGTGGAGGCGCAAGACCGGTATCGGATTCCTAAGCAGCCAGTCAGCCGGATCGTGACGCACGCGACGAACCTAGTACCTTGACGCCAATCTTCTCGTTTACACTCGCTTGTCTCTCCTTGATCTGCTTTTCGAGCTTCTTTAATGCCGTGGCGTAGGGAGCGGCGCCGTAGGTCTTTAGTACTTGGATGTCCCTGTTCGAGTTAGCCATCCAGTGGACCATCCATCGTCCACGCCAATAAACACCCAGGACACCTACTCATCGGTGAGGGGGGTGATCTTCTTCTCTGGCTCTTCATCATCGGCGAAGTTCTTCTTGTACTTCTCCCAGTTCGCTCCCGTGGCGCTAGGCATGGTGACGGAAGGGGATGTGGCAAGACGGCAGGAAGGAGGACGGGATGAAATCAAATAGAAAAGATATATTCGTTAGGAGGGAATGAAGGGATGAGACAGTGGTTGTAGAGCAGCACAGGCGTGGGGGTGATGGAGCTTGACGATGGAAGAGTGATGTGGTGAGCTCAGCTTGATGCGGTTCGAGCTGTTGACGCTAGTGGCCGCCAAGCCCAGCAGCAACACCGCCCAAAACGCAACACCGAAGAAATTCCCAGAGCCGCCTCCAGGTTCTGGATCCCCCTCGCCCACCCACCTTGCTTTATTCTCCCCGGCTTCATCCATCTACGGTGTCCTATCGTAGTTATCTTCATCATGGCGACAACAGCTCCCCAGGGGGCCGTCGGCAACAATGCCTTCAAGGTGCGTTGTTGCGGAGCGAAATGCGTGTGGGCCGTTTTCTGATAGACAGCAGGACAAGGAGAAGCCCATGGCGGTGCGTACGGCCAACATCTTGGCTGCTAGAGGTATGTTTGATGCACGGAGCGTTTGAGGTTATATGCTAATTGCCCACCAGCCGTCGCCGACGCCATCAGAACAGTACGCTTGTTTCCATATCGATATGATCAATGAGGGGCTAACCCACTATGCAGTCGTTGGGACCCAGGGGTATGGACAAGATGGTAGGAAGAGCATCGACTAATCATCAGAGCCGGTGGCTAACATAGCATAGATCCAAACGCCCAAGGGAAACACCATCATCGTACGATTACCTCACTCCGTTCACCTACACCCCGCTAACCCCCGCAGACCAACGATGGAAACACCATGTTGAGGGATATGAGCGTCATGCACCCCGCGGCTAGGATGCTGGTCGACCTGAGTGCGGCTCAGGATGTCGAGGCCGGTGATGGTACCACGTCGGTCGTCGTTATTGCCGGAAGTCTGCTCGGTGCTGCGGAGCGACTGCTCACCAAGGGTATCCATCCCACCGTCATCTCGGAGTCCTTCCAGAGGGCCGCCGCCGCCGCCGTCGAAATCCTCCACAACATGTCTCGCCCGATCAACCTGACGGACCGCTCCACCCTCCTGCAGGCGGCCTCCACCTCCCTTTCCTCGAAAATCGTGTCGCAGCACTCCAGCCTCCTCGGTCCGATGGCCGTGGATTCCGTGTTGAAGGTTGTCGACCCCAAGACCGCCGAGAATGTCGATCTCCGGAACATCCGTATAGTGAAGAAGGTTGGCGGAACGATTGAAGACAGTGAGATGGTCGATGGCTTGGTGTTGAACCAGCAGGTTATCAAGAGCAGCGGCGGTCCGACCAGAATTGAGAAGGCCCGGATAGGTCTGATTCAGTTCCAGCTCAGTCCCCCTAAGCCTGACGTACGCTTCTGGACTCCTTCAGCGCGGATATGGGGTGCTAACAGTGACGCTACAGATGGAGAACCAGATCGTGGTGAACGACTACCGCCAGATGGACAAGATCCTCAAAGAAGAGCGCCAATACCTCCTCAACATGGTCAAGAAGATCCAGAAGACGAAGTGCAATGTCCTCCTCATCCAGAAGTCGATCCTCCGTGATGCCGTCAACGACCTGTCCCTCCACTTCCTTTCTCGTCTCAAGATCCTGGCCATCAAGGACATCGAGCGCGATGAGGTCGAGTTCCTGTGCAAGAGTCTGGGTTGCAAGCCTGTTGCCAACATTGACTCTTTCACCGAGGACAAGCTGGGTACCGCAGACCTCGTGGAGGAAGTCCAGCAGTCCGGCGCTCGCTACGTGAAGGTCACCGGAATTAAGACCCCCGCTGTTGCCAGCAACCAGACCGTGTCGATCGTCGCCCGTGGCGCCAACAACCTCATCCTGGACGAGGCGGAACGTTCCCTGCACGATGCCCTCTGTGTCATCCGTTGTCTGGTGAAGAAGCGCGCCCTCATCGCCGGTGGTGGTGCTCCCGAAATTGAGATTGCCCATGCCCTGGCCATGCGCGCCCGTCAGCTCACCGGCACCGAGGCTATCTGCTGGAAGGCGTTTGCCGATGCTATGGAGGTCATTCCCACCACGCTGGCGGAGAACGCTGGTCTGAACTCGATCAAGGTTGTCACTGAGCTGCGCCACCGCCACGCCCAGGGCCAGCACAACGCCGGTGTCAGCATTCGCAGCGGCGGTGTGAAGGACGACATCACCGAGGAGAACATCTTGCAGCCGCTCTTGGTCAGCACCAGCGCGATTGAGCTCGCTGCGGAGACGGTGAAGATGATCATGAGAATTGATGATATTGCTTTGTCGCGGTAATTGACGGGTGTGGAATGGAAAAGTAGGTGGTGTACTGTGATGAGTAATTTATCAATCATACCATGTTCAAGATAGATAAGACTGTATATGCACATAATTGTTAGTAAGTTGCCATCTGATCGATCAATCCAACGGTAGGGTGATCTCGATTCGATGCTCTTCAGATCTATTCTATTCCCGATCTGTGCTCACGCCATTGGCCGGAGCAGATGCTACACCATTGCACCCTGCCACCTAACGGTGTCACTGTCCCTCAGTCAGGCCATATTCGTGCAACGCTGGCCAGAGCCTATTCAACTGCCAGTAGCCCAAGATCCCTTGACACAAGTCCCGTGAAAGCTGCTATAAAAGCAGGCTACATCCCCTCCCTTTTACATCGCTCATCTCTCTCTTTCCATCTTCACCATGTTAGCTATATCGTCTATCAAGCACCATACATCTTCCCCACATCTCTCTTCTCTACAAGCTTGCCGGATACCCACCGCCCAAGCAATGTAGACATTCCCTCGTTCCTAGTTCCACGTCTTCATTTACTCCTACTTGAATCATCCCACTATATATACTGTCCACCTTCTCCACCGGTACTAGATCTGATCATTATATTTGCACCAACTGCGATGGAAGATCATCAAGCTGAGCTTCCAATCTTGCATTCCTGACGATGAATCAATCACCTATGTCCCAGCATCCACAAGGAGAGTCGGAACGAAGTGGTACCAACACAGATCTGGATTCAGGGTACCTAGCCACCTCGACCTGTTGAATATCCTTGGTGATCAAATTATCATGGCATCTATTCACCCCCCGGAGGAAGAGGTAGTGAATTCTAGGGTAAAACTTAGGTTTGTCTAATCACTTCAGTAACCGATTGATACTGAAAGCTAACGTAGAGCGGTTTAGGACATCTTGGCCTTCACAAGCAACACTCCACGTCCCTTCACCTTTGAGCACGTCATCGGCGACGTTCAACAATCATACAGAACCCTCCAGTCTGACATGCAAAGGACGGACTGTACGTACCTTTTTCCTTCCATCATTACAAACATACACCTGCTTATACGAAATGTATCCTAGAGACAATTGCCAAGCTATATCCAGTACTAAAGACACGTCCTGTGCCCAGGAACAGCGTATGATGAAATTTCACACATTCGATTAACCAGCGTAAGCCTCTGCTCGACCTACCCTGGTTCCAATGTGAAGTCATCGAAACGAATGCTACAATGTCCGAAGAAGCATCCCGGCAGTGCACCTGCGGGCTCGAGCAACCTTCAATCCGCGTAACATGTTCTCGGCTATACCCTTAGATCTCCTCATAGTTAGGGGATCCCTTCATACCCTATCCAGTCATGGATGTACGATCAGGCATGATAATATGTCTTACCTACAGCATACCACTACTCGGTGCCCTTGACAATGACGACACACTACAGGATGCGTTTAAACGGTTCCTTTGGAATTGAACTAATTCAATATATCAGTTAGGGTATGGGAGGCCAATCTGCATTCTCATACCCACATGCGTCTGGAAAGACATCAGGCAACACGATCCTCTTACGCTGGTCTATACCACGTGCTTCCAAATAAGTATTCCAGATCCTTGATGACCGTCTTGTTCTCTTCACTGCAGACAAGAAGCGTTGAGACCTATTACAACACTGCAGTGCTCCATATTCGACGGACCAGTTCAGCAACCAAACTACATATGACGCCTGCCTCCAGGTGTAGAGTTGGAAGGTATGATATCGATAGGATACATCCGCTCAGGTAGCCACATCTATCACCCATTATATATCACTGAACTAAATAACCCACCGCACAGGTCACAACCCACCGTAATCAGTATCCCAGTCACTCAAGCATCACATCACAATCCGCAAGACCGTGCCAATTAAGTCGTAAGTCACCTCTTCCCATTCCCATCCCACAATACAGAAATCGGGTTTCTGACGCTTTAGCCTGATCAGAACATAATACCAAGAGGTATAGATACTACTACTAAAGTATACAGTATACAACAAAGAACCCGATCAACTTTTCAATGTAGAACGCATCCATTCATCGACATCGTTTGCAATTCGGTCGATGGGGAGAATTTGATGTCATGAGACGGCCTGTCATGGAAATAGCCCTCATTACTTGTTAAACTGGTACTCAATAGCGCCTGCGGAGTTCTTTAAAGCATGCAATGCATGTCTTTTGGATTCTCTCGGCATGGTGGGCTAAGGGGGGTATTGGGATTGAGGAGCTTGTTTGGGTGGAGGTGGTAGTGATAAGACTAGCTTATATTAACCTAGTATAGGCCAGGTGGACTTACTAGTGGTCTTTCTCAAGAGAAGACAAGAAAAGAAGAAATGAGTTCAATTTAATCTCTATATAAAACTATCTAACCCTTACCCTTACTCAGAGAAGAGTATAAACCAAATGTAGCCGAGTCAGTCGAGTAGACTATTGTCCAGTAACCTTTAATACTGCAGTAACCTCTGCAACACCTGAGCCGGGGTAGACTGTGGCGGCGCGATCTCCAACACCTCCTTGCTAGTCGTCGAAGCCGTACATTTCCCCTCCCACGTGGTCTCGGGAGCATGTTTGATACTCCAAATGACGTTTCTCGATTGTCCATCGCCCATGTACGCAGCCTCGAGGTATGCGTCGAGGTCTGACATGTCTTTGTAACTCACGTTTTCAACCGGAACCCCGATATATTGCTCCACCAGGTTCACGATCTGTTTCCCTGTAATGTCCTCCGGGCCATTGAGAACATACTTGGCCCCGTTATGCACTGAAATGTTGGGCTGAGACAGAAGGTGGGCAGCAAAGATGCCGACCTCGTCGGCGTCGATGACAGCCACGGGAGCGTCTTCGGATGCGAGGAGTTTCAACGTGCCCTGTTTTCCGGTCTTGCGGTACTCTTGGATGAAGGCGGCAGCGGGAGCGAGGAAAAATGCGGAAAAGCCGTTGGGCTGGAGCGAGGTCCAGTGCAGATTCGTGAATTCCGGCGAGCTGAGAAGACTCTCGATGGCCCAGTGCGAACGGGGGTAGTAGGCGGTAGAGCTGGGGCTGACATTCGCGGCGGTGGTCGAGATTCGGACCACATATTGGACACCAGCTTGCAGGGCGGCAACATGGAAGGTGGATTCTTCGGCAAATTGGTTGGGCTTGTTGTGTGGTGCAATAAATGCTCGGACGACTTCATGCTCCCGGAGCCAGGCAGGAGTGATGTCCACCCAGTTTTTCTCGACGACGTCCACACCAGGCAGGGTGGCGAGCTGCTGTGCGGCTGGGCTGTTGAGAGACCGGGTGAGCGCGATGATCCGGTGATTGAGTAAGACATCGCTCGTGGCGAGCATTGCCGAGAGGGTTTGGACAACACTTCGACCGGTGTTGCCAGTGGCACCGGCAACAAGAACGGAGGGAGCCATGATAGGAAGGTAGGATGAGAGACACCTCGCTTGATCAAATGAGTATAACGAATGCAAGAGAAGGAATATACTGCAATCGAGAGCGGCACCGATGGATTTATAGTAGCCGTACTATGGCCACTGACCAAAATTAGCTTACACTCGACGCAGTTAGGGGTTTTAGGATTTGTGAAATGACATAATGTAATCGTTAACTTACTAATTGACCTCACTTCGACTGCTATAACATGGAATAATCCGGCGTGGGCTCCCCGATGGGCTCCCCGATGGGCTCCCCGATGGGCTCTCCGATGGGCTCTCCGATGGATGTGGGCTCTCCGAACCAACATCCTGTAGTTAAATACCGTACAGAAGCTTTTACTAAGCCACTTGTAAGGAACATTCGGGATACCCTCGAGATGGGGGAGATTAGTGATTTCCGAGTCGACCAAGGCAGCAACCCCGCCGCTGAAGAGACATCAAGCCGCATCCAAGGCCTCCAAAACATGTGCTGAATTGGAGATCCATTCACGTTCCAAAGTATCATCTAAGTCGTGACAGGGTACCCCCTCTGCCATAGCAGATACCCATTCCTCTTTGCTCATGGCGTGCCACAACCGAGGACTCTTCGGTAAGGGAAATCGTAAATCCTGTGCTCGAAGACCCCTGTTCGATGCCGTGGCTGTAGCTAGTACATCTCTATCATCCGTGTCACCGCATGCCCGGCAGACTCTATATAGAGCAATGTTAAAGCGTTTCACTTCCTCGATACAGACCCAGACATAAGGAGCAGGATCAGTCTGGCCGTAGCGCGCCAGCATGTTGGGATAATAGAGCATTCCCAGCTTCTTGCAACTCACGACGAGTCTACGAAGCAGATCGGCATCCGCGGGGGATAAACACGGCCTTAGATCGAGGCCCAGCGCCCCACGGTCTTTACACAAAATAGCAAAGATGATATGGAGCAAGATAGCCTGGTATGTCGGGATCGGCCAGGAACAGAACCAGCCTGCGTCGTCGGACTCGGAAGCATCCCATATCTCCTACCACCTTCGTCAGTACGATATCCATCTCTGGCAGAACAGTCGCGAGCAAACCTTCTGCTGATGAATAGCCGAACTCAGAACCTCATGCAACGCTATCGCTCGCGACTGCGCACCGTCCTCATTACTCAACCACAAGCCAATCACCACCATCGACTGCACCAGCAAGGGTGCCTCAGCTGACTGCATGAACGTGGCCTGATGAACGAAGCGCCAATGTGGATGAAATTGCCGAAAATAAAGCCCAATATAATGTCTTTCCTTGTCGGAGCGGCTCACCGGGGGTTGACTCTGATCCACGGACAGGGTGTCTGTCGAGCGGTCATTCTGCTGTGCGTCATCTTCATTCTGCTGTGCGTCATCTTCATTCTGCTGTCCATCATCTCCACTCTCCTGCGCCAGAGAACATGGCACACCGCGCCGAAGACAATTCCTACACGGCGGCCCACCCTGACATCGAGCCTTCTGATTCCGACAATCGGTACATGCCAATTTCACCCGGGCGGGTTCTTCCACTCCGTGCGTCATTCGCATATGTCGTCGGTGCGTGTCACTAGATATCGTATAAATCTTATTGTATCTAGGATTACTTGGGGATATTGCAACCACGCTTACCTCCGGCCAAATTCCCGGCCACAAATCGTACACTTGAAGCTTTGGCCTTGGGAATGATGGTGCGCTTCATGCCGACGACGGTGCTCCGTTCGTTGGTAGCTTGCGGTGCATCGTGGAAAGCGACATACATATGGCTTGGAATGCATCTTTCGGTGATTGATGCGTATGTAGGGATTTGTGGAATGTTGGAGACAGGTTATTGTAGGAGCAACGCTTCATTTTAGATGTAGTAGATCGGAGGGATCGTGGACGGCTCCACCTGAGTTACTTACCCGTACGAACCCGTACGGTAACAAATTGGGCGCTAGTATTGTGAAACGCCCCACTGGTTGCAGGGTCCATCAATACTACTAAGTATAAGGAGAGTCTACGAAGATTATTAATATGCCTTACCATTGATAAGGCGGTCCTGCGATCCATCCAGGATTCATATAAAAAGCCATTTCCTTGCAGGATATAACCCAATTCTGTGAACACAATCGTTTCATCCGCATCAACCGAGCCTGGCCGACATCCTCGATCGACTGAACAACCTTTACTATTGATTCAATATTATCATCCACCATGACACAGATAAAAGCCGTTCGTATTGTTACCACAGAAACCCAGCTGACGACCGAGCTTCGAAACGAATCCCTCCCCAGCCCTGGCCAACACGAAGTGCTGATCCGCGTGCACGCCGTCTCCCTCAACTACCGCGACGGCGCGCTGCTGCGCCGCCCGGGTGCTGGCAATTACCTCGTCGGAGGCGAAGGCTGCGACGCTCAAGGAGCTCGGTGCGGATGCGGTGGTGAATTATAGTATCTTGCCGGAGTGGGAGCGCGAGATACTTGCTCTGACTGATGATAAGGGGGTGGACAGAACCCTAGATATTGCGGGAGAAAAGACGATTCAGAAGTCGGCGGCGTGTACCAAGATCGGTGGTCTGGTGGTTTTGGTTGGGATTGCGAGCGGTGGCGGTGGTGGGCTCCCGTCTCAAGAGTAAATCGCTCGGTTCATGACGGTGACCGGTTCGATGATCGGGTCCCGGCTGGATTTCGAGGCGATGCTGGTGGCCATGACCAGACACCAGGTGCGGCCGATCATTGATCGGGTGTATCTGTTGGCGGAATACCGAGAGGCGTATTGCAGGCTGGAGAGCGGACAGCACGTGGGCAAAGTGGTGATTGAGGTTGCCAATTCGGGGGCCCATTAGGAGGATTGCTAGTATACGGCTGTGTTTGTACCATATGCACCCACCCAGGGTATTAGACCATGTAAATATACTGTTTAGATATATACTCTACCAATGTTCAATTCCAATTGACATGAACCACATCGTTTGTTTCTTGGGATTTGATTGACATATAGGTTGAATCCATCCAAACATTCCGCAGAGGAGGGGGTAAACTACGTGTATGCATCTCATCTGACCAGGAACAATACATTGACTAGCTACCAAGGGGTATAACACCAAAGAACCAAACGCCACCCATCCACAGAGATCCCCGACCCGGCTACTTTTCCCAGCATCGCATCCAGAGCTCCACAGGATCCAATATCTGATCAGACGAAGCCCGGCTATGTATGCATGCATCCGCCTTTCCAGAGAGGAGACATAGGAAACGTAAGACATGCAGCCCACCGATATACCTCATATCTGTCCGTATTTACCATTATTGCCAGCAGCACATGTAAAAGTAATGCAGTATATGGTTCACGCAATGATGCCCGATCCCGAAGGCCCCGATCCCCAGCGAAGCCGCTTCAGCCCGCCCCGGACCGCTTCCTGACCGCATCCCGTGGCTCGGTCCGGGACGCCGCTGTCGCCCATCACGGATCCGATGCCCGTACCGCTGGCCTCCAGGCGGCCGACTTCGCGGCCCAGGACGTATCCGGCGGAGAAGCTGATGGCGGAAAACAACACCACGACACCCGCACTGATTACCCACGTCATGACGGTGGGACTGGTGGCAGCATCCGCAATACTGGCTCGACGGCTCTTCTTCGCGGACGAGTGACTGCGTTCTTTGGAAGGGCTGGGCCGTCGCTTGGCTCGAGGGGCAGAAGGGACGGTGCGCGGCGAGTATGCCACCGGTTGCGGAGTGGGTCCCATCCGCGGGGCCCGGGTGGGGTTCGTGTCCACCGTCCCTACGGCTTCCTCGCTGACTTCCTCGCCCATCGCGACGGACTCGGATACTAGTCGGAAGGATGCGGGGTGACCCCGTGATGGACCAGGCTGCGTTTGGGGAGGATCGGATTTTGGCAGACCTCGGGCAGCAGCAGCACAGGAGAGTAGAGTGGACAGACTGGCCCGCAGCGCAGCATCGTGATCGGCATGGTGGGATGGTGAGATCATGTTGAACGGGCTGTGTTGTTGGGAAGACCGCCGGGCAGAGCGTATGCTTGCTTGAGAGTTGCGTCGGATGGCCGTCCGACGGCTGGAGTTGGACACCTCACTGGGCTGAGGACGGTGTCGCTCGGTTGGCCTGGACCAGGACGGATTCTGGGATGCCGGTGGGTGGGAAAAGACATTAGGCTGAGGAACAAACGGAGCTGAGTCCATCCGCATTCCCAACGCAGTCGAGTTGTCGTCGTCATCCTCCTCGCTCGATGCATCGTCGGAGGGAGAGGAGACTAGACCCGGCCCCGGTAAGAAAGGGGTTCCCATGGGTGGGACCATGTCCTCGTTCGAACTGCTCAGGACGCGGTCCGACTCGCTCTCACTCTCCTCGTATTCATCCTGACTACTGCTTTGTTCGCGGGACGAGTAGTCGACCTGGGCGGTGGTGACCGCGGCCAGTCGTTGCAGGCGCCGGCGACGGCTACGATGGTACGGGCTGGCTTCATTTTGCTGGACGCGGAGGCCCGTGGTAATAATATCGTCGGTGGTACCGATGGAGGACAGGGAAGAAGACGAGGGCTGGGAGGCGACCTCGATCCAGGAGTCTATATAATATCGTAGTGAGTACATGGTGATATGGTGATACAGCGATGAGGGATTTCAAGGGGAACTGGAGTGCATGCAGATCGGATCGAACTGCAGACGTAGGGCAGATATCTGGGGAACCAGGATGACGCACCTTCGGATCTCGTGGGCAAGCCAGCAGCAGGCGACCGGGACTGCTGAAGAGTGGCCGGATCGCGCGGCGGCTGATGGGCGTCTCGCGTCAGTCGCCCGACCGCTCGAGGGTCGTCTTGCACCTGACCCAGGAGGTCATAGTGATTAGGTTGCATGATGGATGGAGAGATGAAAAGGAGAAGAAGCGATGAGGAAGAGGAAGAAGGAAGAGAATAAAAAGGCGAGCAGAGCAGCCAGCCGAGTCAGTCAATGCTCAGGCCACGGGGAATGCAGGCGGACCGTCCAGCAAGGCGTTGAGCGGTCAGCCAGAAGGGCGGGGTTGGGGACGATGTATACCGCGAGGGGAGGGGATAAGGTTGGCGATTATCTTATCAGTCCGCAGCAGAGTTTCCAAGCACTCAAGGGCGAGTTCCACCAAGATCCCTAACTGGACTTGAGGACAGGTGTTGCTCTTCCCAAGTGGAACGCGAGAACCAGGACCACCATATGTAAACTCCAGAGCCAGGTGTAGAGAGGAAACGAGAAGAAGAACGAAGGGGGAGCACGAGGGCTGGTCCATCATCCGACAGCCACTGCCCGCCCGCCAGCTGACTTGTTCCCGCCGGACACCATCGCTGATAGGCTGGCTCCCGGCACCCGCAGCAGATCAGGCCGATCCGTGCCACGAGCACCAACAAAGAATCCCCAGCCCGCCAAGCATCCACCTACTTTCTGCACGAAGTCATTCTGGTCATAGCCATTCATTAATTGGTGCTATTTAGACAATGCAAAGAACTTTTGGGGTACCAGAAACATTTGAGAAAAAACACAACCCCAAACCAAAAGAAACCCATGCCCAAAACGTGTCATGAAAGCAACTATCTATCTTACACAACCGCCCGCTTAGAAGGTCACCTTGGTGCCCTTGTACTCGGGAATACCACCGCGGGCCTTGTTGGGGGCACCGCCACCGCGGCCACCGAAGCCACCACGGCCACGGCCACGGTCACCACCACGTCCACGACCGCCGAAGCCACCACGGCCGCGGCCACCACCACCACCACCGCCACCGTTGTTGGCACGGGGGGTGCTGAAGTCCAGACGGACGGGGCGGCCAGCCAGCTCAGCGCCGTTGAGCTCGTTGAAGGCAGCGCGGGCCTCCTCAACGGAGGAGTACTGGACGTAGCCGAAACCCTTGGGGCGGCCGGACTCGGGGTCGGTGGGCAGGCGGATGCCGAGAATGGATCCCTTCTCACCGAACAGCTCGTGAAGAGAGTCCTCGTTAGCACCGAAGGCAATGTTGCCGACGAAGAGGGTGTCACTCTCGGGGCTGGCCTGGTCGCCGAAGGAACGAGCACGGTTGTTGGCGCGGTCCTTGAAGCCACCACCCTGCTGGTCACGGTTGGCGGGGCGGCCAGTGGCGTAGTCGAGGTTGATGGTACGGCCGTCAATCTCGGTGTCCTTCTTGGCCTCGAAAGCCTTGGCGGCATCGGTGGCGTTGACGAACTCAACGTAACCGAAACTGTAGATGTTAGTATGGATTGACGACCACGTAGGATAGTTGAACTCACCCGCGAGAGCGGCCAGTGTCACGCTCAGTCATGATACGCACACCAGAGAGCTCACCAAAGCTCTCGAACTCCTGGGTGAGCCAGGCCTCATCGACGTTCCAGGACAGGTTGCCGACGAAGAGGTTGGCGGAAGCACCGGCAGCGGGCTCCTCAGTCTTGGACTTCTTAGGGGTGGCAGAAGTCTCCTCCTCAGCCTTGCGCTTCTTGGAGTTCTTGGGTTCCTCGGATTCCTCAGAGTCAGAGTCAGAATCGGAGTCAGAGTCAGAGTCGGAAGAGTCGGAAGATTCCTGGGTCGATTAGCATCAAGTCGTTGGTCGTGGATGGTCAGACATACCTTCTCAGCCTTCTTCTCCTTGGTCTCCTCCTCGCTCTCAGAGTCAGAGTCGGAGTCAGAGTCGCTCTCGCTGGACTCCTTGGCGGCCTTCTTGGGGGCCTCCTCCTCAGACTCGGAGTCAGACTCAGACTCCGACTCGGAAGAGGACTCCTCCTTCTTGGTCTCCTTCTTAGCGGGCTTCTCCTCCTCAGACTCAGAGTCAGAAGAGTCGGAGGACTCGGAGTCGCTGGACTCCTCCTTCTTAGCAGCCTTCTTGGGCTCAGCCTTGGCCTTCTTGGCGGGCTTCTCCTCCTCACTCTCGCTCTCGCTCTCACTGCTGGAGGCGTCGTTCATCTCCTCATCGCTGTCCGACTCGGACTCAGACTCGGAAGAGGACTCAGCCTTCTTGCTCTTCTTCTCAGCCTTCTTGGCGGGCTTCTCATCCTCGCTCTCGCTGCTGGAGCTAGAGTCAGAGTCCATCTCCTCATCGCTGTCCGACTCGGACTCGGACGAGCTAGGGGTAGGAGCCTTCTTCTTCTTCTTGTCCTTCTTCTCCTTGGAGGCAATGTCACGAGCAATCTGCTTGCTCTTGGCCTTGGGGGACTGGGAAGCCTTGCTCACACCGGCATCCTTGACCTTGCTCAGGGCCTTGTCAACCGGCTTCTCAGAGCCCTTCTTGGTAACGGACTTGGTCTTGGACATTTTGATCTATGAACGCAAAGAGGATTAGTTCAAGAAACCAACCAAGGGAACAAGAGAACAACAAAAGGAAAGGAAGAACCAACCAGGTAAAATGTAAACTAAAAGCTGGTACAACGAAAAAGCTTTGGAAAAGTGCGGCAGATCTTTATAATCCCACAATAATCACCCGATTTGTAATAGAAATAGACGAAATACCCACAGGTAACCCACAACGACAGTGTTCAAGCCCACACGAGACGACAGGGAAAATGCTACCGTCTATGATATGAAACCCACGAGAGTATCCCACAGATCCCACAGAATAGTACGTACAGCCCACAGCCCTCAAGGTAAAAAGCCCACGAGATGTCTGTTGCAGTGCAACTTGTAAGATATAATATAAAGAGACTTAGTTGAGGAATTCAACCAAGTAAAGAATAGGGATGGAAATGATGGGACAGAAGATGAAGGGGGAAAGTAGGACAGGAATGAAGGAAGAAGAAAAATTTACTGCTGGGGACCAGCTCTGATAAGGCGACCGAAAAAAAAAAAAAAAAAAAAAAAAACCGGAGGCTGGCAGAAAAAATCAAAATTGCTTACCGCCTCCTGAGGTGAGACTAGCCCAGGTACTAAGTGGGGAGCTGCAGTTGGCACTAACGCAACTGGGTCAGGCCCCGGCTGGGCCTCCCATTTGTCCACCGCTGCCGTTGGACCAGTCCAGTCTCCATCCAAACGACCTGCAGTTGACCAGACAACAGGTGGACTATTTGCAGCTGTGGTTCTGGAGATATTCGGGGTCGAATCAAAGCTCAATAATATCGTTGACGGGCAATCTCAATTGCTGCACGTTGCGCGAGATGAAGTATTATTCGATGAAGATATTGACCAAGTCATCGGTCGGACATCCTGTGAAATCAAAGAAACACCAACCATCCAAGTTACACCTCGACACATTCCAGTCTCACTATCCTAGGTACCAGTCTAGGTTCCTGGAGACGGATCCAGATTGGCACTGATGGTGTATTTGTCCGCAGAAGACGATTCCATCATCCCATTCAGGCAGAAACTTGAATTCGGCGGTGCTCATTGAAGACAATTGCTGGATTGGAGGAAATGTGTTGTTCTACTGAGGCAACCATCCTTTATATCCCATCTAGGTAGAAAATGAGGAAGGTTCTGTAGGGTTCATACGGATGTAATGTGTGGTGGATAGGTACTAACATACGGCGAGATAATCTGAAATCGTGTGATGAATTAAAAAGCTGCTAAAATATCCCAGGGAATTGAAATGGAAAAGAACATCACACAGAGGCGCAAAGGAAACAAATATTGGGGTATGACATAAGAAAAGGTCTGGTCAAACATGGCAGCGTCAACATGGACAATTATGATAGTTTGATGTTTCAAAAGAATGAGAAGGATTTAGGGCCGCGCATGGTCAAGGAGGAACTGAGTGGCCTCGGTCCAGCCGGAGGCATCTGCCATCTCCAACACCGTCTGGCCAGTCTCATCATGCTCCGTGAGATCGGCTCCGCCGCCCTTCTCGACCAACAGGCGCAAGAGCGGAAAGTCCCGGTACTCGATGGCCTGCATAATCGCGTTCCAGTCCCGATAGGTCTTGTTGGGGTCGGCTCCCTTCTGGAGAAGGAGTTCGATCATCGAGAAATCACGGTTATGGCAACGACGGATTGCTTTGACCAGAGGCAGATGCTCGCCGGGAGCATTGGGATCAGCGCCTCCTTCCTCCAAAAGGAAACGCACAATGTCAACGTGACGCTCCCGTAACGCCGTGGTCAGCGGTGAGAAAACGCCGCCGTTCTTATACTCGACACTCGCGCCAGCAGCCAGCAGCAGCTTGATACTCTCCAGCTGATTAGCCAGCACCGCCATTTCCATGACGCCCTTGTGAGCGGACAGATTCGTGACCACTGGAAGCAGCAGTTGAAGCAGTGCAGGCGACTTCACGGCCATGCATACCGGCCAATCCTCTCCACGCTGGTTGGGGTCAGCCCCATGGTCTAAAAGGTAGCTCAGCATCTCGGGGCGCTCTTCACGGATGGCGGTAGTCAAAGCGGTATGACCCTGGTCGTTGCGGTCGTTGACGTTCGCACCTCCGTGCTCGACCAGCCACTGTAACGCCTCCGCGTTATTGACTTGCACGGCCATCTCGATGATTCCCGGTGGTTGGTGGAGATCGGCCCCGGCTGCCAGTAAAGCTGGGAGAAAATGTGGCCGGTCGTGAGTGACACACTTCCAGGCCGGATACTCCGAGGCCATGACGTTGGCGTCCGCCCCGTGGTCCAACAGCAGGGTGACAATGTCAGCGCGATCATCCCGAATGGCTGAGCAGAGTGGCGTATAAATCCCATCCTTCTTGGTGTTGGGATCGACTCCCAATTGCAGCAGAATGCGCACGGCTTCAATGTGATTGATGCTAGTCGCCTGTTCCATGAGGCCTGGAGTCTTGTGGATGTCCGCGCCGCCATTCAGCAGCACTGGCAAGCACCGCGGACGGTAGATGGCCGACCACAGAACATGCTCCGGTCCTGGAAGGTTCGGGTTGGCCCCGTGTTCCAGGAGCGCCATCACAGTATTCACTTGGTCGCTCTTGACTGCCTCCAAGAGCGCTGTCTTGCCTTGCTGGCCCTTGCGGTTCGGGTCACAGCCGGCTGCTAACACAAGAGTCACAAGGTGTGGTGGCGCATGCTGACGAATCAGCTCGATCAGCACCGTGCTGCCGTTCGGGGTCTCGTGATTCGGGTTGCCTCCATGGGCCAGCAGTTGTTGTACCATGCTGATCTCGCCGTTCGCGATCGCGCGGCTCAGCGGGGAGTCCTGTCCCGGTTCTACGGTATGATTGGCATCGGCACGATACTTCAGCAGCAAGGTTGCCCCATCATCAAACGACTCTTCCACCGCAGTGAGCAACGGCGTCTTGCCCTCTCGATCCGGTGCATTCGGGTTCGCCCCAAAGAGAAGCAGCAGTCGCATCCCCTCGAAGTCGCGCTGCCGCACGGCCTCGTTAAGTGGATGGATCTGCTCCCCTAAGTCAGGAGACACGCCACTATCCAGCAGCTGTTCTAACAACTTGTGGTTCCGACCGCGGACGGCGGAAGCGAGGGCGCTCCGTAGTTGCGTGGCACTAGCCGCGCTCGTCCGGCTGGGGGTGCGATGGGGCGCCCTGGGGAGTGGGTCTGCGGAGCGGTGCTGCGTGAGAATGTCCCCGTGAGTGTCGCTTTCAGGTGCTGTCAGCGTTTCTGCCCGGGAGGCGGGCGAGCTTGTCCGGGTTGGCTGGCTGTCTATTCTCTGCGGGAATCGAAGAACAGGTTCGAGAGGGGGAGATGGGGGGAGATCGCGGTCGTGGGGATTGGACAAAAGGAGGGAGTCGAGGGAGAGAACGGAGGAAAGGGTCTCATCGGGGTTGGATAGAGGAGGACTGCTAATGTTGGCCGGGGGAGGTGGCGGCGGTTCCTTGGGGGGCAGCGAAGGGACGGACGATGATGACGCTGACAACGAGGATTCCATCTGCTTGGTTCCGCGCTCCAAGGTCTTGGTCTTGTTGATGCCCATTACCGACCGACCCTTGGCCATGCGATCGAGCGCTGCAGCCAGTCCGGCGTATCCAATGCCCACCGACTCTGCCATGAGGGTTGAATCCCCCAACGACCAGTGAAAGGCCAGAACACTGATCTGAAGGGTTTCGGTCGTCTTCTGGAGCGACTCTCGAATCCGTGCGAGCTCGTGGGTGGGGCGATGCCAGCCTCGCTGGAGCTTCCCCAGGGTGCCACGGTGCTCATACTGAATCAATTTGGTGACAAGCTTGTCGAGATGCTGAAAGTCGCGATAGGCGGCCACGAATTTCTTGGCCACCTCCTCCACGATAACCTCGGGCAGGGCGCGGTTGGCGTCGGTGGACTCGGTGAGACCAGCATCAATGGCCCAGAGGGCGCGACAGGTGTCGAGAAACGTCTGCGACAGCTCCCGAAAGCCATCGGGCAAGTTTTGGACCGTGCTCAGGTAGTCCAGCATGTGCACGGAGATGCGGTTACCCAGCTGGGTGGCCTGTGCCGAGACGGCAAAGACGGCCTCGTGCGCAGCCATGACCGTCGGACAGCCGTGATGGGGGAAGAAGGGAGAGAAACGCACCACGGCTCAGAGAGGGTGGCATCAGACAGAATTTATTAGAAGCGAGGCCAGGGCCGGCTTCCTAGCTTATCATGGCTGAAATATCGGCGTGGAGGAGGAACCAACCACGTGGGAGATGCGGCTGCGAGCTGCGAGTTCATTTCCTTTTTCTGGGTGGGATGGAGGTAAACTTTGGCGGACCCAAACATTGGCCTGGCCAAAGCCCTGCTAGGTCCTTGTTGGAAGCTCAGCTGGAGATGAACCGGTGGACATGGTGAAACCGTGCGACCAGTGGGATTCAGAGAGACCAGGAACCGGTTCGTCCCCACCTACAGGATCTAGATCCTGAGTGGAGTAATCGCGCATCTCAGTAATAGCAGTAATCCGGGCCCAGAAGTAAGAATCCAGCAGGGGGCAGGCCTTACGGATGTTCTCCCAGCTGACGGTGGTTGCCAGGTCCTTGTGGGCGGGGTTGTTTCATGACTCTCACCCCTCTCACGACTCGCCTCGCGATTCTTGTTCTCCAGGGGTTCACGCATGGCAAGCGGCAGGACGGTGCTCCACCGGGTTAAGGTGCGGGAAGACGCAGCCGGTCCAATGTCGATCATGTGTTGGAGCCTTGGAGGGGTTTTACTCTTGTGTACATAAATGAATTGAAGGATGGTGTGATTTCCCGAAGTTGTTCCCTGGTGGCGCAGCCGATCAAACCCGGTTGCATTGTTTGCATCCTGGACAGGGGTTACAATTTGTTCTTAACTTCTTACGGTCGGTGAGGTGGAACAGGCATCCTCCACGACCCTCTTCCCCTGGTACTAACATTGCCTGGGTCGAGACGGATCCACGAGGGAGATCGAGTCAGTCTGTATCAAAACACCAGCTGAGAGACCAACAACTGCTTGACATGTGTTTCGAATGTCACCCTAAACTCAGTACCCCGGGGTTCTCCTCCGGCTCCTCCCCAGAGAAATGTGCGGCCCCCAGTTGAAGGCTGAAACACCACCATTGTCTGGTTTCTTATCAGTCGGCGCGGTGCTGATTAATCACCCCCGCTGGCTCGCGCAACGGGCCGCCGCGATGGACAGGCTTTTCCTCTGCTTGGTTAGGGTCAAACACCTATCTACATTGCGGTATGGACTACAGAAGCGAGTCCTACGAAGATGACGGTCCCCTACATGAGCACACTCCCATGCTCAAGGGCCGTGCCCGTGAAGGGCAATCAGTCTATGGGCTCCGTGCCGAGCTCTGGCTCCTGCTGAGCCAGTCTTCCCCTCTCGTCATCACGTATCTATTGCAGTTCCTCCCCTCGATCTTGACCACGCTGATTGCTGGCCATCTGAGTGCCGATGACCTCGCGGCAGCCAGCATCAGCGGGACAACTGTCGCCATCTGTGGCTCTGCCTTTATCACAGGCATGGCCACGGCGCTAGACACCCTGTGCGCGCAGACCTACGGCGCTGGCAACCGGATTGGAGTCGGCATCCACGTCCAGCGGATGATCCTCCTCATGACGGCCATCTGCATCCCGATCGGCGTCCTCTGGTGGCTCTCGCCCTCTCTCTTGCCATTGGTTGTCAAGCAGCCCAATCTTGCCGTCAAGGCTGGGTCCTTCCTCCGCGTCAGTATCATCGGGCTACCAGGACAGGCCTTTTACGAAGCCGGAAAGCGATTCCTGCAGGTCCAGGACGACTACCAGGTCGCCATGGTCCTTGCGCTGGCTTGCACACCATTGAATATCCTCCTGAGTTGGGCCTTTGCCTTTCCGCTAGGCATGGGGCTGGATGGGGCAGCCCTAGGTTCTGCCATAACTCAAGTCCTTCGGAGTTTCCTGTTACTCCTATACATTATCCGATACGCAAAATGGTCCCACAGCTGCTGGGGCGGGCTGTCGCGCGACGCTCTCACAGATTGGTATCCCATGGTTGTTTTATCAATGGCCGGTTCCGCCGCTGTGCTGAGCGAATACGCTGCATTCGAGATCATCACCTTCAGCTCGTCCTACCTGAGCACGGCGCACTTGGCCGCGCAATCCGTCCTAACCACCATCTCCATTGTCAGCTGGCACGCCCCATTTTCAGTCAGTGTAGTCTCGAGCACGCGAATCGGCCACCTAGTAGGAGCAAGACAGGCGACGACCGCTCGCCGTGTGTCCATCATCCACGGCTTCGTCTTCCTAGGTGTAGGCTTCCTGAACGCATTAATAACGATCATATTCCGCAATCAACTACCTCAAATTTTCACCCGCGATCCGCAGACTCTGGATATCTGCGCCAAGTCCATCCTCGCCGTGTCCGTCTTCCAGATCGCAGAGGCACTCATGTGCGGAACGAACGGCATTCTCCGGGGTCTAGGCCGGCAATCCTTTGCCGCTTGCGTTGTCTTTATCGTCAATTATCTCGGTGCCGTGCCGCTCGCTCTCTGGCTACAGCTCGGCTCGCCTGGCTGGGGGCTCAACGGGTTCTGGCTCGGTCTACCAATCGGTATGATCGCGATTGCCGGCATTGAGGCTGTATATATGAAGTTCATTAGATGGGATACATATGTCGATGAGGCTGGACCAACGGATTGAGAGTCATGTCAATTGGAGATATCGATATCATGGCTATGCCATGCTCTTCACTTAAAAATTAGAATTCATCATAGAAGTCATTGACTCGATTGCATTCACGTTCTGGGACTCTATCTGATCAAGACAAACATATCTAATTTGATTCAAGACCTGGTGACATCGTAGGCTGTATTGTAATTAAGAAAACTGTAGATATGCCATAGGTCTGCTTTTATGTGTTATACAAGGTAAACTCCTTGTGTTGATTTTAGTCCTTTTCATCTTATGAAACCTTTGCTTGATAATGAAAAATGTAAACTCAAAGCCGGTGAATTATATAAACGATATAGGACAATCATGAAACCATTGCCCGAGATACAAAGCCATATAATCCAGTTACCCACACACAGTGACACATGCCTCACCCAAGACACAGGTTTCCATACCACTCGTCACCTGAACAGCAAAAGCGGCCACACTGTCACCTACCCTGCCACCCCTCCGCACTGTCTCTAAACATACTGAATACACATTCCCTCAATCTCAACGCTCATGGCATCCGCCACCGTGATATTCTCGACAATGCCAGCCATCCACATACGGTGATTGAGCGTGGTTGTGTTTCCATTATCCCCAAAGTAGGGAACGAATACGTCAACGCCCAAGAACGAAGGCTGAGCCTCTCCAAGCATGACTGCGGGCGCAACCAGCGGCCCTCCCATGGCAGTTAAACGAGATACATCCCTGAATTGCCACTGAGGCCATAACTGATCGAGAGTCGTGTGATACAGGAGGAAAATCGGGTCGAAGGCAGAAAAGCAGACGTGTTCCATCTTGATGAGGGGGGAGGGGTCTATTAGCTCTAATGCATCGGAGCCAGGATGAGAAAGGGTGGTACTCACTGTTCCTTCAACTCCGAGATGTCCACCGTTGTGGAAGACACAAATCAGGATCAGTTTTGAAAGCCTACACCGAGAAAGGGCCTTGGCCGAGATATGTGCTAGGCTAATGGCGCTCTTGTCCATATTATAAAAGGTATCCAGAGTGAGGCATACCTTGTTCCCGGCGGTTTGCGCGATTTGGCTCTCATATGCTTGCGTGCCAACATCATCGTTGACCAGGTGGGTACAGTTCTATTTTGTTATCACCATCACTAACAATTGTGTCGGATATCCTGAGAGATCCAGCTGCAGACATGCCATGGCCAAGTGGCTTTTCCGCGATTGTGAGTGATAAGAGTTGTGTGATGGTCACTTCCCTCATACAACCCGCCTCAAAGTTGGGAAGCGGGCAATAAAGGGCTTAAACAGTCGCCTGGTAGCCCAGTTCAGGCATTTTTAGCTTATGTGTGGGCCCGGGTGGTAAGACATCCTAATAAGATAATCAGATAATCGGTACAGTTATTATCAACCCACCAGACAACATTTGAATTTCCAGCCCAGATTCCTAGTCCAGGCTAATCAGAGGGTCTTAGCCTATTAACAATAGTCAGAAATGATATTTTGTGCACCATTCGGGGACTTTAATGTCCCGGCTAATTATGGTGTCACATAATTATGCTCGGGCATACGGATCTAGGGAAGTTGAAGTTGCTAATTCGACTAATCCTTCTTCACTCGTGTATAGTTTATACAGGTAGGCTTTGAAAAGGGCATCGAATCGATATTAGCAACCTATATAACGACAAGAAAGAGAGTGGAACGACATTACCAGACATCTTGTCTAGCAGAAAAGGATTGGAAAGAACCCTGCCTTTCCCTCTTGGGATGAAAAGGGTCTTCTTAGACCGCACGCCAAGAACACACTTGCCTTACTCTGACAAGACTGATGCTACTAAAGGGATGGGAAGCTATTCTTTGGTAACGTTCAAGTAAGTGGAGCCAGATACTATTCCTTCTCTATATATCTAAATCTCCTATGTTATACACACTGCTGCTCAAATTTATTCTATGTCATACCAATCTTTCCGAATGTTAATTTACTATCTTCTTCATCTCTTACCAGCCACTAGACAGTACAGCAGTCTTATCTGATGCGTTGCGGTTCGACCCGCCGGGACAAGACCTGACGGAAAGCCGTCTGGGCGCGGCTGCCTCGCTGGACTAGCAATTTAGTCACACCGGAGATAGATGCCAGCCATTGTCTCTGGTGGACTAATCGCTAAAGCCCGTGAAATACCACCCAATCCTTGGCAGTTGCGCACCTTCCAAGGACAACTCGGACCCGGTCCGGGTATAGTCCCTGCCGCTTCAGCGCGATGGAAGCGGGGTTGCAGAGTTCAATCAATCACATCCTCATCACTTACGGACTAATTGATATTGGTCTCCGCAGATAACGCTCTAGAAGAGGCACCATGGGCTAGTTTCGTCTCTATGGCCAATTGGCCATGGATTCTTCACCCAGCGGGCTTTGAAAAGTCTGCAGACTCGGTGGGGTGACACGGGCCTGGAAAGACACCCTCGGCTGATTTAAATCCTCCGAGATCTTATCTGATGATCTGATTATCTCTCATCCCCATCATTTCAATCCTTTGCAATTGCACAAAAAATTTACGGACATCATATTATTGACGTGATGGCGAGTGAAGGACTTCCTAAAAGTCAAGACCTCGATGACTTGGAGACGCGTTATGTCTTGGATGGAAATGCCAGGTTTCGTCGACTGGGCTGGAAACGCCTGACGATTATTTCGACAGTGGAGGCAATTGCTCTGGGGAGTTTGAGTTTGCCTTCGGCCTTTGCTACGCTGGGGATGGTCGCTGGTGTGATCCTGACTGTTAGTATCGGTCTGATTGCCATGCATGCAGGATACAATATCGGACAGGTTAAGCTCAAATACCCCAAAGTTGGTCACTATGCGGATGTTGGTCAGCTTTTGTTAGGGAATCTGGGATCCAAGATTTTTGTTGGCAGCTTCGTGTCCCTGTTGATATTTGTTATTGGATCTCACTGCTTGACCGGTGCAATTGCGTTCCAGACCATCACTGAAAGCAACGTGTGTTCGGTGGTGTTTAGTGTTGTGTCGGCTGCAATTCTGCTGGTGCTCGCCATTCCGCCATCATTCGCGGAAATTGCCATCCTGGGCTATATCGACTTTGCCTCGATCATTATTGCCATAGGGGTCACGATGATTGCGACGGGCATCCAACACTCCGATGGTTCCAGTGCCTTCTCCGACAGTATTCCATGGTCTGCATGGCCGATGCCTGGCACTACTTTTTCGGAGGCTATTGTGGCCACCAACAATATTGTTTTCGCATTTTCTTTTGCGGGATGTCTGCCATCTTTTATGGAAGATATGCATACGCCTGAGGATTATGTCAAGACACTGTGGTGGCTGGGCGGCATCCAAATCGTGATCTATACCCTCACAGGATCGATCATCTATGCGTTCGTGGGGCAAGCGGTGCAATCCCCTGCCTTGCTATCAGCCGGTCCGGTCATCTCCAGGGTGGTCTTTGGCATCGCACTCCCCGTCATCTTCATCTCGGGCTCCATCAACACAACAGTGGTATGCCGATACATCCACGGAAAAGTGTACCATGACTCTCCCGCCCGCTTCATCAACACTCCTAAGGGTTGGGCTACTTGGCTTGGCCTTGTGACTCTTGTTACAGCCCTAGCTTGGGTGATTGCCGAAGCGATTCCGATTTTCTCGGAACTGTTATCGATCATCTCGGCATTGTTTGTTTCGGGTCTTTCTTTCTACATTCCCCCCGTCATGTGGTATATGCTCTTGAGAGAGGGCGCGTGGTACGAAAAGCACAACTTGAAGGCTGCGTTGTGCAATGCGGTGGTGTTTATCGTCGGCATGGTTGTTTTTGGATGTGGTACTTACTCTAGCATTGCTGAGTTGGTGAGTTCTCTATTGCCGCGGGCTGTTGCAGTACTGACAGGTGATTGTAGGTTCGGGAATTCCAGTCAGGGTCTATAAGCAAGCCGTTTACGTGCTAGGTTGTTAAATCTGGATGAATGTTATGTCGATTGGGAAATGTGATCACGTCTATTGTATTGTTGAGTTGGTATTGGTGCAGACTGGCTGGTCAGTCTAGGTTCTAGATTTGTACATAGGTGAAATTATTTGGCTGTTGTACAGTTATTGTCGTGGTGATATTCGTAATTCACCAACCTCGGGTTCTCAAGGTGTAGTCCCTCTATAAGAAGTTCCAGATAGGTCGCGTCAATCCTACTACAGGTTGACGATAGAATCCCACAGCGAAACCTGGTGACCTCTTCATCTCGACCTCAAACCTCTGCGCGTACCGTATCTTAGCACATACCAGATGGGGTCCGGGGAACATTTTTGTATCCTTGCTATTCTAATGCACAGAAAATCCCATCGCACGCGCAATTGAGAGGACACGCAGGCGCAGTTGCTTATCAGCTATCGGATAAGCTGGGCTCACGGATAACCACGATAACTGGTCGAAGACGGCACGTGTTAAGATTATGTAACGCATCATGTGATGGGACAGCTAAACAAGTAACCACATACCTGTCACTGTCGCCTTGCCATTGCGCAGTCCATGGAAACCTCCAATCTCGCTCATTTCCCGTGAATATGGCTCCTCCGTCCTCCCACTGTCCGCGGAAGAAGAGAAAGCTTCCCTCGTCTTTCGCTGGCTCGAATGACTCCCTCATCGTCGACTCCGGAGGCAAATCGTCCCCGGCCTTCCCCTTGGTTTCGTTTCTATGGTCTGCGCGGGCAGGTGTTTCTCAATGGCTCGTGCTACCTCTGATTCTGATGGCCGTGGGCCTGTTCCGCTGGGCTGTCAGCTTGTGGGGATATTCCGGTGCGCTCACAGCAATTCTTCTATACTAGCTGGTGTCACTAACAGACGCAGGGTTCGGAGTGCCCCCCATGCATGGTGACTTTGAAGCACAGAGGCATTGGATGGAAATCACTATTCACCTTCCCATTTCCAAGTGGTACCTGTACGACCTGCAGTACTGGGGGCTCGATTACCCCCCATTGACTGCATATCACAGCTGGCTGTTGGGAAAACTGTACGTCATTTCTGTTGATCGGTGATCTGTAGCTAACTGAGCAGTGGTTCCCTCTTTAACCCCGCATGGTTTGCCCTGGACGCGTCTCGCGGCTTCGAAGATCCCCTGTTGAAGGTTTTCATGCGCGCCACGGTTATCGTTTCGGAATACCTCATCTACATTCCCGCCGTCGTTAATTTCTTGCGTCGATTCACCCGGATGCAGAGCGTTCCCGTGTGGTCTGCCTCGATTGCCCTCGCTGCGATTCTCCTACAACCGGCGACCATCCTCATTGACCACGGTCATTTCCAATATAACACGGTGATGCTGGGGCTGGTTGTTGCGAGTTTGGATGCCATCCTGGCCGGACGCATGCTGTGGGCCTGCATCTTCTTCGTGGGAGCTCTGGGGTTCAAGCAGATGGCATTGTATTATGCCCCGGTCATGTTCGCCTTCCTCCTTGGCGTGTGCATCTTCCCCAAGATCCGCTTCCTCCGCCTGATTTCCATCTCCCTTGTCACTCTTGTCGCATTTGCCGTCCTGTTTGCTCCAATGCTTATTGGAGCGCTCAGCATCGAAGCGCGGGAGGCCCTGGCGCTGGCCCCGCAGCCGCCTCTTCTGCAGGCCCTTCCGGTCGAGCTTGACAAGCACTCCATGCTCTACGCGGTCGTCTTCCAGCTGACACAGATTATCCACCGTGTCTTTCCATTTGCTCGTGGTCTGTTCGAGGACAAGGTCGCAAATGCTTGGTGCGCAATTCACACTTTCTACAAGCTTCATCGGTTCGAGGCCACTCTACTCCAACGGATGTCCCTCGGTGCCACGCTGGCCTCCATTGTGGTTCCCTGCGCCATGATCTTCCGTCACCCGCGTGCTTCTCTGCTTCTGCCGGCCTTGTCAACCGTGGCCTGGGGCTTCTTTTTGTTTTCGTTCCAGGTCCACGAGAAGAGTGTTCTCCTTCCGTTGCTCCCCATGACTCTTCTCTTGGCCGGAGACGGAGGTCTCAGCAAAGAGACCCGAGCCTGGGTGGGGTGGGCCAACATGCTTGGCTCATGGACCATGTATCCTCTGCTGAAGCGGGACGAACTTCGCTTGCCCTACTTCGTCATAACACTCCTCTGGGCCTACCTGTTGGGACTTCCCCCGACCTCGCTGGAGACTTTCCGCAGCCGTTCTCAGGAAGACTCCATCCCGGGTGCTGAACTTCATGTGCTGACCAAGCTTCTGCATTCCTGCTTTTACCTGGCCATGATCGCATGGCACGTTCTGGAAGCCTTTGTGGCACCCCCGCCCGGCAAGCCAGATCTGTGGGTGGTACTCAATGCCGTGATTGGGGCTGGAGGATTTGGAATTGCATATCTGTGGTGTCTGTGGAAGCTGGTGCAGCAAAGCTGCCGGATCGACCAGAAGGCCGAAGAGACGGAGAAGAAGAACCAGTGAGGCTGGTGTAATTTATTGCAACTATATTCGATTCTCTCATGATACCCATTTGATGTTCGGGACAGCCTGCACTGTCGACCGTGCGGCTTTGTGTGCCTGAAGAGAAAGCTTGCTTACAGCTGATACATACATATCCAGAACATAACGATAGATAATATACATTTATTGCACAAGAAGGGAGATGCTCCAAGACTAGAATATGGCAATATACAGTAACCCAAATAACCTAACTCCGATTGCATGCAGTCACTCCTCGTACTGGGTCCGACCCGTTCCATGCTCCTCACGGTATAGCGGGCTGGCTTAAACCTTGAAACCGTAACCCGCCATGCAGGCCTTGTATTGCTCGATCATGGGCTTGCACTCCTGGGTGGGATCGTCGGTTTTGGAGAAGAGCATGCAGTCATCGCGGGCGGTCTTTTCGGTCTTGCAAACGCAGCATGGCTGTGACGATCAGCCGCGTTCTCGGATCGGTGTCTGGTCACGTACCTTGGGCTTCTCGGCGGGCGCAGACTCGGCCGGAGCAACGGCAGCAGCCTTTTCAGCTATAGTGCAGCAATTGTCAGCTTGATTCGTCCAGCCCGGCACAAGTATAGTAGACATGACGCGGCGATGGTGACCTACTGTTGGAAGAACCGAACAACCACGACATGATGCAGAATAGGCAGCGCAGTAAACTTAGAGAGCGACAAACGAATGAGTGAAGAATTGACGCAAGCAAACAAGGTCAGGAGAAGACGAAGCGGTGCTGATTAATGATGCGATTCCCGGAAACGGCGGCAGTGGTTGCTGCGGGCGGCCGGAGCGGCGATCGGGGAAAATTTATGGGTGCAAAGCGTAAGGGCGGTCGGTGGTGGTTGTCAGGGGAGCCATCGTCAATAATCACCACCGCCCGCTCGTTTCTTTCTTCTTCTTCCCCTCCACGTCCATTGTCTGTCTCCCACGCTCTTTGTGTCTGCTTGCTCGCTGCGGTGCCGCATTGCTGCTCTTGATCTGCATCTGATTCACTTGGGTTGAATCTGCCATCACCCCTGCACACCGCACCGTCAAATCCTTCCCCTGAAATTCATTTACCCCACCATGGCCCCTCCAAAGGTCTTCTCCCTCGAGGGTAAAGGCCTCAAGCTCGACACCGCTGAGGATATCGAGGCCCATATCCAGCCGCTCCTCGAGAGCACCGACTACACCGAGATTCGCTTTGGAGGTAACACCCTCGGTGTCCCGGCCTGCGAGCGTCTCGCCGCCGTGCTTTCGACGCAAAAGAACCTGGCCGTGGCCGAACTGGCCGACATCTTCACCTCTCGTCTGCTGAGCGAGATCCCCGCCGCCCTCACCTTCCTCCTGAATGCCCTCCTCGACATCACCACTCTTCACACCGTTAATCTGTCCGACAATGCCTTCGGTGCCAACACCCAGAAGCCCCTCGTCGACTTTCTCGCTCGCCACACCCCGCTCCGCCACCTGATCCTCAACAACAACGGCATGGGCCCCGAGGCGGGTTCGAATATTGCCAAGGCGCTCACGGAGCTCGCACAACGCAAGGAGGAGGCCCGTGAGGCGGGCAAGGAGGTGCCTCTCCTGGAGAGCATCGTCTGCGGTCGCAATCGCTTGGAGAACGGCAGTATGGCGGCTTGGGCACGTGCCTACGAGGTCCACGCTGCTGGCATGCGCTCCGTCAAGATGACCCAGAACGGTATCCGTCAGGAGGGTATCTCGCTGCTGCTGAAGGAGGGTCTCCGCCACTGCACGGCTCTGGAGGTTCTCGACCTGCAGGATAACACCTTTACCATCATGGGTTCTACGGCTCTTGCTGGTGTGGTGTCCAGCTGGTCGTCTCTGCGCGAGCTCGGTGTCAGCGACTGCTTGCTCTCGGGTCGTGGTGGTGTCAAGGTTGCTCAGGCGTTGGCTGAGGGCAAGAACGAGAAGGTGCAGACGCTGCGTCTGCAGTACAACGAGATCACCGCCGAGGGTGTCAAGCAGTTCCTGCACGCCACCAAGACTGCTCTGCCTGCCTTGCGCCGGATTGAGCTGAACGGCAACATCTTCAACGAGGACGATGACAACGTGACTGCCCTGCGCGAGATCCTGGAGGGTCGTCAGGAGGAGCACGGACAGGATGATGACCCCGAGGAGATGTGGGGTATCGACGAGCTGGATGAGCTGGAAGAGGAGGAGAGTGAAGAAGAAGAGGAGGAGGAGGAGGAAGAAGAGGAGGAAGAGGAGAAGGCTGACAAGCTCCTCAAGGACACGGAGCAGGCCGAGAACGAAAAGGTTTCCCAGAAGCAGGACACCGATGTCGACGACCTTGCTGAGGCTCTAGGCAAGACTGGTCTGTAGGTTGGATTGGTGGCATCCCTCGTTCTCCCTATTTTGCCTCGGTGCAACGCAGTGACTCGTGGCAGAGCATGGTCATCTACGTGTCAACCCGCTGACGCGTCCGGTCTGAAGCCGACAGACTGGAAATGGACCCGCCAGACGACGCGCCTGGCCTATTCATCTGCGTGAGGACATGCACCTTGGATAGAAGCAGTGCATTGCTTGCCTAGTGACTGGCATAGATGTAGACCCTGCCTTGTTGCTATGATGTATATACGTTTGATGAATGATGTGACATTGACCAGCCTCATTAATGGTCTCGACTAGTTTAGAATATAGTTCAGCCTAAGGCATCAATGACCTCACCTACTCCCTCCCCCAACTCTTTCCAACTAACCACACCCTACCAGCATACCCTCACTTATATTCCCCTCCCAACCACATCACCCCCCACCTCACCCATACAACCACCATGCCCCTCCCCCACCTCCAAACACTCGACACCCTAACCGCAACAATCCTCATCGACAACGACCTCGACCCCATCTCCCCCATCCCCCCGGACACCGTAGACATAACCAATGGCCTCATACGCACGCTAGCAACCTCTTCCCCGCACGGGGTGCACGACCGCGGCGATGCGCACAAGGAACTCCGAATGGAGGATATTTGTTGTGCCGCGCATGGGGTGTCGATTTTGGTGGTACGATTCCTCCCTTTGAATTAGAATGAGTTTGGGTTGAGAAATGGTTAGGTGGGGCTAATTGGGGGTAGACAGCGACGAAAGATGGACAACAGCATAGTGTGCTGTTTGATGCTGGGCCGGAGGGGGGGGTATGGGAGGGGAATGTGAGGCGGTTAGGGCTTCAAGCTGAGAGTGTGAATGGGAGTGTGAATGGAAATGGGGGTGGGTTAGAGGAGGTAGAGGTTGTCATGTTATCGCATTGGCATCGGGATCATTCTGGTTGCCCCCCCCCCCCCCCCCCCTCTTCTATTTATCTAAGGTGATGATGAGGTATGCTAATGACTGAACAGGCGGCCTAACCCGCGCCATCGAACTAATCACAGAAGCCAAAAAAGCATCTGGATCTTCTGCACCTACCATCGTGGATCTCCATCCCGATAGACCCGAGTACCGGGGTATGGCTATCGGGAAAGAGATCATCTCATTACAGGCGGATCCGACGTTCGAGGAGATTGAACACGCCGGTGGTGAGATACGGAAAGAAGCAGAAGGTCATACGATCTTGGATGATTTCTTCTATATCTCGGGGGAGATTCCCCGCCGGACGACCTATGAGACGGGGTTGAAGGGGGGGATGAGATTCGAGAAGGATCAGGATGAGAATGAGGAGGAAGGGGATTGGTTCTCGGATGAGATCATTGCCGATGAGCGGTTTTTGATGTGTAATCTTAAGGGTTCGTCAATTTCCTTAGCATCAATATAGCTGTGGTACGGTGAGCTGACGAATCTAGGCAAAGGAATTGTCATGTTCACGGCGTGCAGTCATGCCGGAGTGGTGAACTGTGCTCGCCATGCGGTGAAGTTGCTGGATGATGTCCCTCTGCATGCGATTATTGGGGGGTTTCATCTGGCGACGAGTGAGGCGGCGCAGATGGAGAGTACGGTCCAGGATTTGAAGAAGTTGGATCCAGCGGTCATTCTGCCGGGTCATTGTACGGGGTGGAGGGCTAAGTTTGCGATTGAGAGGCAGATGCCGGGGGCGATGGTGCCGTGTTCGGTGGGGATGAGGATTAAATTTTAGGGTGAGATAGATGCCATGTTTTGTGATGTCTGATGTTCTGACTGGGGGTCTGCAGATATTAGCCAGGAGCAGTGCCTTTGCGGCCTGAGGTGTAGGCTGGATGTAGGCTGGATGTATATGGTGAGACAGTGTATGGTGATATGATACAGCATGGTCAGCCTGGATATGCTCATCTGGAATTGGTTGACTGGCTTGAAATCAGGGCATCAATTGCATGTCAGTAGACACTGTTTTGGTGCGTACATCGAGCAATGGAGTCATACTCGATGAGCTCGTTAGATATCACGAACGATATATACTTCCGTATGAATATGATATCCTACGGACAGTCGCCCATTGATGGACATGTTAAGTCTTATCTGCATGCATAAACATATCGAGTTGATATATACACGAATTAATATATATCTGAAAGCATGTTTCAATGGAGCTTGACACTCGAATGTATATAACATGGAGGATATATATCAATCTACAGCATATTCCAACAAACATACATCCACCTAGTTAGCAGCAAAACCACCCACCTTACAATCCCACAACCCAATTCAACTATACATACCACCAAACCCCAATCTACATCTCATATGACGTATCCAATACTCTAAAGCCACCACTATCACCACCATCAACTTCCTACCCAGTAATCCAAACCAACATACCACCCCCGTTCCAAGCACCAGTTCCAGCATCAACCAACATACTACAGCGCATACATACGCACGTACATTCCATGCCAAGATCCCTTGACCGTTATCATCCACCCACCTATCACTTATCCATCCATCCACCCTTCATCCATCCATCCATATCTGCAACCGCACCCTATCGGGCACGAACCCAACTGACTGCTGCACTGAGAATAAAGTTATTGAGCTTGCTTCGTGGAACGATATGATTGATTTGATTTCATTTGGTTGGGATGGATGGGATGGATCGTGGACGTGATGCGTGGTGCATACTGCATGCATGGATGTGCATGCATGGGATATAGGGAGGAGAAATCATTGGCTCATTACTCGGCTGGTTGGAGGATGTGCAACTATCCTTGTATTCCTACTGGTAGTACATAGCCAGTAAGTATGGATGGATGGATGGATGGATGGTATGGTGTTAATGCAGTGAATACCCTCCTCCTGCCCCATACATAGAATATGTCTAGTATAGTACTCCGTACATATGCAAATAAAACCATACCAGGATGTATATCCGATCATAATTCAATTACTTTACTATGCATTGGCATTGTTATTTACGCTCCGAACCATACCATGCCTGCGCCAAGTCCCCCATCCATCATCTCCGATCACAATTACCACATCACCTATCCTTATCTCCCACCACCTACACAGTAGTGAGATATGCCAAGTAACTCAATCCCCCAGCTGATCCCACACCTTCCCAAACCTAACAATACAGAATGATGATCATCCGCGCAGTATACCCAAGTTTGTGTTCCCCTAAAGTCAATCATCGTCATACCTACATAGTGCAGATAAGGCAGGGAGGGGCGGTGCATGATGGCTCCGACTCTCCGACGCCAGACACATACCCCTGTGCTGGATGCCAAGAAGACGAAAGGGAGGAATGCAGGCAGGCTTGGCGGGTGGGAGTGGGAAGAAAGGGGCTGTGTTGGATGTTTGTTTTGGGACTGCGTACGGAGTATGGTGGGTGGGATGGTGGGTGGGATGATGATGGGGGTATGGGGTAGTATGGGGTAGTGATGTGATTGTGAAGAATGGGAATGTATATATCCTTGTTTCTATGCTTGTTGATTGTTTACATCGTATACCATAGAATATATGATTGGATTCTATACGAAATAATATGAAGAATGAGTAAAATGAGATACTCCGTACTCGTAGGTAAACACTCCTCCATACAGAGTACATCACAGCATAATCCACCCATTGTTGACACCCACGCAGCTATCTAGGATGTACTCTGTACTCAAAATCCAGTTCACCTAAAATTAGCCATCTCACTGCCACCTCCCACTGCCACTCAAGAAAGGGATGCCAAGCCTCGCCTTGCTGGAGCTGCAGTGCACATCTCCCGCTTGGCGAAAGTAATCTGCACCACTATTGGCTTGGACGTGATGTCCACGGCGTGATTTGCGATGTTGGATACTGACTATCTACGTTGACTAATTTCTCTTATCCATATACTTATCTATCGAGGTGTAAAGTAGATCATCGAATTGATTCAGTAGATAGGGGGGGGGATATACTTTCGGAGTATCAAAGTATATTGTGTACTCCGTATATATGTTCTTGTATCTGGAATAAGAAGAAGAATAAGAAAAGACGGAAAGTATGATGGGACTTGGCATGTAGGTATCCGGTCAATCAGCCAGCCAGCCAACTGGTCGCCAGCCAAGGAAGTCAGTAGCCCCTGATGAACGGTCGATCATTATACTCCCATCTCACCTCGCTACGGAGTATCCTCATCGTATCTTCTCTATCCAGTAGGTTCTCAAGGAGATGAATCCCATCCCAAGAAAGCATACGATAGAATAACTCTATCCCGCCAAGATACCCATATACCAGAAGTATCTCCGTCCTCATGACTACGTCTCACCATCAAATCATAACCTTAACTAGATCCTTGTCATTCAGGAGTTGTAATCTGATGTCATATGCAGGTACCATACACACATCACTTCCTTTCCTTTCTCCCTAAAAAGTAGTTAATCTGTATGTATATAGATGATGATCTACCTCTGTAATACGGTTATTCTCCGAGGCTCATTATACGTAATGAACATGTATGTATGCATGCATGTATGCATCTAGAAGGGAGAAGGAAGGGAGATTCGTTTAACTTGCCTGTTTGGTGATGCATCTGTCAGGGAGTTAAGGTTTGAGTGAAGTGAACCTGAAACTGCTGCGGAAGTAGGTTCCTACCTCGTACCTCTAGGTATGATGGATGATGTACCCCTTGGTGGTTGCAAAGGATATACTTTACGTTAGTACTACTTACGTAGGAATTGGGATATACTGACTCTGAAACAAAATGAAACATCAAAGTGAAAGAATACTTCACTTCTGTCCTTTGAATGTTGGATGGTTTCATCTGTGGCAACTGTAACCATAGATGGGCTGAAAGGTATATATGCGGGGAAGTCCTCCGTACTCTACGGAGTATAAAGAACGACTAATCCTGGTGATGATCCCTTGGCAACATCCTCCATCTCTTTGTCACTGAAACATCTTGCACGTAACCGTAGGATAGAGGATAGACTGACGCATTGGCTGCCAAGTTTGCTACCTAGAGAGTACTCCGTACTCTACCATGAAAGAACATGAAACGATACTCTCACTGACAGCTACTCTTCCTCCTGTCAATAGTACGTCGTATGTAGATAGGAGATCCTCCGATAATGGAGATAGCTTACTCCGTACTCCGTAGATAGTGAAAAATCCCTCAGCCTTACACTCTTTCCCCCCCCTCCACCACACTCATCCCGTCCACCATCCCGTCCACTTATCCCGGAAAAATCTTCACGAATCAAAATCAAACAACTCATCAAATCACGAGTACCACCGTACTGTGGTTCTAGACATAATCTCAACCATGGAAAGAATTGCTGCTGCAACGGCGCCCGTGCCGAGTGCCGTGTCAGGTCGGACGTACCCTGAACGACTGGCTGACCGATATGCCGAGGAAAAGGCCGAGAGTCTAACGCAGGGTGTGTAACACTAACCGGGTTGGGGAGTCGGGGGCGTGAGCGAATGAGTTGGAGATACCGTCCACTGCCAGTGGAGGGGTAGCTACGACGCCTAGTCTAGTTCCTACGTACGGAGTAGCTAGTGGGCGACGAGATAAGCTGATGCCGATATCCGTTTAGACTGGACCTGACCTGACTACTGCCTAGTCCACTGCAGCTGTTGCCAGTCTAGTTCCTACTACTCCGTAGATACGTAGTAGACTAGTAAGGATGGAGTATCTAATAACCAAGTACTAGGTATGGGATAGCAGTCCGCGATAGTATGAAGCACGTCCGGCTTGCCGCTGTAGCTGCATGCCGACCGTAGAAATCCCCGGGTCTAACCCGATCCAAGCACTCCCACAGCAACGGAGGATAAGTGAGATTACTCTAACCCTTTTATCGGACAGTGCTTCTGCACTGCGCGTCATACGGGGCCACCTGGCACCTGGGCACCTGGGCAGCTGGGGCGGCAGGAAATGAGGTGAAAATCTCTCATACTATCGGGCGCGCAGCAAGTCTTCTCCGGAGGTGTCAAAATGGTAAAGTGAGCTGAGTGCAGTAGTGGTTTCGTCAAGCCAGGCTAATCGCACCTGGGACGGCTGGCCGTTGGCGGTACGCCGCGGATACTCCGTAGTGCCTCGGACTCTGATCCTGTACGATAGCTGGGCATGCATGCCAATGTTCTGTACTCCTACGGAGTACTCCTACTCCATACATACGGAGAGGCATAGACAGCTGCTATATCTAGCAGCACCTCGACCGCAAAGGTCCGACTGAACCTCGGGTGAGAGGACAGAAAATCCCTCACCAGGATCCTCGATGAGACAGCTTGGCACGGGCGATCGCCCGGTGGGGAGGGCCGGCGTAGTCGCACACTTGGGACAACGATTAGTATCATTCTTGGGGGCCGCTAACTGGATCGGACTTGGGATTCGCAATTAACGTCGGTGAGTGGGAGGATTTCTATCATACTACTGTAGGTACCAGAAGCCAAGAGCCAGCCTAGCAGTGTTAGTGCGCGGACAATTGGCTTGTGCCATTACCTAAACCGCGCCCGTATCTTGGAGTATCCGTCATACGCGCCCACACGCGTGTCCTCGTGCGGATAATTGTCTCACCCGTCATGTATACACGGCTGATACTGTAGCCATCGAATCCGGTTTAGTGTCTACCCGAATGGGCATCTCGATCGGGTTTAAGCCGCCCGCCAGTTAGCCAACACTTGACCTCGCAGGTCCAGCCCAAAAGTCGCATTAATTATTGGCAAATTGCCCCAGGACAAAATCAATAATGGGCGACAATCCCACCACCACCAGACTTTACCCGATTTTCTCGCGCGGGACTGCCGAGTATGACGTAGCCTATCGCCTGGACCCCTCCAAGTGCCACCTGCTGCCGACATCCGATGACTGTCAGCCCCAGAAAATTCTGAACGTTCAGGCGAGCGTTCTCGAACCCCGTCCTTTCCCCCCTCCCCCATGAAGGGAGCGGCAAATGGATTCTGACTTTTAAGAGGACCACAGAATGCAGCTAACTGGAACAGGGACCCAGTGGAAGGTTTCTAGAAAACGTCGAGAAGGCGAATTCTGCGGGTTCGATGCGGTCAGAAGGGTTGCCCCTCACTTGGCCGTGCCAGTCGACGGTCCGGTGGCGACGTGTTGCCCGACTGGGTATGGCCAATGACCACTAGCAACTTCATCCAGGCCCGATAAAGCATGACTAAGGGATCTTAGTCCAGCACTACTCCGTACTCCGGTCGACTACTCCGGACACTCAGTCGAATAGCCTCACTCTTTGCTCAGGCCCCATGCGGGATATAATATCCGCATTTAACCTCGGTCAGTGCTGGTACGGTACACTTGATGTGAATGCCTCTACTCCGTACAGATACGGAATACCCCGTATGTAGATTCGATCACTCCATCGGATTGATCCATCGTATCACCTAGAATAATCATCTGCCCTCACATAAGAATACGCACACGAGCTCAGGGACTGACATCCCGACCGAAACCCAGCCAAGTTCCACGGTTTCATGTGGGGAACTTCTTCGCATCGGCAGTGGTCAGGCAAGGTACTTTCCCGACTAGGCGAGGTACCAGGTCAGGTACTAGTGTTAGTTTCCGCGCTATAATGCCTACGGGGACGGCCTCACCGGCCCTTATTTCCACACCCACTCCACTTCGGTTAGACCAACACCACAGCACCCACTGCGCTGAATCCAGGCACTGGACGAACTGCGATAGCTACCTACTCCATGGTAGCTATGCCGTGCCTCCCTTGGTCGGGGGAGGGGCCACCATCACCTAGAACAGTAACCAGCTGACTGACCTCTCCTAACTGTGTACTCCGTAGTATGTGCAGTCTTACTCCGTACTCCGTACCCCGACGATTAACGACCCCTACTATTTCTCATCCCCAGAAATAGAATCCTTCGTATTTCCAAATGGCTGGGGTTGGGGGGAGGGTTTTTCTTGGCTGACGTGGGTGCGTTACATGCGACATTCCTGTTGCCCCAGGTTATTGCTAATAAGTTGTCCCCGGCGGGTAGTCTGCAACTGTACTTAGGTACGGAGTCCTAGGGAGGAGGGTACGGTGATGCGATGCGACCGCGACCGCCGGTGAGAATCCCCGGATTGGTGCACGGGCTGATACCATTACTGTGTCGTCAATTACTCAATGTTAATTAATCTAGGTACTCATAGTATAGTAGATTGATGAATATGTGGAATAATGACTCAGAATGGGAATAGCATCACTACAGCTGAGCAGCTCCTATGTAGTAGGTAGATACCGCATAGCTCTAAATCAGTGATCACACCACACAACTCATAACTATGGGGTAAGGTACCCCATCATCCAGATACCATCCTCCGTAGTAATCAGTAGCGTAGGACAAACGTAGGATAGGATACCATTCGTCAGGAAACCAACCCAACTTCCCATCCATCCCACCCGACAACCACCTCAGCTCCGTTCCCCTACCAAGTACCAAAAGTCTAGTCAAGGTACCGTACCTCCCCTCTAACCCGGACTAGGCCTAGTTCATCTTCCCGGGGACAAGTTGTGCGGGTTCCGCGGTCTGACGATAAGTTGGAGCTCCAGAACTATCTACGAATACGGTACGTGATGAGGGATTCCTGATGGGGTAAGGCTGTACGGAGCTTTGGGATTTGGAAGTTGAAATTTGGGGGGAAGGGAGGGAATTGTCTTACCTCATTCGGACCAGCTAAGGATTAAGTTCGGACTTACTCCAGAAAAGCGTCACGGTGAGAACTGGAACTGGAATCAGGGCGGAATTACCGTCCGTAGGTCGAAGCTACTTACCTATAGCTAGGTAGGGACGGACGGAGTAAGTGCTACGTTGTTGGCCGGTGGGATGGAGGGAGGGAGCTCTCCCCACGGGTCGATCGGCCGGGTAATCCCATCCCAATGGTTGGATGGTTGGATGGTTGGCTGGCGGCTGGCTGGCTGGCTGGCGGGAGGATTGGTCGGAGGAACGGGAACAGGGATACTACAAGGCTCGCGTCAATGGATCATGCTCATCTCATGGATCCATGTCTGTTTTGGTGCTGGGATGGATCGGAGGTGGTGGTTCTGCAGGTGAGGTATGGATTATCGTGATGCTCTGGGATGGAAGATCCAGACCGGGCGGATGACATTATTCTACGAGTACGCCGTACGGTGTGTGTCACTGGGAGCTGGAGGTGGATTGGTGGTACGGAGTAAGTTAGGTTCTACTTTAATTTATCCCGAATCAACTCTCTTTTCGTTTTCCTGGAAGAAGCAATTACTGGTATCCGTGGGAAATCCCTGATCTTCGTAAGGCTGTAGCAATAGTGAGGTATTCTTTGCTTGTGATCTGAGTATATTATTGAGCCAAGGGAATAGTAAACTTGAGACCGACCATCAACTCCGATTCAGCCAAGATTCCACGTCGCTCATCAGGTAGGTATCGAGACATCCGGATTCGGACACTCAATACTATGTACTGTAGGTGAATGTGGAGAGATCATCTTGGCATTCGCCCAAGACAAGCCTTATGCGCGCTGAAGCTTATGAAGATGCGGAGAGGTCACGAACATGGGATTTCCTTGTTCAGAACCCCCAACAAACAACCATCCTCAAAGTTAAATTGCCTGAGAACAGAATCCACTGGAATCCCCTGCTGTACGTTGTCAGGCGATCTGGGGCGCGGGCGCGCGGGCGGGCTACGTGGTGGTGGGTGGATTAATGCCCATGCATGCATGCATATCTTTGTCATCTGTGCCGTGCCGTGCCCGCCCTCCCCCATCACTATGGGTGGAAGTACGATGCGTTTTCGGGTCTTCCGTGGATACTGCCTAGAGATAATGGAGATGTCCTGGGAATTCCGGAGCATAGCGAGCGAGCAATTACCAGGTTGGGATGAAATGACGCTTTTTTCCCCGGGGACGATATCGGATGGTCCAGGCACTATCTAGGCATAAGGCAATAGTAGAGAGCTGGGCACGGGTAGGATCGGTACGGAAGGTTTCTGATAGACGCAACCATCTGAGGAATATGCAGAATCTTGGTTAGCTCAGTCGTGGCCATGCATGCATGCCTCCTCAGCCAACCTGTCAACCAGATGGCGTCGTAGAAAAGGAAATCGAATCGAGAAAAATGTCGCAACGTGGAGGTCCTCACGGGTTCTCGGCGGAGCGATCCATCCGCTGGTATGTCTGTCTGCCCGAAAACGATCCAGAACTATTCAAGAAAGGTTGGAGTACTCCGTACTCCGTACGCCGTATCCCATTCTTGATTCCCCATCACTACGGAGTAATGTCCTCGATGGACGCATCCAGGACATATTGCAGCATTGCTATCGTCGCGACTAATCAATAACGCATGATAGTAATCTTACTTGATAGCAATCTCCCAATCACCAATGATACCCCAGCAAACAATGGGGAAACCAGTACCTAGCCGGCGGGGTCTCCTCCCCGACGTCAACCACTCAGACAAAAATGACGCTCACGGATGGAGCCCAGCCCTCCCCACGAGAGGCAATCGGATGAAACTCAATCAGGGCGAGCGGCATAGGATTGGCGCGCCGTAAATAAGGAGGGTGGAGGTGCCCCATCATCACACGCTCACAGGATGGTGGGCAGTGGTCGATCGACTCCGGGTTGGCGTTAGTGCGAGATGAGAAACATTGACTATGGAGAGACCGCGAGAGAAAGAGGGCCAGGGCGTGGGGACAAGACCGGGAAGTGCGTAGGCGATAACGAGTGCGTAAGTAATATTGGTAACCGTCGATAACAAATGACGGCGCAGGCGAAATAATCCTGCTGACATAACCACCCCAGGTCCATACACAGTACAGCATGGTGTACGCACGAAGGTATACGCACGAAGCCGGCTCATTCTTCCCGGGTTATGAGGCTATCCCGAGTCGGCACGATCATCACGAACATGAATCATCATTCCCAAGGATGGCCTGACAGCGTCGCCGACATGCGACCATGATGTCAGTTCATCCCGTAGGACTGAACGGGGCTGAAGGAGGATGTTTTGGCCCTGCATGGCCGGAATTGGTATCATCCAAGGCCTTGGAATCGCCCCTTGCGTTCCCGTTTGGCTCAGCTCGTGGTTCCAAGATCGGGTAGGACGGCCCTGGGAAAAGTGGGAAACCCCGTCCCCCAGGACTAACTCGTAGGACATGCTCCGTATGTAGTAGGATCCGTCGGAGCTTTTCGCTGCAATAAGAGACGACGCTGATTCAGCTGTATGTCTCGTCTGGGAGATAACCGATCATTTCTTTTCTGCAAGGGAACAACACAACTATGGAGTCCCGATGTCATCGCGGCGCCAGGTGCTACACTGTACTCCGTACATAGCGACTATAGGATACAGAAGGAATATGCCAATGATTTGCTAGGTGCTTCTCTGATAGTCGTTGTACTCGGTCCCTTCCTCGTCCTGCTGTCGGTCTCGGCCTCGCACTCCCGATGGAAAAAACCACCAACCGCCGTAGTATGATTGGGATGGTTGATTATTATTACTCTCATCAATCGCGAGGCCCGGCGACCAGCGAAAAATCGCGCATAGTAGAAGAAAGGGAAGGATCAGGAAAATTAACGAGGGCCACCCTCCTCCTCCCGCACGCGGCAAAAAGGCCATTCACACGGTACGTCTGTACGGTAAGGAATTCTTTTCCCACTGCTTGGCCGAGAGAGCCGTCCACGGTCAGCCCCCGTACGGCACCGTTACCAGACAGTGGCAGACCCAGCCCGCAGCGGCGCAGAGACATGAACAACTCCGAGGAGTAAAAAAAGGAAAAATCTCGCTCCGAGGGGGCGTATCGGGTGCGTACGGACTACCCTCCCCAGGATTTTCGCTCACGGCTTCCAACGAGCGAAGTGGTGGAGGAGGGGAGAGGGGGGGCGAACTCGGCACCGCGCTGCCGGTCATGGGAGCCCGTCCAGCGACCTCAGAGACAAATGGGAAGGCGAACGGCGTAAGGTGCCGTACCATTGGTGACCATCTGGGAAAGGTCAGAGTTTTTCCACGGCCTCCGCTAAACCCCATCCGGAAAGAAGGTCCACTTGGCACTGGGCTGGACGGCCACAGAGGGTAATGGAAAAATAGCGGAAATGGGAAGGGAAAAACAAAAAATCGTTCCAATTCACTTTGTCGGCGCTAGCGATGCGTCCCGTTAAGCAGGACCAGGTGTGTGTGCGTGGGAGGCAAAGAGCGGGTCCAGTCACCAACCTTACCTTACCAGGGACAGCGAACTTTCGATCGAGTGGCTACTGCTCCCGGCCAAGACTAGACCGGGCGAGGGTATTGACCCAAAAGAAAATGGGAAAAATCGAACGAGCAAATAATCCCCAAAAGTAAAAATCAGGAAAAAAAAAGAAAATCAGAAAATAATTAATCGGGAGAAGGCAAAAAAAAGCAAAAGGTAAAAAGTGGGCTTACGCACAGGGAAGGTCGCCCGTTGGAGCTTAGAGACAGACGTGTTTGTTCTGGTCCCGTGCAATTGAAGGCCGCCCACCCCCAAATATTAAAGAGTACATTCTCCCTGCCCTCCCTTCCCTCCTCTCTTCTTTTCTTCTTCATAGGATTATCCGACTCTTGCCATTCCTGCCATTTTTTGTTTGCGTCTGCTCATATCGTTGGGTTCGAAGGCTGTGTGAGCCGAAGCAACAATGGCGGAGCGGAGGATTTCCTATGCTCCCGACGTGGAGAATGGTGACCATTCTCGCGCCCCTCAACTCGATGATGGTGCCGGTCTCGACGAGTATGCCGCGTTGAACCGCTACATTTCCACCGCCCCTGACAAGCGTCGCGGTTCGACTGCCAGCGCCGGCGGCGCGAGTGCCGGCAAGAAGAAGAAGGGCTTTTCTCTCTTTGGAAAGAAGAGCGATGGTGCGGAGGAGGGCTTCGTCTGCCCTGACGACTGGCTCGAGACCGACATGCGCTCCGGTCTGCGCTCCAGCGACATTGAGCCTCGTCGCAAGCGTATCGGTTGGAACGAGCTGACCACTGAGAAGACCAACTTCTTTGTGCAGTTCATTGGTTACTTCCGTGGTCCTATTCTTTATGGTAAGCCTATCGACTGCCTGCTGAGTGATATCTCTAACAATGCCTAGTTATGGAATTGGCTGTTCTCCTCGCTGCCGGTCTTCGTGACTGGATCGATTTCGGTGTCATCATTGGTATTCTTATGCTCAACGCTATCGTCGGTTGGTACCAGGAGAAGCAGGCTGCCGACGTTGTCGCTTCCCTGAAGGGTGATATTGCTATGAAGGCTATTGTCATCCGTGATGGACAGGAACAGGAGATCCTTGCTCGTGAATTGGTTACTGGTGATATTGTATGTGCACCCCCTGATGCAGAGAGTGACTCTGGGCTAACGTTTCTAGATCGTCCTCGAGGAAGGTACCGTCGTCCCCGCCGATATCCGCCTCATTTGCGACTACGACAAGCCCGAGAACTTCGAGACCTACAAGGAGTACCTCGCCACCGTTGGTGACGACACTCTCAAGGAGAAGGAGGATGAGGACGATGAGGATGGTGGCATTGAGGCCCGTGCCGGTGTCTCCCTCGTTGCCGTTGATCAGTCCGCCATCACTGGTGAATCTCTCGCTGTCGACAAGTACATGGCCGACACTTGCTACTACACCACCGGTTGCAAGCGTGGTAAGGCCTACGCCATCGTCACCGCCACTGCCCGCCACTCCTTCGTCGGTAAGACCGCTGCTCTCGTCCAGGGTGCCCAGGACTCCGGTCACTTCAAGGCTGTCATGGACAACATCGGTACTACCCTGCTCGTTCTCGTCATGTTCTGGATTCTCGCTGCCTGGATCGGTGGTTTCTACCGTCACCTCAAGATCGCCACCCCCGAGAACGATGACCGCAACCTGCTCCACTACACCCTGATTCTCCTGATCATCGGTGTTCCCGTCGGTCTCCCCGTCGTCACCACCACCACCCTCGCTGTCGGTGCTGCCTACCTGGCTGAGCAGAAGGCTATTGTCCAGAAGCTCACTGCTATCGAGTCCCTGGCTGGTGTCGACATTCTTTGCTCTGACAAGACTGGTACTCTCACTGCCAACCAGCTTTCCATCCGCGAGCCCTACGTCAACGAGGGTGTTGATATCAACTGGATGATGGCTGTCGCTGCTATCGCCTCCAACCACAACATCAAGAACCTCGACCCCATCGACAAGGTCACCATCATGACCCTCCGTCGTTACCCCAAGGCTCGTGAGATTCTCGCCCGCAACTGGGTCACCGAGAAGTACACTCCCTTCGACCCTGTCTCCAAGCGTATCACCACCGTCTGTACCTGCGACGGTGTCCGCTACATCTGCGCCAAGGGTGCCCCCAAGGCTATCCTGAACATGTCCCAGTGCTCCGAGGAGGAGGCCAACCAGTTCCGTGAGAAGGCCGCCGAGTTCGCTCGCCGTGGTTTCCGTTCCCTCGGTGTTGCCGTCCAGAAGGAGGGTGAGCCCTGGCAATTGCTCGGCATGTACCCCATGTTCGACCCCCCTCGTGAGGATACTGCCCACACCATCGCCGAGGCCCAGCACCTGGGTCTGTCCGTTAAGATGTTGACTGGTGATGCTCTTGCCATCGCCAAGGAGACCTGCAAGATGCTTGCCCTCAGCACCAAGGTCTACGATTCCGAGAAGCTCATCCACGGTGGTCTCGCCGGCTCTGCCCAGCACGACCTCGTCGAGAAGGCTGACGGTTTCGCTGAGGTCTTCCCCGAGCACAAGTACCAGGTCGTCGAGATGCTCCAGCAGCGTGGCCACTTGACTGCCATGACTGGTGACGGTGTCAACGACGCTCCCTCTCTCAAGAAGGCCGACTGTGGTATTGCCGTCGAGGGTTCCACCGAGGCTGCCCAGGCTGCCGCCGATATCGTCTTCCTTGCCCCCGGTCTCTCCACCATCGTCGATGCCATCAAGCTTGCCCGTCAGATCTTCCAGCGTATGAAGGCCTACATTCAGTACCGTATTGCCCTGTGTCTCCACCTTGAGGTCTACCTGGTCACCTCCATGATCATCATCAACGAGACCGTCCGTGCCGATCTGATTGTCTTCATCGCCCTGTTCGCTGATTTGGCCACCATCGCCATTGCCTACGACAACGCCCACTACGAACAGCGTCCCGTCGAGTGGCAGCTGCCCAAGATCTGGGTCATCTCCATTGTCCTCGGTATCCTCCTGGCCGGTGCCACCTGGATCATTCGTGCCTCCCTCTTCCTTGACAACGGTGGTATCATCCAGAACTGGGGTTCCCCTCAGGAGATCCTCTTCCTGGAGATCGCCCTTACCGAGAACTGGCTTATCTTCGTCACCCGTGGTGGTAAGACCTGGCCCTCTTGGCAGCTGGTTGGCGCCATCTTCATTGTCGATGTGCTCGCCACCCTGTTCTGTGTCTTCGGCTGGCTCTCCGGCGGCCGTGCCCAGCAGACCTCCCCCGCTGACAACGCCTACTTCACCGAGAACGGCCACGTTGACATTGTCACCGTCGTTGTCATCTGGGGTTACTCCATCGGTGTCACCATCATCATTGCCGTCGTCTACTACCTGCTCACCATCGTGCCCTTCCTCGACAACCTCGGCCGCAAGACCCGCTCCCGCGCCGACACCCAGATCGAGAACCTGCTTGGCCACCTGTCCAAGCTGGCCATCGAGCACGAGGTTGATGCCCACGGCAAGACCCGCTACACCCTCGGAGCCCGCGCTGAGGTCGACGACGATGAGTAAACGCTTGATTGCGCTCCTTAATACCATCCGACCTGGATATCACTTGCTGCGCATACATGCATGAGCTGGGTTCCGGCTACCTTTTACCCGTATTATAGACTTTTTTTTTTCTTATTACCTTGTCTCTAGTGATAGAGTCAATTTCCTTTCTCTTTACATGTATGTATGTCATTAATAGTGGTAAATTTAGTCAATCAAGGGTTCACAATTATTTTTCCTCTACAGTAAATTTATTCCTTCACTTTACTCAGTATTACTCAGTACTCTGCACTCTGAGTTCGCACACTGACACTACACTACACTCTCATTTCCGACGACTCATTTCCGACCTGCAGCCGACCAGTTAGCCGAGCCCCCAACCCTCTGGACTACCCACGGTCCCCCCGCCGGACCAAGAGTTCTCGATGCAGTGCAGTGCAGTGCATTCCGTACCTTACAGCGCAGAGTGGACCCGGGTAAATTGGAGTCAGGGGCACGGGCTGGCCGTTTCACCAGTAGCCAGTCACCATCCACTCTCCAGCCGTTCGATTTTCACTTTCGGACACCGCCCGACGCCAGTTGTTCTCGTTGATTGTGCGCCTCAACTTCGGGAATGATGTGATCCCGACTTACCTACTCCGTACATAGTAGGAACTGGGATGTCCGCAAGCTAGAGTGGATCCCCCCAAAGCTCACTATTGATTTTGGTCCGTACGTGCGCCTCGTATTACGATCCTATCAATCAATGAATCAGCGCATCGCATCGGTCGCGTTTTTGAGTCCCTCGGCTTTTGGTGACGCTTATCTGGCGCTTGGCCTTGGCTGAGGTTGATGTCGTGTCGATGGTCTTGGACACTGCTAATGCCAATGTCTGGTGGGGAGGGATAATTATTTGTGGTGGGAGCGTTGTATCCTACTGATGCCTCAGGCTGCTACTTCGATGTGTGACCACGAGTGAGACAAGTACCTTGTGAGGAGAGCTCATTTCGGTGGTTCATCGCCTTATGTACGACACACATTGTCATCGATCGCCTTCCCGTCGGCCTTAGGAAGCGACATCTTTATCTGAAGGCCTTCTCTGGACGGAGTACCGATTAGCTATCTGGATTGATGCTCTATGTACCACACAAGAGCAGGTCTCCAACGAAGATTGGCTCTCCAGATGTCTGAGAATGCAAGATGTGAATCCCACAGCATTTGACTTTGCTCGAGGGAAACCCGCATCAAAGTTGCCTAGGTGGATTCCCGAATCGGTCTTGCCCTTGAGCTGAAATCGACTGCACTCTTACTGAAATGAAGAAGTGCGTGGTTTATTGTGAATATGTCTATGCCAATTTGCTCTACAAGCAGCTCTTTGGTCCCGCATGTGAGCTATGCAGAAACGCATTGTTCACCGCTGGTCGTCAGGATGAGATCTACTCTTCAACAACTTGGCACTTGAGACAGATCTGGATATTCAGTCGTTAATGAGTGACTGGTGATTGAATACACGGATCGCAAATTGACCTGTCCTGAGGGACAAGCTGCAAGATCTGCCTAGCGAGACGCTGGGAGGTCGCGTTGAGGAATGAGTATCATACAGTCCATCTCCGTGCATATTCCCTACAGTGTGAAGTGGGTGATGAAAGCCAGCGCGACCTGCCGTCAAAATCATCAAGTCTTTTGGAAGCAAGCCGACGACAGCTGTATGCTAAGAATTAAGATACGGAGGCAAATCTGGATTCAGCATTCACAATACTGGCCTACTAGGTAGACGCAGGATATTTGAAGATGGCGAAGAGGTGGCCACGTCGATCTAGCTTAATGCTACACTATGTGGAAGATGACATTGCCGCTGTGCGGAGAATTGATGGCTACGACATGCAGAGCGATGAGGCATTAAGTCGACAGACCAGCTGATCGGACTATCGTGGATGTGCCCCTCCATCAACTAACTGTGTCAGGTAGATATGCCCGACCAGATTGATGCAATCCGACAGGTGGAATGCAATTCTCCGGCGCCATCCACATTTCTCCGACCGCCGTCTGGGGAAGTTGGCATCATACGTGATCTCCAAGTCAGTGCTGCCATCTGGGGTATGTGCAGAAGCTTGACTCCCCGCATCCCCGGATTCGGTTGATCGTTATAAGACGGCGACAAGGATCAGACTCATGGCGACCAATTCCATCCTCATCCCTCACCATGCTGTTCTACGGCCTTTTTCTGGCCCTCCAGGCCATCCTGGTGCACTCGGCAGCTCTGAGACAGTCCTCAAGCTCCCTCACCACCGCAGCCCGTGAAAAGTGCCAAACGGACCTGCAGTGTCCCCCGGGCACCCTCATTGTCTCCCACGCTGCCCACCCGCTGTCCAATTTCACCAGCCTCCAAGCGGCCATCTCCTCCCTCCCCAACGATAATTCCTCTCAGACCATTCTTCTCCTCTCCGGCTCCTACAATGAACAAGTCAACATCACCCGCTCGGGTCCCATCACCCTCCTGGGCCAGCAGCCAGACCGCAGTGCGCTGACTGATGCCGCGCGCAACACGGTCAACCTGACCTTTGCCGGTGCCAACCAAGACAGCACCGGCACCATTGACAATGTCTGGTACAGCGTGTTGATTGTCGCGCCGACGCTGGATGCCAGTTTGACGGGGTCTGGTACCACGGGCTATCCGGTGCCCGCGGACACGCCGTTTGGCAATACCAACTTTCGCGTCTACAACATTGACTTTCGCAACACCTTTTCCGAATACTCGGCCGGGCCCGCGCACGCCATCAGTTTCAGCCGCTCCAACGGAGGCTTCTACTACTGCGGCTTTTACTCCTACCAGGATACGGTATGTCCCCCTCCTCTCTTCACTCTTCCCTACTGACCCAAACAGATCTATATTGGCAAACTCGGCTCCGCCTACATGTACAAGTCCATCCTCGCCGGACAAACCGATTTCCTGTACGGCTTCGGCACGCTGTACGTGCAATCATCGGAGATCCTCCTCCGCTCGTGCGGCGGCGGCATCACCGCCTGGAAGGGGACCAATACGAGCGTGCCCAACAACTACGGGGTGTACATCCACGACTCGACGGTGCGGGCCGCCAACACGTCTATTGCGCCGGACATCAAGGAATCGTGTGCCTTGGGTCGACCCTGGAACGCGCTGCACCGGTCCATCTTCGCCAACACGTATGAAGACGGCAGCATCGAGCCGTCGGGCTACATCAACTGGGAGGATCGCTGGACGGCCAATGAGACCTTGATGGCGGAGTACAAGGCCTACGGGCCGGGCTTCAACCTGACGGGACGAGAGGATAGCGAGGTGTCAGTGCTGCTGGATAGCAAGGAGTACGCGCGGTACAGTGATCCGGAGCGAGTGTTTTTGTTCTCGGATGGACGAGTGGGCAATGTGGCGTGGATTGACTGGGAGGTGGTGAACTCTTAACTGCCCCTATGTACATACATAGTCGTCATCATCATAATCATCATCCACTACCATATCCAGACATACATTGCACGCCAAATAGCTAAAATAGCAGACCTCCACTTCCCTCGTTCCACAATCCCATACTACTTCACTTCACATCATCCATTTCACACGAACCACTCCCCACAATGCCACTTCACAAATCACAATCCAATATCTCAAATGCTTAACCCATACCCACATAACCAAACCAAACCACTCACTTCCCCCTCTCCAACCCCCCCAACTCCCCCCTCAACGCCAAATACGCCGCCCCCGTATCCGCCCAAACCCGATACTCCTGTACCTTCCACTCCCCATCCCCATCTCCCTCTTCAGGACTCTCCTCCGGACAAACAACCAACCGATACACAAACCCCTCATCCCATCCTTCCCCATCTCCATCCCCATTATGTCTTCTCCCCCCCTTGACAAAAAACCTCGCCCACCCTCGCACCACCACCCCAACCCTTATCCCCCCATCTTCATTTTTATTATCTTCCAGGAAGGAAACAACCCACCCCCCCTCATCCTCAAATTTCATCCCCCTGATGCCTAACAACCCACCCATAGTCGTAAAATACTCTTGCACTCCACTCTGGCCGATAAAGTCTCGGCCGAGGAAGGGGGCGAGGGCCGGGTGTCCGTGTTCGTGGATTAGGGGCGTGGGGTGGGTGGTGAATGTTTTTAGGAGCGGGGAGAGGGGGTTGGATTGGGGGGAGGATTGGGAGGGGGGGTGGGTGAGGGTGGTTAGGAAGGTGTGGGTGGCTTTTTTGGCGTGGGTGATACTTGTAGTTTGTTTTGGGGGGTTTTGGGAGTGGGTGGTGGGGGGCATTTTGGGGGTTGGGTGTAGTGTTGTGTGTGTGGTGTAGATGGTGGTGGTGGTGGTAGTATGTTGAGGGTATTGAATGGTGAGGTGGATTAGATGTATGTAGTATTGGAGAAGGTATGGATGACGTCGATTCAGTCTATGACATAACCTTAAACAACCGAACTCCTCGCCTCAGCCCAACACCATTATAACCCAGATATAAAGAGTACATCATCACTGCCGCCATCACTGCTGCCATCACCGCTGCCATCACTGCCGCCATGACTTGCCGCAGTTCATACACGTACAAAACAATGTCATCGGTTCATCTGCACTGCGCGTCTGCGCCTCCGTATAGGTCACCTTCCGTTGTCCACACTTGCCACACTGCAAGCTCGTACTGATACTCCGCTCCGCCTGTGCCACCATCGCCTTGTCCATGTTCTCCTTTTGAATCTTGCGGTCTCGTTCCTGTTGTTCCGCCGACCGTAGCTCGTCGTGTGACATCTTGACAAAGTGCTCCGGGGTCACTTCGCCGCTCAGCACCCGGATGCGCAGCGAGGGGTTCGATTTGTTCTTGAGGTTCTGGTAGAGACTGCGGATCTTGGTGCGGTATTGTTCCTTGCTTTCCGGACCGTATGCGCTGAGGGCGGCCGCCTCGACGGCCGATGCCTTGGCCAGCACGGTCCGTGGGGCCTCGGTCGAGTTGAGACACAGTCCGTCGTACATCAATCCGATGCAGCTATCGCGAATCTTGTTGCCCGTTTGGTTGGTGTCCACGCCGTCGGCCTTCCAGGTGCGTTTATCCGGCGGCACCGAAAGCTTCGATGCCTTGTCGGAGGGAGTCGTGCCGCCCGAGGGCGTGCCATTGGTGCGAGGACGGGGAGAGCTGCTGGATCGTCCGCTCGCCCCGGGTGAAGGCCCGGCCTTTTGCTTGTTCACTTCGTGCCGCCATTTGGAGACGATCTCGCTCGCGAGACGGGCGACTTCCGGGGATTTGTGTTGCTTGAGTTTGTTGACGGCGATACCCACACGGGTGGATCGTAGCAGGTCCTCGGTGGCCTTGACGCCTTGTTGCAGCTGTTTCAGAAGTGGTATGATGGTGGAGGGAGGTTCATTGGAGGTTGCGGCCTTGTTCACGGCCTTGGCCCGGAGCTCAATTTCCTTGGCGTCCAAAGACATGGTAGATGTTCGAGATCGATAGATAAAGTTGATGAAGAGCTGACAGTGCCTGATCTGGTTAGTTTATGCTTATTGATGGTGTGCGATGTGCCGATGCAGGCAAGTGGTGTAGTGTAGGTGCGACAAGACTGAAAAGTACAGCACGGGATGCCAGGCTCAAAGTTGGATGTATGAGACGATCGGCACGTGCAGGATGTCTCGAACCAGTGTATACTGGGGATGGGGGTTTGGAGGATTCAAACAAGCCCTCACAACACGCAGTCAAATGCGCCAGAGCTACTCCGTAGAGATGACCAACGCTGGAGAGGGGTGAGGGGTGGGCGCACTCACTCTGTCGCACGAGTCGGCGGGACTCAACGGGAGGTAAAAAGTGATCGATGGGTTATCTTTGAGGATTCTGTAGCCTCTCGTGAACGGAGAGAATGAAAATAGATTGATGCGTCTGCCAATCAAATGTAGCAGAAGACAAAGGGAGGAGAAGAGATGTCTGAGAGCAGAGAGCCGAGAGGAGGAAGAGAGGAGAAGACGAGAAGAAAGTCGACGCCGACTTGCGATGGTGCCAAGCCCGGGGTTGCCTGATCGGGTATGGTGGGACGTGACAGTCAAAGTCGAACTATACCAGCACCAACGGTATGGAATAGTTTCATTTGATTCTGACTCCGACCTCAGCTACTAGCAATAAGAGCAGAAACCAAACTTTCACCCAGCTGCCTTGACTCACTCCCAGCCCCTCCATGCACTGCCTTTCACCAACCGCCCGTGTCAGCCACCGGACTACAGTTCCAACCATTCAACAGAATGACTCCTCATGACTGTGCAGTCATTCAGTTGGACTCACAGCTTCCCCCCTGACAATCTCCTCCATCACCCACCTTACCTCCTGCGCAACCACATCCGGCCGCACCCAATGCACCTGGTGCCCACACTGCCCCAGGTACACCATTCGGCTTCCCCCCGACAACCTCAACTGCTCCTCCTGCATCGCCTGATCCACATCATCCCACCGCTCTAGTAGCCTCCAGAACGCCTTCTGCTGCTTCTCGCTTCCATTCCCCGCTTCCACCCCCTTCTCATACACCCGTCGGTAATCCAACGAGCCACGACATCGGATCACCGACAACGGCCGAGTCCCCAGCGCCTGGGTCCGATACTGCTCCTTCTCCCCCAGCGTCTGGCAGACTGTTGCCAGTGTCCTCCCCTCAGCAGCCCACATCTCCCGCCCCCGCGCAATATCGATAGCCCGGGCCCGCCATTCCTCCCGTGACAGTTGCGCACTATCCCGTAGCCCCGTCACACGTGCGAAATTCAAATCTCCCAGGACAGCATTGATGTCCAGCTCGGGGTCTTGGAAGAGTTCATGTTGACGTTCGGTGGAGCCATCGGCTAGCACCATACCGCTGATCTCGTCGGAGAACAAGTGGAGGTATTCCCGCGCGATGATGGCACCGTAAGAGTGGCCGACCAGGATATACGGGGGCGGCAGGGCTGCGTTGCCAAGGAGGATGTGTAGTTCTTGGGCAGCGAGCGTCGCGCTGGGATAGTACTGGGAAGGACTGTCCTCGCTGCGTCCTAGACCGGTGCGGTCGTAGAGAAGGACAGTAGCAAAGGCGCCCACTTGTCGAGCAACGGCGCAGTACGACGAGGCGACATCCCCCGCGCCGGCGACAAAGATCACCAGGGGTTGCCCCTCGAAGCGGGGAACACCCTGTAGCCGTAGGAATAGACGGTGAGTTCCGATAGGGACAAGTGCTCCATCGTAGAAACTGGCTGAAGCCATGGTGGGATCTCGGCTGGATCCGACTGGCGCGGGATACGTAATCCGATGCTAGCTGCAGAGTGGCTGATCTACTCTTAAATATCCGATTAGCAGACTACTGCCGCGATCGTCACATGTACAGGTCGTGCTAGAGCTGACTCAACTAGTGCATTCCTCATTAGCCCCTCGTATTCGTATGCTATCGCGCTCAAAGAACTCGAACAATATCGCTCAGAACCAGATGCCCACTTAGGATTGAGTCCCCTTCGGACGCAGGTCCACCGTCTCAAATTCTAGCCCCTTGGCCTCAAAGACATGGCCGGGTCGTAGTGCGTCGGTGTAGATGTTGGCCTCGCCGTGGGGGTGGAATAGCCCGGTCTGCGTGCAATTGAGCACTGTCTTCAGACCCGGGGGATCCGTGAGTCGGAAGACCCCCCAGTCCGGGCTCTTGCTCGGGGCGCACACGATCGCGATGCTCTCCGGCAGCATCACCTGATATCCGCAGTGCGTATGGAGGTCGCGCGAGCTCATAAAGCAGGTCTGCGTGGGGTGGGTGTGGATCCAGCCGAGCACCATCAGGTCTTCCGAGTCACAGTAGTCAAAGATCGCCGTCTCGTTCACCGTCTCACACGTATCCGAGGTGGCGGTCTGTTCGGGGATAAGCAGCCTCGACACGAACAACGCGTTGGAGATCAACGTGCCGCAAAGGATCCCACACGTCTCCAGATTTCGCTGCGTATTGGGAGCGACGAGCGACATGAAGTGTTTTCGGAGATCCGGCGGGAGGAACAGAGTCCGCAGAGGGGTTCCATTTTCGAGATAGGCCGATGGCTTGAAGGTGAAACTGGATGGGTCCAAAGGACGTGCATCTCCGTCTAACGCCGGTTGCACTTTCGCAGGCAACGCAGGAGCCTCGGTGGGGGCAGCAGGCGAGATCTTGTCCGGACGAGGGGGTGGTGACGGCCCATCGAGGCTAGCAAGGTCAAGAGCGGGAGAGCTCTCCTTCGGAGGAAGCGCCGGTGCTTTGGAGGGCGGAACAACCCTATCCCCAGGATCTACCCTTGTGACAGATGGAACTGGCCCCAGCGGCTTCTGGCGAGGGACAGTAGGATACCTGTATGCCGTGCTGGAAGAGGTCGCGGTGGACGGCTTGGCCTGTGGACGATGATCCGCCCGCGGATCGTCCATCTGGATTCTCACGTTCTGTATCCGTCGGCTCAGATCATCCTCCCCTGATCTCTCTTTGCGCAGGGTATGTTCCCAGTCACCCCACACGCCAGCCGTGCGTCGCGCCTGCTCCTCCTCGGGGGAGATGCCCGCTTGGCGGATCGCTTTTCGGACGGTCGCTCTGCGACTGATCTCCGTCCGAGCCAGTTGCACAGCCAGGTCCCTGTTTTCACCTGCTTCCAGAGGTTTCACGACTCCTGCGAGGGCGGGATCTTGCGGTTGGCGCTGGGTGGATGGGGTGACGGCCGGAGCTGGCGCGTGGGCTTGTCGTTCACGCATCAGCTGAGTATAGCGCTCATAGCGTTTGTTGATTCGGGGTTTCAGGACTTCCATGACCTCCAGGTTTCGTTTGACCTCATTTTCGGCCTCCACCAGAGCTTTTCGATTCTTCTCGTCCTTAGCATCAGGGTGCCTGGCCAGGTTGACAAGCACCAACTGAGCATGGCGAAACAATAGGAGATAGGCTTGTTCTTCGTGCTTTTCGCGTTCGTAAATGCGAGCCTAGTCACCACCCCGGTCAGTCCACTTCACGACAACTAGACGGGGCCGGTTAGCCAACCTCTCTCATGAGCGTAGACGCTGTCCGTAGCCAGTAGCGCAAAGGAATAGACGGGTCGTACTCATAGTCCTGAGCCTTTCGAGTGATGGATTCCACGCTCTGCGGGGACCCTGCGGAGGTCGCAGGTAGATGGGTAGCCATGACGCATGCGAGTCAAATGGGTAAATATTAATGATGAAGAAGTTCAGAGAAGAGGAATCCACTGTCGCAGTGGCAGTTCATGGACGTCCGTGAGGACCAGCGGCAGTCGTGGTGGGGGGTTGCCGCATGTAGGCAGCAGAGTGAATGCAATCAATAGTCGGGTCGAAGGTCAGGCACAGTAGTAAGTCTGAAGTGGAGACTGTCACAGATTCAAAACACGGGCCATGGTCTGTCTCACTGTCTGATTGTCATTCCACCAAGCGGACCCGGGGGGGGGGGGGGGGATAATGCAGGGGAAGACGGAGAAGAAGGTGGGCGGAGCTGCAGACAGACGATCGTCCCGCGAGCATCGCTTTCTTCGTTCCTCCATCTTCCATCTCCGCTTCCACCAATTCTCATGCGACCCGCCCAACCATGACTCGATCTGCCAAGGTCCTCTCATTCACATCCCAGAAAGGCTAAGCATTTGCAGTCCTTGGTCTTCTAGACCGTTGCATATACAATGGCGTCGCGATCGGCCCTCGCCCGATTCCCGCTCGCAAAGTCCATCGCCAAATGCTTCCCCGGCCACTTCAGACGGAGGAACACCAGAAGACCGGAAATTGTCAGTGAGGAACTATGTGGTGAGTCTTGATTAATGGTTCCTATTAAGACATTGGCCTGATGACTGGATTGCTTAGATCATGCTCTGCAGCGCCTGTCGCCCTTCCTCCTCCGCAATCGTCCCGTTGACATCCTCGACCTGTGGCCGGGAGCTGGCCTCTGGTCATCCAAGATAAACCGTCTTCTCCAACCGCGAAGCCACCTTCTTGTCGAGCCCGAGCTGGAGCTCTTCCGACCTCTGCTGGATCCTCTGGCCCAAAGCCATCCCTCCTACAAAATGCTCTCCATGGACATTTTCCCCATCAACGATTGGAGACCTGTGCTCATGGAGCATTTCCCAGAGCAAGGCCCGGACAACTGCAGCCGGACCGGGCCCCTGCCGCAGAATGACACCCTCCTGGTGCTGGCTAATATGCCCACCAGCACCTCCGAGAAAGATCATTTCACCGCCGGCCGATGGCTGCAGATGTTCATGGAAACATGCATGCAGCAGACGGGACTGCACGCCTACGGAAGTGTCCGATTGCTGGCGACGCTCCCTTCCAACGAAGCACAAACCCTCCTCCCCCGCTACGTGGTCGAGCGCAGACGGGTGGCGCTATGGACCGAAAACGTCGCGTTGCATGCCTTCGAAGTCGCCGCGCCGGCAGAAGAGAGATTCTGGGTGAACCACAAGGGATTCAACGTCGCGACAAGGAACGCCGCCCGCGTCGCGGAGAGAGCCGCCGAGAACAACATCATTACGCCCCCAGGCAGAGAAGTCGCGCCGCTGCTCCCAGCCCCCGAGAGTCCCGATCCTGGCCGAAAACCCACGCCCTATACCCCGCGCATTCGCACTACCCTTCACGACCGATTATGGGACGACATCCAGGCTCTGGAAACGATGACCCGGACCTCTCCGGGCTACGCCGATGCCAAAAAGAAGCGCAACCGCGCGCAGACCCGTCTCAACCGAGACAATCGACAAGCCTACTTCCTCCAACAAATGGTCGACCGGTCGCGAGAAATCGATGCCCACTACGACGCCCTATCCCGAGCTGCAGCCGATCCCAACACCAACTCAACCACCTTACAGCCCATCCTAGACAAGATCACCGCACTCCGCACCGCCATCGCCGCCGAGGCGCAAGAAAACCCCGACCTGCCCAAACACTTCCCACCCCTCTACGACAGCCACCGCGCCTCCCTCCGCGGCGACCAGAACTTCGACGACGCGCTTCTCGCCTGGGACCGTCGCCCCTTCGAGCCCTTACACATCCAACCCGACGAATTCTACCCATCCGGCGTCGACCGCACCATCATCTACTTCGAAGCGAACCCACACTCCCCCGCCATCCAAAAAATCAACACCCTCGACCCCTCAGACCGCAGCAACGCCATCCGCCTCTTCGAAAACCTCACCCTCTCCCTCGGCCGCGGCCGCGAAGCCATCTCCGCCGCCGAAGTCTTCAACCTCATCTTCCCCGGCCGTCCCACCAACGACATCGTCAAAGCCATCCCCAGTCTCGCCGAATACGCCACCAAAACACCCAAACCGGACTTCGACCACCTCCCCAAAACCGTCCACGGCGAACCCCGTCCCGGCACCGATGTCCCAGACCCAGCGATCAGTTTCCAAGAGAACCTCGACTACGATCTCAGCGACGTCCGGGTCCATATCCTCTCTACCTCGACCATCTGGGATATCTGCGTCGAGTATCAGCGGACGGGCGTCCCGTTGTCTAGTGTCCAGTTGAATCGCGTGTTTGGGGGGACCTTGACGTCGTATAAGATGGGGGTGCATCGCGAGAATGGCAAGCAGAGACTTCATTGATTATGTATACTATGGATGATGATATGTAAACTTAATTGGGCCAGTCGGTATTTAGAGATAGACTCTTCCCTTGTGAATTGGGATTGGATATAGATTTGGATAGAGGAATACGAGAAGGAAGACTACTCTATGCTCATCTTGCGACTAGTGCTTTAGCGCGACGAGCTAAACTTTATTCTATGGTTATATCCAGTAGAGACAATGTGGTAGGTAGATGGTTAGTGCATGCCGATTGAGTGGTATCAAGAGATCTCTATATTACGGATACTGTGTCTGAGGGAACAAGTCCTATACTACGTTTTAAAGTGCTATTGTCCCTAATTCTAGCTAGTACGGCCGTGGCTCAGTGCCTTCAACTTCATTCCAGAGCAGTATGGAACAGAACAAGGATAGAATGAGAAGCACTGCTCGTCGATTCATCCGACATGAATAATACTTTCAACTTGGTGACCATGTTTCAAGCTCGTGTGAGCACCAGGAAGTACATCATACGTATAGTCCCATTTCACCATCCTATGAATCCTCATTGTTCACCATCCTTTTCTTTGAACATCCACCATCCCGAGTAGGGCTGAATGGAGTCCCGAGATTGGTTCGAGTTCGAGTCCGTCGCTTCGATTCCCACCGAGCCCGCCACCATCCGAGTACGCATCGAGACACAATTGTCAATGAGGTTGACGGGAACACTGACCATACCGCTTGGGATTCTGTCCGTGTCAATCGATATATATTCCCCATCCAGCCCATCGGACTCTTGACGAGGTTCACCATCTTCATTCCAGAAGCAAAACGCGGTAATCCACCCGGAGAGAGTGCTTGAACCACTGCCGAATTCATGATGCACGCAGCTGTTCCAGAATTTGCCGAGCTCCGGAGAGTCCGGTTGATCGAACGACGCCACGAAATTCTCCAGAATAGGCTCAAGGAGGCTTGCGAAGCGTGCCGGCTCGGTGCCTAACGATGGGAGTCTCTCGAGTTTCGCCCGCAGCGTGACCCAGTCCTCCCGCTCGCCCAGTAAGGTCACTGTTGGGATGCCACACAGCAAACACATGGTGTAGGAGAAGTATTTCTGGAACGTGCCCATCATCAGGACGGCGGCCACGATCTCATCGGATTGCGTGGTCGTGGTGAAGGAGGGCATGATCCAGGCATGTAGCTCCGGGTCCACGATGCTTTCTTTGATCAAGTTGGTCATTTGGATCGCCAGTAATCCCACATTGACAGTGTGGATGGACCCTCCGGCTCTGACCTCCAGTTCTTTTTGGCCTTGGTGCGTGACGAACTGCGAACGAAGGTCTTCGGCATGGGCGTTGATGTAGAAACTTAGTTGCACTAGGATGGCGCACCAAATGTCATCGGGTCGTAGGACTAGATGATGGTGATGGGAATAGGCCTTCCACACGGCGCGAATGAACCCGTTCTCATCTGGGGTAATATGACGGGATGGCTCGGGGAATGAGCTCTGCAGGACCCCGGCACTCTGTTCGAAGAGCTTGGGACATGCTTGTTGGAACATCTCCTCGGCGTTGGCCGCTTTGGTGGCGGCCCAACGCTCTGGAGAGACATTGGAAGTTTTGAGCGTGACTGGCATGGGTGCTGGATGAGAAGTAGTGGGAAGATGGATAGAAAGAAATGCAAAGGAGATTCGGGGTGGAATTTATATGGGAAGGGGAGAACCACAAAGGGAAGGAGGGGGTCCAGGGGAGGTCGGATGATCGACGGGCGGTGGATTGGCAACACGGCTGGTATCGATTATACGCCCATGCCAGTGAGACTATCACCATCGACACCCACGGAGCCATCCCCACATATCAAGTAGCCACTAACCGCTTCCTTGGAGAAACTGAGACGAAAACTTGCACGACCTCATCCAGATGGAACCACCACTAGGAGCTTGCCGATAGGCCCCATCCATAACGAACTCCAACACTAGAAACAAACAAGTGAGATATCCATTCCATAGTCAAATACAGCCCCAATTCGACCTCCACCCCATAGCTCCATCACACCCTCTCCCCTAAAAACACACCAAAGTCCATCTCCGGGGGACAAACCCCAAACCCAAAGAACATCTGCGCGACCCACCCCCGATGATACATCTTATGCGTCACGACATGCAGAAACATCTCTCCGCGGGCCATTTCCGCCTGGGTCCCATTCACATACGTGAACTTGCCCTTCACACTCAGACTCTTTTCATCCTGCTGTCCCGCCCAATCGATATACCACTGGTTGAGTTCCATCTGGTGGTGGATGAGATCAGGGAAGTTCGGGCAGAGGAGGCCGCGCCGGTGGGTGAAGCCATGGGGTGTGGAGAGGAGATGGGCGCGCCAGATCAGGTCCACTTGGTGGTTGTGGTTGAGGGTGCCGAGGAGGGTGTCGAAGAGGGTGGTTTGGATGGCGTGGAAGAGGACTTGGTCGGCCCAGTGGTTGTGTTTGGCGAGGGTGAGGGCGGTGCTGGTGGTGAGCATGGTGAGACGTTTGGGTGGTGGGCGGATAGATAGCGGGATATATGGAAGGAAAGGAATAGGGTGGAAGGGATAGATAGGGTGGTTGTGTCGGTGATGCAACTTATCTCTTTATATCGGGTCCTATGAGCCTAGTATGCCATGAGTTTGGGTCTTATATTGTATATTTGGTTTCTTTTGGGTGCAGAGAGTTGATGTGGTAAGTAGATAGGCACATGAATGTGAGGAGCGGCGGCGATTGGAGCGGGGATCGGTGCTAATGCCTGCATGGAATTCGTAGGAGATAAGTAGTGACACCCCCGCACTCTCGTCTGTAGATATCACTACAACTAGGGGGAAAGTATCTTGATAACATCGATGTCACCGGGTTTTGTACCACCGCCGCGTGTCCGGCTTTTGGCGCAGAGCGAGGAGTAGCAACCAGCGACTCGACCGTGGTGGCACAGCTCAAGGCGCAAGGTGCTATTGTGCTGGGAAAGACGAATCTGGATCAGTTTGCGACGGGCTTGGCGGGGACGCGCTCGCCATATGGCGCGGTTCAAAACCCGTTTGATGGGAATCGCGTGAGCGGTGGCAGTAGTTCCGGAAGTGGTGTAGTGGTGAGTCAGGGACTGGTGCCTTTTGCGTTGGGGACCGACACGGCGGGCTCGGGGAGAGTGCCAGCAGGGTTCAATAACGTGGTAGGGCTCAAGCCGACGAGGGGCGCGCTGAGTACATCCGGGGTAGTGCCGGCCTGCAGGTCGCTGGATTGTGTATCGATCGTTGCGCTCACGCTGGATGATGCAGAGACGGTGTTACGGCTGGTGGAAGAACCGGATGGGCAGGATGCGTACTCGAGGTCCAGGCCGGAGCAGCCTGTCAACCGATTCGGAAGCCAGCAGCCTGTGCTGGACATCTGCCACAGTCCGCTCTTCGCCTTGGCCAGTCTGCTCTATGAGGGGCCCTGGGTCGCGGAGCGGTATGCAGCGATTGAACCCTTCCTGAAGAGCAAGCACGCCCAGGAAATGGACCCCGTCGTCCGAGGCATCATTCTTCAAGCCGAGCGATTCTCGGCTGTGGACGTATTCCAGAACGAATATCGCCGACAAGAGCTCGCCAGTCAGATTAGACGCCTCGTGGCCAGGTTCGATGCGACCTTGGTGCCCACGACTCCGACGTTCCCTACCATCCAGGAGCTCCAGGTCGAGCCGGTTCTGGCAAACAGTCGGCTCGGCAGGTACTCAAATTTTGTGAACTTGATGGATTGGTCTGCCCTGGCAATTCCCGCAGGGTTCCGGGCCGATGGACTTCCGTTTGGGATCACGCTGCTCGGGGAAGCTTGGAAGGAGCCCCAACTGCTTGGATTCGGCCGGCAGTGGCTTGCAGATGCGCCGCGCTTGCTGGGGGCTACAAAGAGGTCTTATCGAGAGGAGCGGGTGCCCCCGGATGCTATGGTCGAACCCGAGGCGATGCAACTGGCGGTGGTGGGAGCGCATCTCTCCGGATTGCCCCTCAATAAGGATTTGGTGATGCGCGAGGCCAAACTGGTGGCCACGACCAAAACAGCTCCATGTTACCGATTGTTTGCGCTGCAGACCGGATCCTCAATCCCGAAACCAGGGCTCAAGCGGGTGAGCGATGCAGGCGCCTCGATTGAGGTGGAAGTCTGGGAATTGCCCCTCCAGAAGGTGGGAGGGTTCCTCGCCACCGTTCCATCGCCATTGGGCATTGGGTCCGTTGAGCTGCAAGATAGTCGCTGGGTGCAGGGCTTCATTTGTGAACCAGTCGGTCTCGCCGATGCAAAAGACATCACCCGGTTTGGTGGGTGGAGAAACTATGTGCAATCCTCACGCGGCTAGAATTTCCTTTTTGTCTGGGCTTATCCAGAGACCAGACATCAATGTCTGTTCATCCATTGATTTTTCAATCCGATCTCCGCTAAGGTCAAGAGTCCTGCCAAGATCGCACTTGCAAAAGGCTCGGGGCTTTCGCCATGTCCTCGATAATGATCCCAACCAATAAACCAGCTCATTCAAGGCGCCGTCTCTCACATTACCCCTGGCGCTTTGTCCTGCGCACACTAAGGAGGTGGATCTGGTCCCTGAGTGGTACTACTCTAGTCCGCTGTAGCTCGGACTGATAAGGGAACCAAAGTGGGTCAGGTCGTATTTTCCACATGGTCAGATGTAACCCAATCCAAACCAAAATAATCAATCAATTCACTGTATCTGGTTTCGTTTGCACATCTATCTAACGGGTATCTTTAAGGTTCATATAGAATAAAAATAACAAAGGGAGAAAGGGAAACAAAGAGAAAGAGGACATGAGCAGCAGACGGTGCCTGGCAAATTAGTAAGTGGGGGTAAGGAAAGTTAAAAAGAGTAAGCAAGTCAAAAGATAAGAGAAGATTAAAAGGAGATAGTCTGAGATAAGCAGACAGGATGATAACGAATGGCAACCGCGCAGCTCCAAGTTAGATCGCGATAGACTGGACGAGCGTCACCCACTCATCCGGCTTGATGCGCTGGCTTGGGTCTTTGGCAATGGCCGGTTTGATGATCTGCTCGACGATCCCGTTGCGAGGGACGCGCGATCCGTTCGGCCCGGAGCGGGCAAACTCAATCACGCGGTGGCCTTCACGGGCCATCGCTAGTCGTTGGATGTGGCTGGTCCCCGGATACAGAAGCAAGTCACCCGTAGCGGCAGCCAGGAGAGTAACGGCGAGAGAGAAGACGTCGGATTCGGGGGTGGGCGCTACATCCGGGGACGTTAAGGATGAGACGGACAACAGCTCGGGGGCTGTAAATGGTGGTGTTAGGGCTGTCAGCGCTGTCCCCATGCTCTCTTCGGGAGAGGAGGCACTGGCGATGGGATGAGCCGAGGAAAAGTCGGCGAACAGCGGCTCGTAGGGGAAGTGGTCAGATTCCGCATCGTCGCTGCTGGAACGTGCACGTAGCAAGATGTTGTGCGGCTTGATGTCACCGTGCACCATCCGGGGCCCGTCGTGGAGCCAGGACAGTCCAGTGATGAGCTTCTTGGCAAGATCGTGCCACTGGGCCATGCCTTGGATGGGCTCGAACATGGTCCTGGTGGTCCGATTCTTCAGGGCCGTGGCGGCCTTCTCTTCGATATACGTCGAGAGCGCCAACGGGACCGCGGACATGACGATTGAGTGGGAGTCCGCGATATACCCCTGGAAGGGAACGACATGGTTCTCAGACCCGGCCACGCGGCTGACTCGCGTCAGTGCCAGCGCTTCCGCATCCAACACCGAGTTGGCATCCCGCCTTGCGGGGGATTTGACCGCCACGGTGTGGGCCTTGACAGCTGGAGAGCTGGGAGGCGTGAGCGGATAAGCGTTCGAAGGCTGACAAGGCGAGGCTTTGTAGACCACACTCCAGACCCCGCGACCAAACTCAAGGGGACGGCCTCTAGCGTCACAGTGGTACTCTAACTCATCTGTGAACGAGTCAAAGGTGGACACGGCCCGGTCCTCCACAGGAACATCTTTGAAGTTGCCTTCAACTGGAGACAGAAACGGACTGGAGCTGCCGGAATAAATGGTGGCAACACTGCCTGACAGACTGTCATCATCCTCCACCGTTGGGGTTACTGGAGGAGTCAACCCGGGCACCACTAGATGAAGCGGCATCTGGGAGTCGCTATCATGTTGAATGCGCACCGATAGCGGGAAAGGCATATTTTTGGCAGCCATGCTGGATGGTGCTGGAGAATTTGCCGCCGGTGAGAGTTCTGGGGAGACAGATAGCGGGGGAGGCAAGACTTTAGATCAACGCCGCAGTCGGTCTTCAGCGCCGAAAAGCCCGGAATCTCCGGTCAAGACAAGAGCGATAAGAGGAAGTCACTGTATCGCGGAGGCGTCTGCCCCGGTGACTAGTTGCGCAATGCTGGAGGAGTAGGAAGACGCAGCAGACAGCCTTAAAAGCAGGATTATACTCCGTAGCCGATGACAAGTCAATTGGTGGCAAGGCAGTGGAGATGACGTCGGCACCGGAGTTGAGGCCGGATGGCGCTGGCGGCTCGACTATTGGTTGGCAAAGGTACAAGAAGAATAGGACAGAAGGTATTGCAACAGATTCATCGTTGAGCAAAATAGAGTGAGGGAAGATGCGACGAGACGGAGGGAGAAAAAAATTCGGGATGGAGCAGAGTCTCGACCCAGCGAATTTAAAAAGAGAATTAATTAAACGTCGAGGGGACGGCGAGGAGGAGACTGGATAGATCGACAAAAGGGCGATAGCTTAATTGCTGGCGAGGAACCGTGGGTGATTACAGCAAACCGTCGCAGGTAACCGTGACATGCAAATAGTTCCACCCGCCGGCGCGATTCTTGTCGACGAGTCCTCGTAGTCCCACCGCCATCCTCGGAGATGGACCTTCCTCGGATCCTGCATTTTCCCTGCTGACGACGGAAGAGGGCGGGATGAAACGCCTCCCAGGTTTCCCCCCTTCTAACCTTAACGAGAGTGGGAGACATGAACCCGGGGTAAGTTGATCAAAATCGAGGCAGAAGAAAGAGAGGCCCCCGATGCTGATCGCGAGGAGAGTTGCAAGTTTGGCAACCTCTGCATTTTCCCAAGCAGGTCCCCCCAGCACGGACACTATCCCTGATTGAGCGCTAGTTTCCCACGCCTTTTGCGCAAAGTGGCTCTCCGGTTGGCCCAATGCGGCAAGCCGGTGGGACCAGTCGGGCCCTCGAACCTCGAATTTCGTGCAGTTTGGCTGGTTGTTCCCCGCCGTCCCGAACACTTTGGCGCCATTTCACGGCCACTCCTGGGGGGTTTTCGGGCACAAACGGCTGTCACCCTCCCCTCCGTGTGTTTTCTTCGCAATAACCATAAAGCATCCTTGTTTTGGGTGACTCCACTGTTAAAGTGATGACGAAGACTGTGAAAAGTGTGACACACTACCGTTGCAGGGATGGCAATCCCAGGTTGAGTGATCGAGTGCTGTAACTAGTTAGTTAGTTACTGAGTGCTGATGAGTCAATGCAGGGAGCCCAGGCAGTCCGAATCGATCTTATCGCAACAACCCCGATGGAACCTGGTGGGCTGGGGCTATGCAGGCCATCCTCTTCCTCCCTGCGCAGTCCTGCAGGCGCCCTGATGCTTCATGCTTTGTGTATCAATTTACGGATACTCCGTCTTGACCTGACCCCGTCCGTACAGGGAAGGACTACCGAAAATTCGAAACTTCCACCCGTTCGCTGGCGGAGGATGACCACCAAAGACTGCAGCTAAGAGAGCCGAGGACGTAACCCTCGGACGGGGCCCTCAACCAATCCCCACCCCCACGTGGGTCCAATCTGCCAGGGAAATTGGCTGCCATTAAACCGCCTCCACTCTGCATAGGACCTCCTACCCAACAAAGGAGCGCTTCGTTAGTCAACTCACTATTGATCACCACTCGCTATCGTAATTCTCTGCATATAACTAGGGACTGGGACCGGGCTGGACGCGTAGCGTAGCGTGATGGAGTCGTCGTCTGCTCCTCGGGTGTTCGCTTTCCATCCAGCTCCACTGCTGAAGGGCAGTGGAAATTGTCTCATAACTGATATTTCACATTCGGATCTGTCCAACAGGAATGTACGGAACCTCAAGTACGGAAAATGGGGCACAAAGACCTATCCAGCGCGACGGATACTCCATAGATCGCTCTGGAATACACATCTCGCCGTGCCAAGCGCGCACGGAACCGGCGCTAATTGTGGCTGTAAGGCTGGTGGTCTCGGAACTCCGTGGTCCCTGGCCACAGCCAGCACCGAGTCGCGGACGATGACAATTGTAATGCACCAACGCATGCAGCAGGGCCTGCCCAACCGGTCGAGCAAGGAGGTCATTTAAGCTCGTATGTTATGTATGTACTATCCGAAGGGAGGTGCGAGCCTAGTTCATCCCCGCGTCTTGTTCTCGACGTACTCTTTCAGATCCTGCACCCACAGGTCAAAGCATTCCGCTAGCCGCGTCCCGTACATCCAACGAACCACATATGCCAGAGCCCCAACCTGTGCTTCCCAGTTGCGCACTTCAGTCATCCGCCTCACCTGTCCGTCTGCGCCTGGAACCTCGACCTCAGAAAGTTCGTGAACCCTTTCTGCCGTCAGAAGTGAGGCCATGATGCGCCCCTGAGCTGGCGCATCGTTGACCCACACAATCCGGCCGAGGTTCCTGCTGGAGGTGGGAGGACTTCGCTCAGCCACGGTCAACATCGCCTCTTGATTTGGCTGTGACTGGGAAGAAGTCGGGTTCATATTCACGTGGAATGTCATCTTCGTCCCCATTTGGAGGATGGGGGAGACATTCTGCGTGGCATCGGATTCGGGCTGCTGGCGGATAGTCACTGCGGGCACAAATTTGTTCCATGCTGACCAGGTTGAGGTATCCACCAGAGTATCCCAGACATCTTGTAATGGGGCGTCGATTAGCGTGACGCTCTCGAGGTGCACGACTGCATCTGACGCGGCGATATTGGGCGTTGGGTTGGACGCGAGCGATGCCTTGGTGGAGGGTGAACCAGTAGCCATTTCCGGATAAAGGGGGCGATTTGCCGGGACTCAATGTGAGACGAAAAATACCAATAGACTTCACTCGATAGCACGGAGTAGAGCTTGAAGGGAGCTATGACATCGGTTGAAATGGCAGAAGGCAGCCTGGCGGCTGACAGGAGAGGCTCCTCCACGAAGCCTCCCGAGCTCCACCGCCATGTGACCCCGGATAAACTCCACCCCTGAGAGTGGAAGTATACTACTTTCTCGCTCAGTTCATCCAAACAATGGCATCATCATCGGTTCCTTTACGTCTCCTCCTCATCACCCAGAGAGTCATCGCATCTTTGCTCACGGGATGATCGGGGAAATCAGGCTAACCATTGACGAGGCTAGTTCTCCGCACTCCGCGCCTGGCAAGGTTTCTCCACCAATACCAGGCTCAATCCTCACTTCATTCATGATGATGCCGATCAATTCCCGCACAGACACGGTCTTCTTTCGGAAATTCTCCGTTTTATTGATCTATGACGATTGCAAATCTCCGAACGCCATCAGTTATGCTTAACCGTCTGCTTTGAAGACTTCAAATGCTGAAACAGGGAGGAGAGCAATTCTCATGCCGGGGGTATAAGTAAGGGTCGATGCATGCTAATATTGGCTCGAAAGTAACTGTGAAGAAGCTTTTACACGCGCATATCTGGCCATGTCTATCTTCCGGGCAACTTTAGTACTCCTCCTTTCCGCGTCTGCGTCCATAGTTCGTGGGGTCCCCCACTCCCCCAGAACAACACAATCCCGAACCCAGCAATGCGTGATTCCTTCAAAGTACAACACATCCAATGGACTGGCCGACGACTCGCCTGCAGTCTCCCAAGCCTTTGCGCAATGCGCAACTGACTCCGTTATCGTTTTCGAGGAGGGTATCAGCTATAATATCTTCCATCCAATTAAAGCGACCAACCTCAGTAACGTGGAGATCCGCATGCACGGCAATTTACACCTACCACAGAACATCACTGCTGTGCAAAACATTGTCAATGGTGGTAGTTCGATATGGTTTACCTTCGAGGGCCCCCAAGTGGACTGGATTGGGCCCGAAAACGTGAACCATGGCTGGATCGAGTCGCACGGACAGCCATGGTGGGATGCGAACCCTGCCAATGGGACGGGAATCGATGGACGTCCACATCTCCTGAGCCTTAAGACAAGCCAAGCCACTGTGAAGTACTTCAGGTCTAGAAAGCCGATCGCATGGAACTTTAAGCTGTACGGGCAAGACATTACGGTCAGCCATGCCATCATCGACGCTACCTCGACAGGCAGTTTTCCATTCAACACGGATGGTTTCGATGTCGAGGGCACCAATATCCAGATAACCGACAGTATCGTGTACAACGGCGATGATGCGATTGCCGTAGCCTCGGGATCGCACGATATACTCTTCACCAGAAACACCATTGGGTACCAGACTCATGGCATGAGCATTGGTTCGCTGGGAGAGGATGCGTCCGAATTTGCTAATGTCACCAACATCCGCTTCGAAGATGTCACTGTTATTGACGGTCTCTACGCGGCGCGTTTCAAGTCATGGAGCGGAGGGCAAGGACTCGTCAAGAATGTCACCTGGAATAACATCCGAGTCTACAACGTGACGTTCCCGATCTATGTCACTCAAAGCTATACAGACCAAGGAGCCTCCAGCTCTAGCACTGTCAATGCCAGTTCAGCAGTGATGATGGAAGACTTCACATGGTCTGACTTTTCTGGATCGATCAATACATATCAGCCCGGGGACGGCTCTTGCGTGTCGGACCCCTGCTGGTACAATGTTGGACTGCCCAACTTGAAGCATACTGAAGCCCTCATCCTCGAGTGCCATACAACTCAGTCTTGCTCTGACTTTGTAACGGCCAACCTCCAGCTATACCCACAAAGCTTGGAACCGGCGAGCGTGATCTGCATGGATGCAACCGCGGCCCTCAACGCTGAGCTTGGCTTTGAATGTAGAAATGGGACTTACGATCCATTAACCAATTGAGGTCGAGACGTCGCCGACAAGGAAGCTACGCCTGCCGCATCTGCGCGGCCAGGAAGGGACGCCCTGAGACAACCCTGCAGCAACAGCCTTCAGAGCCTTTCGACCTTCGGTTCTAGTCATATCCAACCACTGCTTGTAGCGTCTATCATTCATTCAACCAGTCCACTCGTTTGGTATCGAAGAATCTGTCATTCACTATCAATATACTTCATTTCCTCGCCTTATGTCACAACCTCTCAACTGTGCCTCAAAGTACCAGCCATTCCCCTGTTTCTACGTCTATCGACCCGGCTACCTGGTCGTCCCTCTGATCCCTCTCGACGAGCTGCCGTGGTGGATCCAAGTCGGCGATTTCAATTGGACCGATAGCGCTCTGTACGAGTCTATGCTCCCTGCCAGCTTCAATTGCTTTCCGCGAATAGGCGAATACGACGTCGTCTGCCACCACTGCTACGCCCCCGTGGACAGTTTCCACCGAAGCGTATCCGAGCGAAGTAACAGCAACGCCTCTTCGCACGCCTCCAACGCTCCCAAGGGGCTTGCGGCTGCGGTTTCCTCGAAGAAAGCAGTGCTAGACCACCCGTACATACTTAAGCAACCTCCGTTCGAGGCGAGCTTTAATACCAGCCCATTTGTGGGAATGTGCCTTTATAAATGCCCGATATTGCGGTCACTGTTTAGACTCCGACGGCCGCAGGACGCACAAACTGATAACCACGATGCTCATCAGGATGCTCGCCAGGATGCTCACCAGGATACTCACCAGGATGGCCAGGATAGCGATCAACATAATGTTCATCGTAGCGGCCATCATAGGGACCGTCATAATGGCCATACTGGAGACAATAATGATAACAATAACGGTGATCATAATAGTAGCCTTAGTCATCAGGGGCGACGAGGAACGCCTCGAGATATAGTGCGTGACGAAAATACTACTCCGCCCCTCGAGGACACCATGACCTTTACCATCGATATCGACAATAACAACAATACCTCCGCTGGAAACAATTTGATTCCGGACTCTGGGCGTTCCGATACCGTGCTTGGACGCCAGGTGGTGGCCCCTTCAATGCAGACAGAGATACAGCGCTCTGCAGCGTCGTCTCCTGGACCTGATGTCACTCGCCCAGCAAGTGATAGACACACAAGCTCCGAATCCACGCTGTGGGAAAACCCTAGAGCCGGGCCTATATTATTCTGCCCCAGGAGGAGACGTGTGAGGTTCGAGTGGCCAGCGGTGGGGCTTAGGCCTGTTAGACGCAGAACGGGTCCAGGTGCAAGGGTGATTGAGCGTTGAGAAGAAATGGGAAGGGAGAAGATTATATCATGTTGACACCTCGTCTGCAATCAGTGACTAGGCTTGGAGGATTTTAGATAGTTTAGGCTAGTGTTATTATCCCCGGAGAGAACGATAATGAAGACATGCCTTGACTTGAGGCAGAGATCTAACTCAACATAGTATACTCATTTTCCTGAATAGATCTGTAGCTAGCTCCCTCGAAGCCTTACCCACCCTTCCATGCTCCTAAGTATTGAATACAATCTCCTCAGAACCTCCAATCCACCACGATTGGCACACATGCATACATCATCAAACAGAAACCCTGCAAATCATCTTGAGTATATAGATAGCAGAAATGCGTGATATCGTGAGCGATGGATTAGCAGGGTTGGAAGGTATACCTGATATTCAACACCCTTGAACAAACACGACCAACTACCATACCGGACACCTGTAGCTACCATAGCCGTCTCCAAGAAGCAATGAAAGGAAGTATACAAGGGAGGTGCAGAAACATACCAGATATATTTCTATCTACGTGAATAAGGGATACTAGAAAGAAGAAAGAAAGGAGAATAGAAAGAGGAATAGAAATTCAGTCTAAACCCAACCCAACCCAACCCACCAAACCTAGCCATACCAAAACTATACCATATCACATCCAATATATCCACCCCCCCCCCCCCCCCCCTCACCAACATAATTTAAACAGAAAGCAGAAAGGAATGTAAAGCTAAGCGCCTAACACCCAATACGGATGCATATGCTGCTGGTGATGATGTTCCGATTTCCTTTCCTCACCTCCCTCACCCACACCCCCCTCCATACTCGCCGTCCCAACTGAATACGAATCCCAGCGTAATTCCCTCATGATTTGAATCCCTTCTGTCTCGGGATGCGTAGACGTTGATCCGTCCCGGGTATGATTTTGATTCTGTTGCTGTTGTTGTTCATGACTATTGTGGTTGTTGTTGTTGTTGTGATTCGTGGAGCAATTCCCCGTAATACTCGCCACGTAACTGGTATTCGACGGGGCGAACGGATTGGCGGTGACAAAGTCGACGCCGCCCTTGGAGGGGGATTGTTTGTCGCGGTTGTAGGAGCTGCGCATGCGGGAGGGGATGAGATGCGGGCAGAAGCGGATGAGGAGGGGGCGGAGGGGGGGCAGACAGGCGCAGATGATGGCTACGTTGGATTCTACGAAGGACCAGGTTGCGGCGAGGCCGTTGCCTTCTGTTTTGTGGTTTGGGTGGTTAGTATTGGTGTATATAGGGCTTGGGGAGACAGGAGGGGAGAAGGGTGTGGGGGGGGAGGGAGGGGAAGTACCGGTAAAGTCGGGGGTTCGGATGAGTTCGATGATGGTGGTGAGACGGACGATACTGGTGGCGCAGACGCTATGGGAGATGGTTAGATGGGTTGGGATAGAAACAGGCGGAGGGTGGACGGACAAGAATCCTAGAGCAAAAATGACTAGAAGGGCTGCCTTTTGCCGTTTGGGGAGCCGGAGGCTGGCCAAGATGGGCAAAGGGAGAATGACGAGGATCAGGTCGGTGCTGATCTGGAGACCGGCATTCAGACACCAGACCACGCTGGCGGGCAGGCAAGTCCGTGGAAGGGAATGATCCCAGAAGGCTGCAATGGGAATGCAGAAGAGCAGCGTACTCAGGACCATCCACAGGCCCGAGATAATGACGAAGACCAAGGTGATGGTGAGGAGGATGCGATACGTCTTGGTCGGGAACAGACGGCGGTAGAGGAAGACCAGGGACAGTTTGGTCAAGGTCAGACTGAGATTGTATAATGGAATGGTGATCCAGAGGGCCTATGCAGCATGTTAGACTCCTGCATATCACCCAGGAATCAAATCACAGAGCTAGGTGATACCTTCAGCTGGTTGCGAATCTCATCGGGGCTGAGATCGGCCTGATTCTCTGCTAGGCCATTCTTGCTTTCTATGTACGAAGTCAACGGGAATTCTAGAGTCGACGCCAGCCACAAGGGAAGACCTTACCGATGACCAGAAAAACAAAGAAGACAATGTCCGTCGCCTAGAACTGGGGTTAGCGTTGCTGTTCCTGAATAAGATCATAAAAGCTAATCATACCAGGGACACCGCAATCAGCAGATCATCCCAGCCTGGCTTCCGCACGAGGTGAACTCGCGTATACAGCCGCAGCGCGACGGTGATACTCGCCAACGAGAGAAACGTGATTCCCACGGGCAAAGCATACATCCTGCAGTTTGACGGCGCCGAAAGCAACGAGCGCCAACATCGTTCGACTTCGGCTGGGGGTCTCGCTCCTCGACTACATCTTAACGGACGGCGAAGGTGCAGGATCACCCACACGGTGGCCAACTTGCTGCGGCGCAGGCAGGAGACTCGGCCGGAATCAATTGCGTCAAGGACCTGCCCGGGAAGTCAAACGCCCGCGGATCTGGGGAGATTCGCCCAGAGGTAGCCATAGGTAGCCACCACCACCACCAGCTTGCATCCACGGTTCGGTCCGCTGGGCATCTGGATCACCCCGTCGGTAACAGACGTTACATCGGAACATGGAGGGGGCTGGACTCGATGGAACCACATGGAAGACAGAAAAAATACTGCATTTTTTTTTCATTATGGCAATGGCATGTACAAAGCTTCGTAAGATATGGAAGGCAGATACATGGCAGGGGGAGAACTGCGTATACAGAAGAATTCAACCACAGAGCACGACCATCGGCATCAATCGGTCTGCTCGACCGGACCGTCATTCTACATCCCCGCCGTCCTAAAAAATGTACAAGTGGTCTCCGCAAATGCAACCCGTATATTGGAAATGATTCGACTCTCCGAGCCGCACGCTAGCGTTAGTATATCAATGCAAAATCAACATGTGCGATGGGTATTTAAAGGCGGGCTTTGAGGTTGGACTTGAGTCTGCGCTCGACAGCAGCCATGTACTCGCGGGTGGTAACCCAGGCCTCGCGGTCCTTGCGGCCGCAGGCGAGGGCCAGATCCTTGGTCATGATGCCCTCCTCGTTCACAACGTCAATGCAGGCACTCTCGAGCGCCTCGGCGAAGGCAACCACCTCAGGGGTCTCATCCACCTTACCACGCTGGATCAGACCGCGAGTCCAGGCGAAGATGGAAGCAATGGGGTTGGTGGAGGTCTCACGGCCCTTCTGGTGCTCGCGGTAGTGACGAGTCACGGTACCGTGGGCAGCCTCGGACTCAAAGGCATCGCCAGTGGGGGTAGCCAGGGTCGAGGTCATCAGACCAAGGGAGCCGAAGCCCTGGGCGACGATGTCGGACTGAACGTCACCGTCGTAGTCTAAATGCAATAATTAGCATCGAGTTTTCGGCAGACAATGGTCTCATCACTTACTCTTCAGGGCCATGACGAATCCACCCTCACTCTTGATCATCTGGGCGACCATGTCGTCAATGAGACGGTGCTCGTACCAGATGTTCTTGGCCTCGAACTGCTTCTGGTAGGAAGCCTCGTAGATTTCCTGGAAGATGTCCTTGAAGCGACCATCGTACTTCTTCAGGATGGTGTTCTTGGTGCTCATGTACAGAGGGAGACCCTTAAGCAGGGCCATCTGGAAACTGGCATGGGCGAAGCCACGGATCGACTCATCAGTGTTGTACTGGGTCTGGGCAACACCACCACCCTGGAAGTCGTAGACGTTGATGGTCTCAGGCTCGCCACCCTCGGGGGTGTAGACGAGCTGCAGCTTACCAGGTCCGGGAATGACACGGTCCTGGGCGCGGTACTGGTCACCGAAGGCGTGACGACCGATGACAATGGGCTTGTTCCATCCGGGGACGAGACGAGGGATGCGGGGGATGATGATGGGCTCACGGAAGACGGTACCGTTGCTGCAAGGGGGAGTGATTAGCAATTGAGCATCAGGATGGGGACCAGCAATGAGGTACATACAGAATGTTACGGATGGTACCGTTGGGAGACAGCCACACTGGACGATCGCGTTAGCAGGCGTCCGCCTTCCACATGGAACAACGCTCACTCTTCTTCAGCTTGAATTCCTCAACACGAGCCTCATCGGGAGTGATGGTGGCGCACTTGACACCGACACCATACTTCTTGATGGCCTCGGCAGCCTCGACGGTGACCTTGTCATCGGTCTGATCACGGTATTCCAGACCCAGATCGTAGTACTTGAGGTCGATGTCAAGGTAACTGGCGGCGAGGTCTTAGTTCGAACTGGATGGAGCACTTGTCGGAGGGACAGACGAATGGGCAGACTTACGGCAGAATCAACTATAGAAGCGGGGCCGAGTTAGTGGGTTTGGTCCGGGAGAGAACGGGATGAGGCATCTGGAGCTGATGCCGTAGCGGGGCAGCCGAGGGCCGACTTACCTTCTCTCTAATCTCCTGCCAGATGATACGGGTCATCTAGAAAACGGACATGTTAGCACATGTCAGAGACCTCTCCTGTGCTGCAATTGAGCCCTGGATCGCCGAGTGATAGACGCTTGGCTGCCAGGGAACAAGGGCGCCGCCGCCGTTTTCCTCCGCGTGTGGAATGCGCCATGACGAAAATGCGCATGCAGAACCAAGCATATAAAAGGAAGTGCAGCACCCCGATGCAGGGCGGGATCTCAACTACATACCTCATCACCGTCGAGTTCCACGACGGGGTTCTTGACCTTGATCTTGGGGATTTCGGTAGCCATGGTGCGGGATTGAGTAAGGTTCAACGAAGAAAGGCCGGTCCAGCGGGCAGCAGCGGAGCGAGTTGAGAGCAGGGAAGAGGCAGAGGTAAGAGATCTGGGGGAGCGAGTAGAGACAGCAGAGGAGGAGGAAGAAATAGAAGAGGAAGAAGAGAGGAAGCGGCGAGCGGAGGAAGAGAGAGGGGCAGGCAGAGGGGCACGGCGCGCCAATGCGGAACTGAACCGGACGGTCGACATGGCGTGGGATGCGCAGGAGCAATGATGCGTCTGGGGGGGGGAGAGGGTGTGGGAGGAACCGGGGACTCTGCCCAAGCGGATCAGCTATCGGGAACGGGGAAACGAGGAGGATCACAGCCCACGCTGGAAATTGGGGGGGAAGGGAGAGCGAGTACCCGAGGGAAAAGAGTCTCAGCGCGCAGTGAAGCTCTCGGCTGGAAGGAGTGGTGGTGGAGTTCGGAAGCTGCCGTTAAGCCGGACACAGGGACTTCACGGGGCAGATCGGAGAAGCCGGAAAATCGTTTCTATCTGAAATCTGGAGGGAGAGGAGAGGACGGAGGAGAGAATACGTCTGAGGAAGAAAGCAAATGGAGGACAGCCAACACCTCTTATCCGGTGTGGTTGCACACTGGCACCGTCAGGCCCATTTCCCTTTCCGCCCACCGTTACTTGCTTGTCGCCGAAGCCGGACTAATCGAAAGAACTGGGGAAGTCTTGGGTCCCTCCGGTCAAGCTGGATTCCGTGGTGGCCTCGTCCCGTCCCTGCTTCGTCAGGGACTTTTAGTTCTATACTTCGTCCTTCCGTAGTCCGTACTTAGTATCTAGATTTTAGATAGTATCTAGCTAGCTAGTCCAGCCTTCATCTCAATGCCGCCGCCATCAAATCTCAGAACCTACGGCCAAACTACAACTTCCCCGGGATCATTTTGACCGTCCCCGGGGAGGGTTCCTTTCCTTTTGCCCATGGTTACTGTAACCCTGGAGGATAATTCTCCGGCCAGACTAGCCGATCGCAACCGCTGTTTCCCGCGGCAACGGACGCACAGTCTCCGCCGGGGCATCAAGCACCGAAGTCGCTGCGGCGCCGGACTTGCGCCCCTCCTCCCCGGTCGATGACTCATCCGCTTTCCCCACAGCCAGCCATCCCATTATCACATCGATTCCTCAGGGCACCGGAGATGGTCGAGTAGCAGATATCTATGTGTATTGACTGCTCTAAGTATGTATGTTATCGACAAAAAAGAGACCCAGCCATCCTGTTGAAGATAGAACACCGGCCCTGTGTAGCCATGCTACGAAGTGTTGAAATGGAACCCCCACCCATGCTCCCGTGCCCATCGTAGCGAAAAATTAACCATGCTTGACACCGCAAATCAAAGACTCAAGGGAATCAAAAAATGAAAATCCAACTCAAAAGTTTTAGATACGAAACCTCATCCCAGTACTAAAACCTACGCAATGCCCAGTCTACCGTCTAGAACAGACCGTCAATCTCCCCGGTCTCGGGGTCAATATCCACGTTCAGGTATCCAGGCGCAGTCGGCAATCCGGGGATGGTCTGAATGTCCGCCGCCAGTGCGTACCTGCAAGGGTCACAACGGGTTAGCCTACATGTAATCCGTGAGGGGATGAGAAACTTACAGGTATCCACCGCCCACGGCCAGCCGAACGTCCCGGATGGGGACCGTGAATCCAGTGGGGGCGCCCTTGAGGGCCGGATCATGGCTGAGAGAATATTGGGTTTTGGCAATGCAGATGGGCAGCTTGCTAAAGCCCTGGGCCGTGTAGGTATCGACCTTCTTCTGGGCGAGCTCGCTGAACTCGACCTTCTCCGCACCATACATGGCCTTGCCGATGCGTTCAATGCGTTCCTGAATGCTGCCCTCCAGGTCATACAGAAGCTTGAACTCCTTGGGCTTGGAGCTAGCTGTCAAAACGCTCTTGGCCAGGTCCACAGCGCCGGCTCCGCCCTCAGCCCAGTGGTTGGCGGGAACCGCGTCCTCTGCGCCGGCCGCGATGGCCTCCTCGCGGATGACGGCGATTTCGGCCTCCGTATCGGTCTCGAAGCGGTTGATGGCCACCACCACGGGGATGCCGTACTGCCGAGCATTCTCAATGTGCTTCTTCATGTTGATACAGCCCTTGCGAAGGATATCGATGTTCTCCGTGCGGTAGACTTCCGGCAGAGGAGCGCCAGGGCTGATCTCGGGGCCGCCACCGTGGACCTTCAAGGCGCGCACGGTGGCCACGATGACCACGGTGTCCGGGGACAGACCAGAGGACCGGCACTTGATGTTGAAGAAGCGCTCACCGCCCATGGTAAAGTCGAAACCAGCCTCCGTCACAACGAAACCAGTCTTGGCATCGTGATCCTCATCAGGCTCCGTACCCGCGAGCTTCAGAGCGAGTTTGTCGGCAATCACGGAGCTAGCACCAATACTGATGTTGGCGAAAGGACCAGCATGGACCAAGACAGGTGTACCCTCCAAACTCTGCATCAAGTTGGGCTTAATGGCATCCTTCATCAACGCAGCGAGAGCTCCGCCCGCACCGATGTCGTCACAGGTGACGGGATCGCCACTCTTCGACGTTGCAACGACCATGCGTCCCAGGCGTTCACGCATATCCTCCAGACTGTTGCTCAATGCGAGGATAGCCATACATTCACTGGCAACGGAGATATCAAAGCCGGTTTCGCGGGTCAGGCCTCGCTCCGTGGGAGCCTGCCCCACGGTGACACCCCGAAGATGACGGTCGTTGACATCCAAAACACGGCGCCAAGTGATGGTCTCCGGGTCAATGTCGAGGCGGGCAAAGCGGCGGATCTCGTCCTCGGTGAGCTCGTCTGGGTTGGTCTTGGTGATACCCAACTTCTTCAGGCGTCGGAACATGATGGGCTGGAATTCGCGCTTGCCCTTCTTGGCGGGAACCAGCCGCTTGTAGAGCGCAGCATCCTTCTGGGTAGCTTCGTGGAACATACGAGTCTCAATGGCGGCGGCGAGAAGGTTGTTAGCGGCGGTGATAGCGTGGATATCGCCAGTCAAATGCAGGTTGAACTCATCCATAGGAATAACCTGGCTGTAGCCTCCGCCGGCAGCTCCACCCTTGATGCCAAAAGTAGGGCCCTGGCTGGGCTGGCGCACGTTGGAGAACACAATGCGGTTCAAGTGTGCACCAAGAGCCTGCGAAAGACCCAGGGTGGTTGTAGACTTACCCTCACCGAGAGGGGTAGGAGTAATGCCACAAACCAGGATGTATCTACCATTGCGACGGTGGGACAAGCGGTCGAGCAGGGAGAGGCTGATCTTGGCCTTGGTGTGACCGTAGGGCTCGAGCTCGTGGGGCTCAATGCCGATTTCCGAGGCGAGCGCTGTGATCTGCTTGGGATACTGCGCACGGGAGATGGCGATATCGGAGGGGACGGGGGTAGTCAGCTTGATGGGAAGGGGAGTGATGCGTCTATCTTTCTGCTTCTCGAAGTATGCCTTGGCAGCGGAGACCACGTTCTCCATCAGCATGGCCACGGTCATGGGACCAACACCACCGGGAACAGGGGTGATCTGAGAGGCCACCTGAGCGGCGGACTCGAATTCCACATCACCAACCAGACGCGAACCAGACTTTCTGGTAGCATCAGGCTTATAGTTGATGCCAACATCAATCACGACCGCACCAGGCTTCAACCAGTCTCCCTTGACAAACTCCGTCTGTCCGATGGCGGCAACGACAATGTCTGCGGTTTTGACGATGCGCGCGATATCCGGGGTCTTGGAATGGCACAAGGTCACAGTCGCGTGGGCGTTCTTCAGCAGATAGCTGACCGGGCTTCCGACAATGTCACTGCGACCAAGAACGACCGCTTCCTTGCCGGAGGGGTCGACACCACTCTCCTCCAAAAGCTTCATCACAGCCTTTGGAGTGCAGGGGACGAAGTGAGGGCGACCACCCCGCTTAGCAAGCTCACCAATGTTGATTGCACCGAATCCATCAACGTCCTTTTCGTCGGCGACAGCAGAAGTGATTGTGTGTTCGGACAAGTGTTGCGGGAGAGGGAGCTGGACGAGGATACCATGGACCGAGGGGTCATTGTTGGACTTGGTGATCTCCTGCAGGACCTCGGGCTGTGTAACATCCTCCGGGAAGTTGATGATCTTGCAGATAATACCTGCCTGTTCGGAGTCAATTATCTGGCCGACTAATTAAGGGACATTGTATTTGCGAACGTACCTCCTCGGCGGCCTTCAATTTCATGCGCACATAGGTGCCTACAAGCATTCATCAATATACAACCCTCTAGTACACACGAGAGTTCATGACTCACTCGAATCCGATCTGCTTCCCACTGTAAGATTCGCAATGTCAGCATTGTTCTCGGTCGCGGGGTAAATGTCAACGACCACGCACCCTGGTAGATCACCAAACTAGGCTTGAATCGGGGGTTCGACTCTTGAATCTTCAGAATTTCATCCTTCAACCCTGCCCGGATGTTCTTGGCAATCTGGGTGCCGTCGATCTTGGTGGCCGCCATGGTTGTCCCGGTGCCGGAAAGTGGACGGAGTGCGTAATCGAGCCTCTTGCGAAGTAGCACGCCAGGTCGGACAAAAGATGACGTACAGCGAGGACGAGACGTTACCTCACGTCGCGAGGAAAATTGACGTAGAAAGAAGGAAGGCAGGGGTGGGTAAGACCGGTGACTTGGAGAACAAATATAAGAGTGCTTTGCGTTGACAGCGCAGCGGGGTAGAAACGCCGAACGGGCGGGGGGGAATGGCATCTAACTGCTTGGTCGGTTGGCCCAGTGCCAACCAGCTTTCCTCGGCCGGGTCAGATGGAGATAGGGAAACAGTCGATCAATGCAAACGAAAATAAGCACGCTGAATAATGGAATTAGCGGCGACCAAACACTGCCGAAAGGCCTTTAGTGTCCGTAACTTTGGCAATTGATCAGTTTGTTCTGTTTAAATTCTAGTCTAGTAGGTGGTGAATACGCCTGCCCCATCGGTGATTTTCAATGCTTCCTCCTTTTCCATTGTTCTTTTGCTCACGAGGAAAAAGTTTCCCCGAGCCGCAGTCTGCAAAGACATCGGGGACGCAGGGCGGCTGAGTCCTCAATTGGGTCTAGCGCCAGTCGGCGGTCAGGTCATTGTCCGTCGCAGCCCCGATTGGTAAGAGATGCCCAGGGCTTATGCTCTCACCTGACCAGTAACACGGAAGACGGATTAACATATCCTCCGGTATGATCCGTTTCATACAGAACAGGCTCGAACAGGAAAGTCTTGGCAGAAAGCCGGGACTGTGCGATGAAATTCAAACTAGTCTGACGACGCCGACAACGAGAGCCCGCCAGCACCCCGCAAGGAATTTCCGCCTCATCACGCAGGTCTTAGTCGATTCCGGTCACAGAGGATACATACCTGTGATCCAGCTTCTTCTCGCCCCCCCCCGTCGCCTTCCCCAGATTCATAGCTTAGTCGGCCAATATGCGGCCTATTTTGCTTTCGGGCCATGTGCGTTTGCCTCTACCCACCCGATGATACTGGTCGCCTCCAAGAAGCTGGAAAATCGGGCAGAAAAGACAGCAAGGATTGGGTCGCTGACTTCACCTCTTTACACAGGAACGGTCCCTGAACCAGATCAAGTTCAACCGCGATGGCGATCTCATCTTCTCCGTGGCTAAGGATAAAATTGTGTGCGCTTGGTGGTCGGCCAACGGCGAGCGACTCGGTACCTACGCTGGACACCAGGGTGCTATCTGGACGGTCGATGTGAGCCCCAACACTCTTCTTCTGGCAACCGGTTCGGCAGACAACACGGTGCGACTATGGAACGTGAAGACCGGCGAGTGCGTCAAGGTGTGGGACTTCCCTACGGCCGTTAAGCGGGTCGAGTTCACCCCGGATGGAAGCAGACTCTTGGCTGTGACGGAGAAGCGTATGGGTTTCTTGGGTACCATTGTGGTCTTGGATATCAACTACGGCGAGAACTTGAGCGAGCAGGCTGAGGAGCCTAGCTTGCGCATCACCTGCACAGAGAGCAAGGCAACGGTTGCCGGCTGGGGTTATCTCGGCCAGTTCATCATTGCCGGTCACGAAGATGGCAGTGTCAGCCAGTACGATGGCAAGGTACGGAGGTCCCTATTTTCAGCTATGCATTCAGGAGGGGGGGAGGGCGCGGCGCGATGCTGACTTGATGTGACACAGACCGGTGAGCAGCTGGAGAACGTCCAGGCCCACGAGTTCGACCACCAGATCAACGACATCCAGTTCTCTCAAGACCGCACCTACTTCATCACCGCCTCCAAGGACAAGTCCGCCAAGGTACTTTTTTCCTTTCACCTTTCCATAGTGACGAACGCATCCAAATGCTGACCCACCCTAGCTCATGTCCACCCGTAACCTCGCCATCCTCAAGACCTACGTTGCCGACACCCCCCTCAACAGCGCCACCATTACGCCCAAGAAGGACTACGTGATCCTGGGAGGTGGTCAGGCCGCCATGGATGTCACCACGACCTCTGCCCGCCAGGGTAAATTCGAGGCTCGTTTCTACCACAAGGTCTTCGAGGACGAGATCGGCCGTGTCAGGGGTCACTTCGGTCCCCTGAACACCGTTCACGTCCACCCCGCCGGTACTTCCTACGCCTCGGGCGGAGAGGACGGTTACGTGCGTGTGCACCACTTCGACAAGTCATACTTCGATTTCATGTATGAGGTCGAGCGGGAGCAGCTGAGAAGGTGAAGTGAGTGAAGGATGAGAGAAAGACGGGAGTGTTTGATTTTTCCTTTACCAGTTACGCATCGTGTGTATGTGTCATGAGGCGAAGAATATCTTTTTTACTACAAAAGTAGAAAGACAAAGGCACGGCGGTACGAAGAAGACCTCGGGGCGATTCAGGGCATGAGTTCTTTTCATTTCCTTTTCCATGATAAAGTCGGAGTTGGTACCATTTGCTTTTCTGGTCGCTTTCTGTGTCCTAATAAAAGAAACCACAATTGCTTCTTCCATTTATCATTCTATTCTTATGAATATATATCAGGTTTATGATCCAGACTTTCACTTGCATGGATACAATGTTCTATATCTCTTGAGTAGTATCTCTCTAAGAACACAAATCTCGCAAAATTGCACGGTTTTCATATATAGCATCTTTATGTCATCTCTTCCCGATAACATATGTCATTTCCCATCAAAAAAAACACCAGGCCAGCGCTCTTCTGACCAGCAGAAACCAGAAACGGGAGGGAGGGGGAAGGGGGGCAAAAAAAAAAGAATCATGGGGATCTCATTGAAAATAGAAATGAAATAACGTAACAACACCCGAAACGTTCCAGTAAAAGGAAAAAGGAAACCCCGAGGCATCAAAAAAGAGAAAAGAAAATCGGTTCAATCATCAGTTTTTTTTTGATCTTCCCCCTCCCCTAAGAAAAAGCCGCGGGCTCACCCCGATCAATTTACTTCTTCTTGGGGAACTTGTCCTGTCCGATGCCGGTACCTCTCAGCTTAACGTTCAGCACACGCTCCATGGCACCGAGAACCTTCTGGTCGGGAGTAGCAGTACCCCGCTCGAAGTCCTGGATAACGGTGATGGTGGTGTTGCACTTGGTGGCGAGTTCCTTCTGAGTCATCTTGTAGGGGTCCTCGTTTCTGCGCTTTTTGATCGCATCGGCGACTTGCATGCCGACGGTCTTGGGCTTGACGATGTCGTCGCTGCGGTCGACCTTGGTCAGGTGCTGGCCTTCAGGGGCACCGGAGCGGGCAGCCTGTAGTGGGGAATCAGTCAGTCGTTGTCTTGGGTACCCCTCGCGAAATGGGGGAGGTGAAAATGAGAACATACAGTGTTGCCGGTGGCGTACTTCTTCTCGGTGCCGATGACGAGACCCTGGCGCTGGGCGGCGTTCAAGGCGCTCTTGCCCTTGATGACCGTCTCACGGGTGGCAGGGCCACCAGTGTGGCGGGTTCCAATGCGCGTAACGGAGTCCCAGTCGCTCATTTTGAAGATATGGAGGAAGAAGGTGACGAGATGGGGGCGGTTGTTGGAGTGGTAGGTTGAATGGTGTGGAAAGGAGGTGAGGGTGGCAGTAGAGTAGATCGCGTGAGGGTTGTCGTAAGGAGGGATGTTCAAGGCCCGCCGAATTTATATCGACGCCACGGAAGCTTCTCGAGCCCTGGGATGGCGGAGTCAGAGGGGCGGTATGCCCTACGCCCCTTTGGGTTAGGGCTGCTGACATCATGGCCCGGCCAATCTTTCCCCGTTAGTGAATCGTTCAAGGAGCCTATTCATGACTCAGAATGAGTCGCGATGGCATTCACTTGTCGCAGGGGTGCTGGCTCTGGGTTATCTTTACCCCATGGAGACCCCGCTACTGTGGTAGTGTTAGCCGATATTATCTGTCCGGGAATTTGAGTTGGTTCTAGCATGTGTTTTCGACTTCACGTGCCGACTACCGCATCTGGACTTGCAGGCTGACTTGCATATGTTGTAGACTTCAGAGGGAGGAGTACTATTAGGTAGCAATAGACTCCTGCTGATCATATGTACTTAGCTATGGAGGCTGGTATAGTCTCAGTTGAGTTGGACAAGCAGTGAAACTGTTAAGCATCGTTGCACGATGTGGTTCAGGTCTCTCTATAATAATGACTCTGGCCGAGTACACTATGTCCTCATCCTGACGCGCTGTATACTACGTCAGTCTGCGTAGACAATCCTCCCCAACAAAACTCTTCTGCCTCATTAAATTGAACTTGCCGTGAACAATCAAAGACAAGACAGAAGATGCCATCTAAGATGGCTACCCACTCACTCTCCCCGACTTACGAGTCACATGCGTCGATGATACTAAAGGAATCAGTTCAACGGCCCTTCGATCTGATCGCAGATGTTCTCAAGCCTGTCTGGTTTCGGGCGATCAAGGACGAACGCTATAACATTAGGCGTCGTCTCAATGACCGGGCAAAGCTTCATGAGAAGCATAAGCCAGACAGGTGCCGCATCCAAAGAGAATGGATCAAACGTTACAAGGAAAACGAAGACTTGCAGTTCGCGATCTTACAGCGAATCAACTGTCTGGCAAGGATCAGAAATCGGGATAGTCGGCAGCCAGAGAATCCGTTCCAACATACCCCGGGGCCTTCCAATCCGAAACGACAAGTCTCTCTTCTAGAAGAGCATTTCTACCGATGCCAGAAGGCATGGAAGGCGCTGACTTGCGATAAACCATCGGGCCCTATCACCGATGAGTTTGAGTTTCTTCAGCATCACAGAAACGATGACGGGCAAACCTTGGCGTGGGAGGAGGACAAGATCATGTGTGCCTCCCTTGGTGGCTGTTGCGGTCGCAGTTGTAGATGCTGTGAAAGACCTTTGCGGCTGTACCTCATGCCTGACGGAGGAGAGAAGGCGATGGTCGGGTTTTATGGCCACTGTACCGCTGAATGTGGCTGTTGCATGCGTCATCGAGGATTCTATCGACCAGACTCACGCATCAAGGCTCTTGATCCAGAACTGGCCTCTAAAATTGCGGACTATTACAACAGCTCATTAGTTGAAGGAGATGGTGATGAGCCAGACACTGTTCTTGAGTGATTCTGGCCTTTGTTTGTTTTTGCTCCCAGGGTATTGAACTGGCGATTTGCTGTATTGAAGTTAGGATAAAATTTGTTGATGTCGGGCTAGCTGTGATTTGCTTTGCTTATGAAAGTTGGTTAAGGGTTCTGAAAAGAGTCACTGTTCTAACCAGTATTGCTTCGAGGTATAAACAATCCTTCTGTTTGATTTGTCTCAGATGAATGCAAGTTCCTAATAGAGTATCTGACTAGCCAGAGATATCGTGGCTCGCCGGGTATTTCACCTCAGTAGTACCGTGACATTCTAGATACGAATACGAGTATTGGGTCAGCTGGAACCAAGACAAAGATCCGATTCCATTCCAAGTAACCGCCCCTTTCCGCAAGAAGCAAGGTCAACCCTCAAGGGTCCTGGGGACATGGGGAAGGAGCCTGGATTATGCCGTCTAGGTTAACTCCACCGCGAAGATAGGCGAAGCGGGCTAATTCTGCACCTGTAGATATACACTGCGACTTGTGTGCAAAGTCCAATCAATACTCACCATGGCATTAAAAAGGGGAAATCTCTAACCCAAATACCCAGGCAATGGATGTTTCAAGCGGCGCAGGTGATATGGTGATGCCTGAAATGACAAGACCGACTAATTTCCCGGGCCCAATCAGAGCCGCGCAGTCGACCACCGGGATGGGGACCTCAGGTACCCAGCCTGAGTAGCGGAGAACCAACTGGCGGGCGTGCTATGCAGATACATTATTCATTCATTATCGATTGCCTCCATCCGCTCGCTCCATCCCCATCCGTCTCTCTGTCACTTCTCCCATCCTGTCTTTCAGTGTCTATTTTTGATCTGCATATCTGAAGAGCTTGATACCTTTCGTTGTCTGATTTTTTGTTGCATCCCCTCCATTGGCCCCTCATGGCATCTCAAAGCGCCTTCTTCTCGGCCATGACCAACCGGTCGCTCCGTAACGTCCGATCGGTAGGATGATATCCCCTGTCTGCGTCGCTCGATAGCTGTCGTTCGATAAACGCCGTTGTTCCTTCTTATCTCCCTTCTACATCTCGCTAACACGTCCGCGGTGTATAGGAGCTTGAGTTCCTCGCAGATTCATCAGTCATTACTCCCCAACAACTCTCATCAATTCTATCGCAACTACCGAGGGAGGATGAGCGCAGCAGAGCCCCCGTGCCTCAGCAGCAGCCGCCAGTGCAGCAGCCACCGGTGGTTGCCCAGCAGCCCCCAGCCCCATACTCTCCTCCTACGAACCAGTTTGCGAACACTTCCTTGAACGAGAAGGCCACTTATCAGCAGCCTCCTCCGCAACAATATTCAACCCCGCCTGTTCCGCCACCCGCTTATCCCCAAGCTCCACCGGTGCTCTCTGTCGCTTCGGCGCTTTATGCGTATACCCCGACGGATCCGGGAGATTTGGCTCTGCAGCCAAATGACCGTGTTCAAGTTTTGGAACACATGAATGCCGACTGTATGGTGACCCTTCACGCGTGTGGCTTACCTTGGCTGATGATGAACTACAGGGTGGCGTGGTCGTAACGAGCGGACCAACCTGGAGGGTATCTTCCCTCGGAGCTACGTGAACGTGCTAAATGAAAAGGCCGTTGCGTCTCCTCCCCCGACCAACTACGGAAACATGCCTCTGGAAGTCAGCCAGAGTGGCTCGACGCCCGGCGAAGAGGGCAAGAAGTCCAAGTTCGAGGAACAGGGCAAGAAGTTTGGCAAGAAGATGGGCAATGCCGGTACGTTTCTAAGGACAGCCTCGCGCACGATGAACCGATGCGCCGGCGCCTCTGTTTATAACCGTTCGATCGTTTCGTGTTTACTGACCACTGTCTCTAGCCATCTTCGGTGCCGGTGCTACCATGGGTTCGAATCTTGTCAACAGCATCTTCTAGATGCTTCCGCCAGTCGAGACTCAGTTTGTTCTAGGGCTTTGACTACAAGTCAGAGTGGCGTTCTGTGATGGTTTTCGCTCTTTTTTTAATTTGATCATGGAAATGGCGTTGGTGGTTTGATTCCTTCTCATTCTTATTCGGAAGAACCGTCCAGTTCGGGTCAGTTGGGATAGCGCGTCGAAAGTGCTTGGGTTAATGAGCAGGGTATTCTTAGTCATAGAAGTAACTGAGTGTGTTTTCCAAGCAAAGGTGGTAGTCCATCACGGGTTTATCACTACTGTAGTATCCGGGACGAAAACCAACAAATAAGCCCGCCCCTTCCCTCTCTCCTTGTCTTCAACCCTCGCTTTACGTTTTTCACTATCGTTGTGCTCTGCGCGAATTCCTTGTCCTGGAATCCTAGGCTTCCCAGGGAAAGTTAATGCCGGCCCATCGAGAGGTTAGAGGGACGATCAACGCCTGTTATCTAGCGCCAACGAGCGTGATACGCCACCACGATGTGGCCGCTAACGCGCAATCCATAGTTCCCATGCAGGACAAGGGCGGCTAACCAGTTCTCCGCTTCAGTCCTCATCGGCGATTTGTCGGGCAATTAAATCAATGGCAATGCTCGAACCGCCGGCATGCAAGATGAGCTGGTGTTTCATTCTCATTTACGCGAGGCTGTGAGCGGCGGCTTACAAGGCTGAGTTTCAGCTGCCTGGAAGGGCTGGATGTTGTTATATCAGGCAGATGTATTCAATCCTGCAAGATCTTGTTTGCTTGGATGCTCTGGAGGCCCAGTTGGAAACTTCGTGTCAAACGTGTTTGTCCTGCAACGTGCCTCGCTATGCTGTGGCAATTGACGCTTATTGCTTTACTATCAATACTCCCCGGTGCATTGGCCACTGGCTGGGATGATTTTGCAGATGATCTTGCCACAGACTTAGTATGTGCTCTCTCTTATCCCCGCGCTAAACAATGATTGACGACTTTGTTGTTCTAGGCACCTCTTATCTCCCTGTTTGGTGACCGACTGAGCAAACAGTTCCTCTCCGAGTCGACCAGTATACTTGACAACTTTCTTTTTTCCGTGGCCCCATTGGGTATCTTGACGGCTGTAGTTTCCGTCATTCGCGTTTGCGGAAACTCGTCCCTCCGCGCATTTATAGGACGGGCTCAAGAGGGTCCTGGAGACGCTGAAAATGAGCTCCTATCGTGTGTTTCCGAAACAACCGCGGAAATGTTTAACAATGGAGGGATCTCCAGGGTATTTGGAAGACCCCGGCTGCTGGAGGTAGTCGTCTGGGAAGAGACAGATCCCCAAACGGGGGAGAAATCCTATCGGGTGGGGACTCTGCGTGACGCCCTTCGAGAAGGCGCGTGGCTAGCAGGGAAAGGAAGTTTAATCCTTGATGAGAAGGAATATTTGCCCGAACTTGATATACCAAATCTGTCCTTGAACAAGGGTATTGAGAGAAGCAGCCAGGGCTGGTTCTATGCTGCTGCTCTGTTGGGGCTTGGGTTACAAGTAGGTGAGTTTTACATACGATCAATACAGCCTGGTTTATCAATTAGACTAACAATGCACATCAGGTGTGCTTGTATACGCTGCAGTAACTGTTTATATATACCCGGTACATTTCAAAAAAGATGGGAGCCTGGTCGTTAGCTATGCTTTCCCGCTGTTTTTCTGCGGGTCCATCCTGCTTTGCATCGGCATGTTTCTGTGCGCCTTTATCATCGAGCGCTCTTCTACTGAGTGCTATTTTCGTCCTGCAACACCTAGCAAGATTTACTGGTTGCAGCCCGGAGGACAAGATGTCGGTGACCAGGTCTTTGGGGCTTTCCTTGGGGTCAACGAGGGACCCAAGTCTGAGGCGACTGAGGACCTTATGTATATCAAGTCGGTCCGAAGCCCTGGAACCTTCGGAGAGGGACCCTTGCTGTTATTTACTGTGGCAGTTACGACGGTCGGTTTCATCATTCAATTCGTTGGTATCCGAGGGCTACACGCCTCTGTGATCCTGGCAGAAATGGGCGCTACTCTTTTAATGTCCATTGTCCGAGCTTGCCTCCGGACTAAACGGTCTGGATCGGATGAGAATCGCCTGACAGCTCAAGAACGGAGTCTCGTCTCACACAATCAGCAAGAACTCGACTGTTTTGCGTTTCATCTCGAGGAAGTCAGGTCTTTCGGGCTGGTTTCGAGCCAACCACATGGATCTCAGGCTCAGTCGATAATTTCATCATCTGCTGCCTCAACACAGTCTTCAAGCCAAGCGCTCGGCCTTGGGGCCAAGCTTATACAGACAAGGACTCAACTAGCACGTCTCACGTCCAATACTGACAAAGAGTCAAGCTTGGCTTGGGATGGCCTCCCAATCAGGCACGTAGCTCGGAATTTGGCAGACATCATTGAAAAAACGATGGATTTACTATCTAGCTGGAAGACCATGTCTGGAGACACTGAGGGCTTCGACCTCGTGCTCACCTGCCAATCGCTTGACAAATGCGTATTTAATGCTACACTAGAAACCTACACCATCAAGCTCGACAAGTCGGAGGACACCCTACTATGGAAGGTTGACAAGACTGAGCTTGAAGCAGTACTAGGGTTATGGACATGGTCGCTTCTGAGGTCTGAGTCGAAATGGCTACAGGGCGGACTCGATCGTGCTGTTGGTCTAACGAAGTCTGAGGCCAGCGCAGAAGAAACAGACCTTTATTTCCACAAATGGATCTTTCGCCAGACGGAAGCCAGGATGGTTTCTTCCAAGACCATATCATTTGGTAGTGGCTTGTTTGGACTTCACTCGGATGGAAATCCTGACAGTAAGGAGATACTCGTTGTGAAAACACAGAATGATCTGGTTGCCATGGCCGCTCAGGATATATACATTCATTTCCTGAAGAGCGCCCTTCGGGACTTTCAAACCATTGGCGGCGACGTGGATGTGCGTCCAGGTTCACAAAATGGATTCATTGCATATAGCAGTCGCATCGATGAGTTAGTGACCTGTTTCGAATCTGGAAAACTCGGTTCAAGACAAGACGCCCTCTTATGTATTGTTCCAGTCCTGAAATGCCGACAGCTTCTACCGGAGCTTGCTGCAGATTCGGTCGGTGTGAGAGTGCAGATTGAGAGGCATATTTCAAATGGTGACTGGACTGAAGCTCTCTCCATTGCTCGCTGGCTTTGTGAGCGTTCCGCAGGAGAGGAGTTCGAGCGCTCTGTCTACGAGCTTGGTTATCTTTGCCAACGCGCAATTATCCATAACGAGGATACTGTCCGAAGAGAAGGTCTCGACATATTACTTTCTCTGCTTCAGCACGATCCCAGATCCATATACGTCAATGGTATAAAAGGGTTCCGACCGATGAACTGGCTGAAGTCCCAACGCCAGCAGATGTGGTGGGCCCAGTTCTCTCGGCAGCTGGGTTGGATTGCATGGCACATTTCCAATAACAAAGTTGGTCGACATTCAATGAAGATATCATTGGAATCACTTGGAAACTTTGAAGACTTGGAATTGCAAATTGCTATCAACAATGAAGATCAGGGGGAGAAAGAGTTGGCTACAGAAACCATACTAGGTTGGCTTACACACGGGATGGATATCGTTTTTGAAAGACAAGCTCCAGGTGACGAGGACCAAACTTGCCTCACGTGGGTCATGCAGAACAGGCAAGACGCTCTCTGTCACTGGCTTCTGGTGAAGTGGGCTGAGGTTGGCCACTTTTATGGGGCAATGACCCAGAAAGCCTTCGTGTTTGCGGCAAGATGCGGTTCCGACTCAGCGATCCAAATACTCAGGCGGCACGGCGCAAATATTAACAGCCAGGAGTACGAGGGATATACTGCACTTTTTGAAACTGTCGGGGGCCATGAGCTAGAGGCAACAAGGATACTGCTTGCCAATGGAGCGGATGCGAATCTGGGCATGAAATCCAATGGCCTAACACCACTGGGCATATCCGCCAGCCAAGGGGATGAACAGATGACCCTTTTGCTTCTTGGATATAAGGCAAAGATTGATCACCTAGATGGCCAAGGATTTAGTGTCCTTCATCTTGCAGTTCGACACCATCAGTTGGCTATAACACGGCTACTGATTGAGAAGGGTGGAGACATCGAGAGTGCTGCAGGTGATGGTAGGACACCTCTTGCCTACGCCGCGATTGATAATCAAAAAGAATTGGTGGAGCTTCTCCTAAAGCATGGAGCGAAAGTCAACGCTGAGGATAATTGCGGGTACACGCCATTGATGCTGGCAGTGCGCTCATTTGCGTCTGAGGGAATCATTCGCCTGTTGCTCGATAACATGGCCAACATTTACCGAGTGAACAATAGTGGCATGACCGTTTTCGATGAGGCCAGGCACAGTAACCGCTTAGATATCTTGGCTGTCCTGGAAACTGCACGCAAGGCACCGGATGTACAAGGACGGTCATAGGGGAGTTGTATCTAGAAGGTTTGGTGCTGGGAACAAGGTGGGAGTTAGCCCTTCACTAGCATAAAGTGATCCAATTTCTCCTTATTCTTATGCCTATCGATCCTCAAATTGCGGAAGAGAGGACGTTAGTAGGGATAGCACGTGCATCAAGGAAGGCGGGTATCGTGAGGATCAACAACCAATCTCCTCATCGGCCGACTCCTTCCCCTCCTCATCTCTGACGCGTTCCGCCACCTTGTCCACTAGATACGAATGGATTTCTCTGGGCTTTGGGATTGGGGACTGACTTCTCCCGAAGAGCTAAGGGACCGGCCAATGATGTTTTCTAGCGCCGGTGCCTCTCCTTGGGTGTCACGGCGCAGAGCTATCAGAGGCGTCCTCTAAGCGCCGACGGCGATCACCATGCAGTAGCTCTGCTTGGTTGGAGACCCCAACTCATTCCCATCCATCTCCTCGTTTTCCAAGGCCCTGCTCGGCCGGATAATTTAAACAGGATGATCCTGCTCTTAGATCCATCAATCCCCTCCAAATGTCTTGGTTGTTCTTTCCTCTTCACTCCATGCACTGAACAAGTCACCAACGTGCCCTCTCCTCATCGGCTCTTCGGGATTTGAGAAAAGGCATCATACCTTTCCCTTAAATACATCAACCCCGCACGCTCAGTCGCAAGACCGAGGTGCCTCCATGATCAGCTTTCGCGTGTAAGTTCTCTGCGCATTTGCTTCCAAGCCTAACAATACTCCATTGCAACATGCACAACCACAGATGCCCCATGACCAGAGCAGGCGATAACAAGGACTACAGGTATAACAACAGTGAGCGACTGTCAGCACAATGTCTGAGCAAGTCGTCTATCCACCTCCTCCTAGCCAAGGCCATTCTTTCCCTCGTGAGTGCTCCCTATTGCTGTCACCGCCGCCGAAAATTAACAAAACTATCGTGTAGCTCCACCTAACGGCGCCGGTATTACAGCATAACCATAGATCTTACAATATCCAGCTAATAAATTTCTAGCCTTTCAACCGCCTCCTCAGGCCTCTCCAAGCTTTCCACCTCCGAGCTTCAGTTTTCCTCCGCCTCCACAGCAGCCCACACCTTCAAATGGCGAGGATGACGCTTCACTGGTCCCTTCGTCGGTCAGCGCGTCAACTCCGCCGATGAGCGAAAAGGCAATCTATGCTGCTCAGAATGCGGGGATGTTTATTTCCAACTCTGCTGTTATTAATCCTCCAGAAAAACAACCACCGCCAGGGCCCGGTCTTGTTCGGGCGCAGACAGATGCGTCGCTTGGAACTAGACTCGCTCCTAAAACATTTGTGGGAGCACAGTCAACCTATGCGGACGATATAGGAACTTTCAATGGCGGCAGTTACAGAGTGAGCCATCGGGACACAAACACTCTTTTGACCATCCAGCTAGCAGTGGGATGCCCAATACAGGCAAGACCTGGTACGTCAACCTCGGCTTGGCGCTGTCTTAGTTTCTCTAACACTTTCCCGTGCCATAGGCGTCATGATCTCAATGTCCCCTTCAATGTCCCTGAGGGGCTCACTGTCATTCGGATGGATTAAGGCCCTTGCAGGAGGCCAACTGGCCCGATCAACATATACCGGTCCCGGGGAGGTTCTGCTCGCTCCATCTATACTTGGAGATGTTACTGTGCTCCGTGTAGACGGTACAAGAGACTGGACTGTTGGGAAAGATGCATTCCTCGCCTGCACCACGGGTGTCAAGATTGAGTACAAGTCCCAGGGACTTATGAAAGGTGTCTTTTCTGGTGAGGGCTTCATTGTGTTCAACTTCAGCGGCGCCGGGCTGGTGTGGATGCAAAGCTTCGGAGCGATTGTCAAGAAGGAGGTATGTGAAACCCCCCTTAAAAGTTACATGTACCACATGTACATCCATGCCAATGACCTCAAACTAACAAGTCATCTTTAGCTCGCCGAGGAAGAAACCTACTTCGTGAACAATGGCCACCTGGTGGCATGGAACTGCAAATACAAGATTGAACGCGTTGCGTCTGGAGGTATCATCTCCAACTGGAGTGCCGGTGAGGGTCTGGCCTGTAGATTCACAGGCCCCGGCACTGTCTATATGCAGACGCGCAATGCGTCGACCTTTGTTGCCCACCTGAATGGCGTTATCGCGAAGACTTGAACACAGTTGGTTGGTCTGCACATGACGATGACGATCACGATTCTTGCTCCTTGTCCATCTTCTTCCTTGGCCTCTTGGACATATGTTGATTTTTGCCATATACCTTGTCACAATTACCTGTATCTACTTGGTGCACTCTACAAAGTTCTTATGTTTTCTGCATAGCCCACGAATTCCATTGTCTTGAGTTTGTTTGCTTGATCAGTATTCGTGAATATGTCAGACTCCATGCCTCAAAGGCGGGGCAAGACCACGCGGCATTATGCTTCGTATACACGAATGCAGCCTCCTAACATATACGTGAAGAAGACCGGCAGTAAGAGGTCATACCAATCCATTTACCTATCATGCCATGCTAAGCGATCTTCACTTCGTCTCTCTCTCAACCAACCCATTCTTTTTGAATCCCACACCGCCGTTCATCATCCACGTGTCCACATAAGAAGATGGAATGCAAAAAGGATAAGAAGAAGGAAAGAAGAAGTCTTTGTATACGAAAAAGGCGGGGAAAGTAAATCATAACCGCGCCGGAAGATACCACCGAAGGTACCATAGCATGGGGAGCTGCCATGGTTCCTTCGCCCCCCTCGACAAAAAAAGGATATCCATTACCCCGTTTAACCCTGTCTCTTTCTGCGGCCGACCTGTCCACGGAAACCGGTCTTGATGGCGGCGACGGAACGACGGGATCCACAGGAGTTGCAAGTGACGAAGTATAGACGGTTCTCACCCTTGTTGAGCTCGGTGTCGGGACTGCGGCAGGTCTTGCAGGTGACGTATTCGACTGCGTGGGTTAGTATTCACGTAGGGGCCTACTTTAGAAGAGGAGGAACATACCAATGTATCTTCTCAACACGTTCTCAATCATCTTCTGCTGGAAACGACCCTTGATAACCAGACGACGGCTACCGTCCACACTACCGCTGGTACCCAATTCGGCGAACAAGAACTGCATAACGTGATCATCGGACCGCTTCATGCGCTTGCAGATATCGGCAATGTTGGCGAAAATCGTACGGCGGTTACCTTCACGGAGACACTGAGGAGGCGGGATCTTATACGACTTGGTACCGCTGGACAGAAGGTCGGGGTGGTGGCTCTGAATGAGGGAGAAGAATCGGGACACCAGCAGGGTGTAAGGAATGGGTTGCGCGGCGTCGTGAGCCCAGATACCGGTTCCAGCTTCGTGGTCGCCCTCGGGGACCTCCTCTTCCTTCTCCTCTCCGGCGGCGGCGCCGTTCTCCGCAACACCGGCCTCAGCCAGCTTGGCCTCGAAATCACCAGCGTCGACCTTCTTCGTCTTCTTCTTCTTCTTTTTCAGGGCCGAGGGGTCGAATTCGCCGTCGCCGGCGGGGGCGGCCTCGTCGTCAGCGCCTTCGGCATCCTTGGGCTTCTTGCTCTTCTTCTTTTTTGAGAGTCCCTTGAACAGTTCGGTGACTTCGTCGACGGCCTTGTCTGATGTTTTTGGTTAAGTTGACTGTCTATATCGAATTTATGCCATGGGGAGGGGACAGGGAGGGGGGGGGGTTACCCTCAGTCTCAGCAACCGGCTTCTCAACAGCCGGAACAGCCTCCGTGACTTCTCCGTTGGTATCCATGATGACAGCGCCTTCACTGAATGCGACCGACTTGCGTTGCTTTTGGGGAGCGGGTTCAACCTGCTAACTCGGACCAGCCCAACACACCGTTAGCGGGGGAGGCGAAACAATGACAGAAAACAGAAAAATCGGAGCCCGAAATTGCCTCAAGCTTCCAACAAGCTCAATCCGCAAAACCACGTCCAAGGTGGGGGTAATGCAGAGACGGGATATAGCACAACTTCGGGGGTTGGTTCGAGAAGCGGAGAGCGAAATGTGATGAAGAAAATGTGGGAGGTGAACCGATCGGTAAAGGGAAAACGGGGGTGTGACGTACAGTCTCCGCCATCTTGGGCTGGCGTTTGGTTTGCGTGCACGGAGTTCACTTCCCACCAGGACGTGAACGATGAGGGTATTCGATGGGATTGGAGCAACGGATGAGATGTCCTCTAGTTAGAGTCGATCGGGGTGATCTTTGGGTTTGATGATGGTTCTGGACTTGGATGGCAAAGAAACGTTCCTGTTATCGCGGTTCCCATCACATGATCCCAGGTGAGTCAGATTGGTATTGATGTTACAGGACCAGCTGTATTGTATTGGGAAGAGATGGCACGTGAGGGGCTCTCCTCACTCCCCTGTGATTACATCAGACATGACATTCCTCCAATTCCAGGCCATTCCCAGTCCGTGTATAGCTTCACCTTGAACCTTCAATCTACTTCCCACCACTATACCAACCTATGCCATAACACTCTCCGTTCCAAGCAGTAGGCAGGCCCTGCTTGACAACACCCATCCATTACCCTTTACTTCCTCTTCTCCATTCTCCCTGTATAGTACTTCCCACCTATCACCTACCTACCACCCACCCAACAAAACCAAAGAAGGAAGCAACAAGAAGAAAGAATGACCTCCCCCTCCACCTCATACATAATCCCCTCCCCGCACGACATGACCACCGTCTCCGACGACGACGACATCGCCTCCCTCCCTTCCGAGTCCACCTCCGCGTCGGACCTCGACTCGCTCTCCGATTCCGATTACTCCGATGCCGAGGAAGAATGGCGCGAAAGCATTGAACAATTAGAGTTGCTGTTGACGATGGTTTTGGTCCCCTTTGTTGGGAAGTATTTGGGGAGGAAGTGTGCTTATTGGAGTATGTGGTCTTTCTTATTCCCTGGTTGGTTTGGTGGAGGGGGAGGGGAGGGGTTATGTGGATGTGGATGATGAAGGCTAACAATGGGTGTGTTGGGGGATGTAGGTTGGACTCGTTTCATGGAGTGGAAGTATCCGGTTGAGGTGGTGGTGAGCAATAAGGCGGTGTTTAAGGGGACCGGGGCGGTGGAGGCGTTGTCGCCGTTATGAGGCTATCTATGAGTTGGTTGGGGATGAGGATGGACAAGTATGGAGGATGTCGTTGATATTATCTTTATATGGTTAAGGGTTGGTTGGGGTTGATTGGTGGGATCTAGAAGGAGGTTGGTTTGTCAATGCGACGGACGGGTTGGTGATGGCATAGCATGGCTTGATTTGTGAATTACCTTTACTTTTATTTACTTTAGTATACCCAGAATATCACGGGCACAGACAGAGTTATAGTAGGGCCTTTGTAGATTGTAGTTGATGCAGGAAAGTATCCAATCAAGATCTCATGTCAGTATAAGAAGTACTAGAACCCTAACTCATCCCTCAGATCATCAAGTTGGAACAATCCATGCAATCAGTCAAGAACCCTAACCCAACCCCAATTCTATGAACCCTCACTCGTACTCCCACCAGCACTAGCACTCACAACCCTCACAACCTCTACATTCTCCCTCGCCATCTTCCTCCGCGCCTCACCACCCTCCAAACTCCCAAACTGCACGCCCATACCTGCCAACGCGGACTTCACCACGTAGCAGGGATCACTGTATCCCGGGGTCAAGAAGCGCTCCAATGGCGTCTCCTGGTGCATGGTCTGGTGGTGTGTGTGCTCGAAGAGCTTCAGGGATGGGCTGTGTGGGAGGTCTGTGATATGCTGGAGGTCTGCGTCGATATCGATGTTGATGGGTGGGAGGTTGGATAGGGAGAGGGCGAGTTGGGTGGTGAAGAGGTGGGTGCGTTCAGAGGCAATGAGGGAGTCGATCCAGGTTCTGGTGGGGACTGGGGGGTTCTGGGTCTGTTAGATGGATTTTGATGAAGTAGGAGTGGCTTGGGGGGAACTGACGAGGTCCTGGTGTTGAGATTGGTTGTGGAGGGAGAGATTGTGTTCAGTAAGAGGGTGATACATGGTGGACATGTTGATAGTTGTCTGTCTGTTAATCTCTGTTTGCTCAAGAGATAGATGGAGGGAGATGTGAGTGGAAGAGAAATTGTTATCTTGTGTAAACTCAAGGATCTGTGTTTATGTGAGGAGAGGAAGGCAAGTTGATAGGAACGTGGTCAGCGCACCCTTTTATATGCCACCTGCCGCGCATTCACATTCACGCTCATTCACACTCACCTTAACCCAGCTAGTATGGACCCGACAAAAGTCCAAGCATCGGCATTTGCCTGCACAGGCTCAGACTCAGGCTCTGCACTAATGCAACCATGAGGATACATTCAACTGGCAGGTATGCGCTTGTATCAGCCAGACAGTCAACCCCGGGCGAAACAGCACCCTACTATTGCCCCTCACGGTATTAATGGAAACGCGAGGTTTCATTTCTCCTCGGACACAGCCTGGCCCCCATGCACATGAGGTCGATCAGCACCGGCAGCAAAAGAAAAGACACTCGCGCACGCAACATCCTTATCAACATCGTGCAATGACGTGACGCCTCCTCGATGCTGCCAAGCGATGCTGAAGGAGAGCAACGAACCAGGGGGCAGGGCCAGACGAAGAAGGGAAAGAAGAGACACACTCGACAGCAACCGATAGATCCTGTCCTACCCTCCCCCTTCATAGCTTATCGGTCTATCGGACCGCATGCAGGTCGTGGCGTACCGTCCGCTCGGGCTGAAATAGGAGAAACTAACGGTCCCTCTGGCCTATCGATGAGCTTGGGCGCTCAGGGGACGTTGTCAGGCGAGTCCAGTGCCAGATCGTCGGGTCCGGATCGACAGTAACAGAGTTTGAGTTTCTCGGGTTGGTGCTAATGCAGGTAGATGCGCACGCTGTGGCCTGATTGTGGCCGGCGTGTCTGGGTCAAGGGCGTTGGTGGATATCGCAATGAGGTGACAGATCAGCTGAGGTACGGGAGATCGCAACTGTCATGCACCATGGTTCGAATGGTCCCTGACATCCTCACGGCAATCATGAAAGGAATACAGAACGTCCAAAGCAGCCGAAAGATATCACATACGAAGGCGTGGTATCCCCAGTCACCTCGAAGGATCAATCCTACTGGTACCCAATGTCATCAGGTACCAACGACATCGAGCCATCCGGGCATCTGCCAGTGACGGTCTAGTCGAGGCAATCGATACCACATCGAGAGGTCCAGAGCTGTCCCTGGTTCCTCTCCGTCCCGGGGGAGTGGTTCCGTGGTGCATCGCATGGATCTCCTCCACCCGCGATTTGCGTGGCTTCCTGGGAATATGCCTGTTCCGGTGGCTGAGCCCAGCAGGATTCATATCCAGGTCTTTGCTTGCTGCCTGGGCCGTTGCCTGTCCGCGAGGCTGGATGGATCCTTGTCAGCCCAGTCCGTCGGCGCTCCCGGGTGGGCACGAGACAGACCAGGGGTCAGACAAAGCAACCATACCATCGGGATCACTGTTGTCCACCAGTGGGCTCCCAATATTGAGTGTCAATGGTGTGCAGCTGTACCGTTGCTGGTCGAGACTCCTGGTCGAGACTACCAGCCTGCTAGCCACTACTATCCCAGACTAATGCGTCCGAAAAAGCAACATCAGGCCGCTACGCTGTCGATCGCAATGCCGCCCATGCACCTGAGAAGGCTTCTAAAACCGGCCAGGAAATTGCAACTGTCGCCTCTCAATATTGGTTTACCTCTGTTTTATCGGCCAGGCACATCCGTGCCCTCGGGGCCGGCCGTCATCTAGGACTTGCGGGTCAGGATAAATTGGGCCTATAGGAGGCTTGCGGAGTTTATAATACACCAATATCAGGCCAAATAGCCATTCACAGCAAAACAACACCAATCCCAACAAGCAAATCTCAAGTAATAGAAGGGCCTCCTTAACATATTATTCCAGTCAATGTCAACGCATCTCAATAAAACTTCTGCCGCTGCCAAAACCCCCCACGCCCATCAAATATTTCCGTAACCAAATCTGCGGTTCTTGTTGTATCTGACCCAGGGCTTCGTCTCTCGAGCCAGGGTCCAGCACATTCCTGTATTCCGCGTGTGCTCATGTCGCGGGTGGTTGCACTTGGAGTGTTTGTATCGTGGGTGACAATGGTGACACAATCTTCTAAGTCATTCACACTCTGTATATCTGAACAGTCAATGGCTTCGGATACCATGGTGACGTCCAGAATCTCATATTCCAACTCCTTGGTGGCCTTCATAGCTCTGCTCTCATGGCGCTCCAACGGTTCGCCAAAAGCATCGACTTCGACAACGGAGAACGATTCCCTACTGTCGCTTCCAGCTCGAAGCTCCGGAAGTGGGTCGTGGCATCTGGAAGTCGTTTTATGCACTCCTCCATCCAATATCATACCGTAATCGAACTCTCCAAGAGCAGCTACAGAGCTGCTGCCATTTCGGAGGGCCGAGACTGGCCGCCAACACGTGTTCACATCAGGCAACCCGGACAGCTCAAGGAATGAATCGTTGCGCGCAAAGAATGCTTTGGGCTTCTCAGGCATTCTCATATCCCTCTCATCTGCGTCGACCCTTTGGGCTGTTTCCAACCAAGATAAAGAGGGATAATTGCCTTCCTGAAATGTTATACCCCCTTCAAATCGGCTATAGTATTGCGGGTCTTTAACCGCAATAGCCTTGTTTGGCTTTGATAGGCCCCCAAATGTGCATTCGGGGCTTAGATGGTAGCTAAGTAGCTTGACATCTTCATCCCATCGTGAAGGGCAACATCCATACGCTGGACACGGGATATCCGAGACAACATTCGTATGCTTGGGTGCGGATGTGGCTGGATATTTGACACTATCGGCCCCCTCACATACTTCATAGGTGGACTTGCTGTTGACGCAGACCTGGTCGGTATCTGAATTCCCAAGCAAGAATTCGCTTTCAGAGAACCCGACTTTGTGGGCTGAGTGCAAATTCCATGCAGTCAAAGGTGTATCGAAACCGAAAATATCCGGCATTTGACCGCTGTGGAGCGGGTTGACGGGAGCTGATGCTTTTCCCTTATTGAAGATTCCCTGAATACCCCTATGATTCAGCTACCGTGGAATTGGCATCTTCATAAATATGTAATGTAGGAGGGCTACTCACTGTCAAACGATCACAAGGTACGTTGGGAGCGTGGAAGGTGTCATTGCTTGTCCTTTTCACTCGCTTCAAGACACGGTCGCTCCTCGCGTGGACCATCTTGTTCCTGTACTCATATCGATCACTCTTGGTTTTATGTCGAGGACGACGCTCATATCCGTAACGTGCCTTCTTTGCAGTGGAAGCAGTCGGTGCCAGGTCAGTTGCCTGGTATGCGGCTGACTGTTCGAATCCCCGCTTGGACGGAGTCAGCCAATGCTCACGAGCCAGCAGTTGTTCCTGGATCTTCTCTGCGGCGACCTCAGGGTTCATCTTCAGTATGGGCCTGCAGGCACTTAGCCTTTCCCGACCAAGCTGTTCTTCCTTCAACATAAGGGGATCGTGTCCCAGTTCTTTGAGGTTCATCTCCGGTGTTATAGTTTCTGGAGGTCGGTTCTTGCCAAGGACGCGAGCAATGTGGGTTCGCGACACAGGAAATTTGATAGCTGCAAAGAGTTAGAGGCTAGATTAATGCCAGAAGAGAGATCAAGAAGACTTACGTTGAGGCGCAGAGTGCATAAAAGGAAGATCTGCTCTGTGGCTAGCAAGCGCGGCATTAGTTTCGATGATCCACTTCTCAATAGTGTTGTAGGTATCACGAGACAGATACTGGTGGAGTCTGGCTTGAGCCATAGTGGATAGTGGTTGTGAATTAACAGGTCTGCGCTTGAGTGATTTGGAGGGAAGTATGTGGATAAAAGTCCGCCGGTTAGGCAAGAGCTGCTGGGCTCGCCGATGACATCGCTACGACTCGGATGGGAGAATGAGTCAAGCGTTAGATTGCTTCAAGATGATATCGCGGTTGCCAAGTATGAGGAAGAAGCTTCCGAGCTTCAGGTAAGGAACATCTTTTTGATGAGATTGACATATCATACAGTTCCTCGAGTATCACCTTCTGTCTTCACCTACATTTGACCCGTTGGGAAACTCCTTTTCTCTTCATGGAGTAGTAATGTTCTTGGATGCAGTAGGATCGACATCAGCACCATAGCCCTGACAATTGTGCAGGCTAGTTAAAGACGGTTCAGCTTGCAGCGTACACAAGCCCGTAGATGGCACTGACGACATTCAAGTATGAAAGCTGAAAGATATTCATGACACTCTTCACACACTTGTCCTCGATTGATACGTTTCCAGCAGCTTTCATGATCGCATTTATGGCGCTCCAGCAAGTCTTGTGCCACCCGCTGCACCTCGGCCGGAGCAGGAGGTTCGACTTGGTCCCGGCCGGCAACATGCTGGGCTCGGAGTAGCAGTCTGTTCTCATTCTAAAGCTCGCATGTACACTTCTTCCACTTGGTTCCGCAGACGTAGCAAAACTCATACCTGCAGCGGCACCTGAGAGGCAGGGCATGTCCCTTAGTTCATGCCACAATCCTACTCAGACGCCACTTACGTGATATGGTTGCAGCCTGTTCCCAGCTCGACAAAATTGCGGCATCTAGCGCATCACTGCCAACCCTGCTCTTTCGCCCCTGCTCTTTCGCCTAATGCAAGACCCCGTTGTATTCGTCGATACACTGGGCACAAGGATGGGCTTGTCGTATACACAAAGTGCATGTCTGCTGGCGACAGTTTTTGCATGTACCAATGTAGCCCTGCACTTGAAATGGCATAAGGTAGGTCGCGCATGCTGCATTTGAGCAATAAGTTCGGTGTGAGTCTTCGTGTTCCATTCCCTTCTCTTCATATTGTCTAGCTAACCCTTGGCCTAGATAGCCTCGCACGGGGGACAAAAGGGTCGGCATGCGGCAGCAACGAGGAGGGGAAAGCGACTCGCCGATGAGAGAGTCCTCGACAAGCTTTGATGTGTTCGACAGTAATAATGCAAGCATGGCGCCTCAAACATGTCGCTCATAGGGTACAACTCCGTGCAGGCAACGCATTCGGAAGATCTATTGTCAGTGGAATGGCGTTTCTCGGCCTCCTTCGAGCTCTCTGCGAACAGCTTTGAGCATCCGCAGACATCGACTCGGCCTGTTGAAACGTGAGGTATGAGCTCTCCAGCATCTTGTTTGCCTCCCTGGTCGCTTCCGCAGCAAGGAGCTGCTGTGGTTGGCTCTGGGCTAGCTGCAACTGCCCTCCGAGGCGTAAAGCCGTTATCCTGTCCGCGAGTGCCCTGCACTCCTCCTGTACGGCAACCGCCAGAGCCACGCTGTCATCATAGACTGCTTTCGCAACGCTCCGGGCCATTCTGTGGTCTTGAAGGTCTTGGGAACATTGCCGGAGCTCGCTTGTCCACTCGCTGAGAGCTAGCTCCCAATCCGAGAGAACGCCGGCCTTTTGCTTACCCTTCCGACTCTCAATTTCTTGCTGAGCTTCCTGGTGTAAAAGGTTGAGGATGAGTTCCTTCGATGGCTCATCCATAGTGAATGTTCTCAATCTGGAGAATGGGGTACAGGGATGAAGCTCAAGGGAGAAGATGAACGAGCGAGATAGAGCGAGAGAGAGGTAAGACAGTAGAAAAAGATGGGATGAGATGAAGGAGCGGAAAGCACAACCCCTTCACTGTGAGATTGGGTGTTATTCACTGCACCCACCAAACAGAGTTGGCTTAGTGGGTGCAAACACATGCGAATTCATCTGATTCAAATCGGAAATCAAGTACAGCGTATGAGAGAAATGGTGAGAAGAGATAATACAAAGATCACAGGAGACGTTGAATTGTCGTAAGCATTGTGAATTCTAGTCTCGCGATCTGGGAGGTTCTCCTTCAGTCTACCAAGCTAGCGATGTGACACTGAGCCGGAGTAGGACAGGCAGCGCGATAAGCCGGTCAGGTACGGAGTACCAGAGGGATACCAGGCTCCTCCTTGCTGATGGCAATTCTTCCCGAAGGCCGTAAGATGCGGTTCAGCAATCCCCAGACAAACAGGATCATGAAACCGCCAAGTCCGTGCAGTGAGAGGAAGATGGGCGATGGCCAAGTTCTTCAGCAGCCCTATGAGTGGCACCCTCTGCCAACGGACTCAACGGAGCTGCCACGGATTCCCGTCCAGTCCACGAGCTTCTGTGCCGTGCATAGTCGACTGCATACTACAAACACAGCCGATCGTTTCGGTTTTCCTCTTAGCTCCCTCCAGTCCCGACATGCTGTTCGGCTCTTGCATCGCGCAAACCAGGCTTTCCCCTCGGGCATTCCGGTGGGGATAGTACTCCGTAGACGCAGGCACCTTGCTGGAAAGGTTGCGACGCCAGTCATTATTTAACACCACCTCCCAGAACTCCGTAGTCAGCTCCCACCCGCCGTAGCCCACGGAAAAGGGGACCGGGCAGAAACGACGAAAAGCAGAAGAGGGGAACGGAGGTGCGCGCCGGGCATGACTCTTTAGCGTCTCCAATCCCATCGCTCTTTGCCCCCCTCGTTTGCATTATTAAGACAAACAGATGGTGCTGCCGGAGCTGCGCTGGCGGGTTGGCCGGCCCTTTGAGCCTCTGAGCACGCCAAACTGCCAGCCTTCCCTCTCCTACTAGTCTCTGCCAGTCCTTCCCCCGCTTTGTCGGCCGCCTCTTCTTCCTCGTCATTCTCACCTGTTCCCCTAGATTTCGAACTTCCCCTCCATCCCTTGTCCCGATTCTGCAGAACCACTTCCCTAACTTCCATCTACCCCTCGGTTTCTGGTTCGAATTGACCTGTCGCTTCCACAAGGTACGTCTGACTATTTTTTGAATTTTTCCCGTCGCCCGCTTTTTCCCACTAGGCTGCCAGTGAATGTTTTCGTTTCATATTTCGGTGGACTCACCTGAATCCCCGTTGTGGAGGGGATCCTCTGCAGGGTCTGGTCTCACAAAAACCACCCTCTGTCATCTTTCCTCTTCTCTTCCTCTCCTCACTCTTGCTTTCCTTCACCTTCTCTCTCCCTTCTTCTTTTTCTTCTTCTGTCTTTCCCAAGTTCCAACTTGACTACTGTAATAGAGTCGTCGAAGCTTGTCACTAATCCCCGCTCCTCTGACTCCTTCAAACCACGGGTGCTTACTGCCAGATAGTTTCGATCACAGTCTTTGTGAAATCAAAATTTCAAAATGTCCAAGCTTTTTGTCGGGTCTGTTGGTCCTTTCTATCTAGCTGTCCTATCCCCTCGTCAGACTAACCATGATCAGCGGCCTTGCCTGGCACACCACTGATGAGACCCTCCGTCAGGGATTCTCCGAGTTTGGCAACATTGAAGAAGCTGTCTGTCCCCCACGTTCCACTAGGGCCATGAGACCCTCGTCGGTTCTTCTTGTACTGACCAGGCTCAGATCGTTGTCAAGGACCATGACACCAACCGCAGCCGTGGCTTCGGTTTCGTCCGTTTCTCTAGCCCTGAGGAGGCCGACTCCGCTGCCCAGGCCATGAACAACCAGGAGTAAGCTTTCTCGCCGTGCTCTACCGCCATCAAGGGCGACACTAACCTATGCAGATTCGATGGCCGCGTCATCCGTGTCGACAAGGCCTCGGAGCGCCAAGGCCCGCGCTCCGGTGGTGGATTCCATGGACGCGGTGGGTACAACCGTGGTGGATACGGCGGCGGCGGCGGTAAGTTACTTGAGTTCCAATGTGATGCTTCAAATAGACTCGGGGCTGACGGTAGCAGGCTGGCGTAACCAGCAGCAGGACGAGACTGGCCATGCCGAGTAGGCTGCTTAAGCATGCCCGCCGCCATGGTCCGGCCTTTCGCCCTTGCTTTCATTCTCATTTACTTCTTTCGTGCATGTCACCTGCCGTCGTCCCTTCGGACATAAAGTTTGGGATAAACACGAGCGCATGCTCACCGGCTTTTTATGATGGAGATTCATGACGATACGACCTTTTTACTTTGACGTCTGATCATTGCGATAATGACATCTCTTTTGACTTGACTCGCATCGCGTAACTTAAATCATTTGTGTCTTGTCGTTTACTCGGGTCATTGTTGACATGTATGTAATCTGACCTATGTTACACCTGGTTTGAGCCAAAGGGTGTGGTCCAACGAAGCGCTAGTGTTCTATCGTGAATTTGGAATGATTCTAGGTCCAAGTCATGATCTATCTTATCCGTACACAACCAGTAGCCTACTCCACCGGCGGGAATCACCGATGCACCTCCTGTTCCGATGGATGCAACGACTCTTCCAAGTCCCGCTCGGCCTGTGCCTCTTCCTTCAGCACCTCCTCTTCATTCAGTAGGGCCTTAACCCGCCGCACCAAATCGGTGACATGCATCTCAGCATTGCCAAATCCAAGCCCCTCCAGCGCCTTCTCCAACATGAACAGATATTCTGCATTCTTCCCACTCTTGCCCTCGCTGCGACTGATCACCTCAGCCACAGCCTGCTGTTCCCGTTGAGCCGGCTCACGCAGAAACTGAGGATTGGTGGGCTGGCCAATGTAGACCATACAGGTGATCGGGGTGGGGGGACATTTCGCGGCGTCGGATCCTTTAGATGTCAGGACGGGGTGAAACGGCGTATAGTGGTCAGTATAGCCATTGATCTCCCGGATGTCGAGATAATGGCGGACCTCATTGGCATGACTGGCGGGGATATGGTACGCTGCACCCCAGACCGTGGCGGTCGGGGACGTTTCATGGTGTGCTAGCTGTTGCAATCGTTGGGTTGTGAGACACCTTCTCGGTATGATATGACATGCAGTGCGCGGGGTCAAGGCAATGTGTGGTTGAACAGGCAAGGGGACGAAACATACCGGATCATCGAGGGTTTCCCAGAACTCCCGGTCAATCACGGTTAAAACCCGCCCAGGATTCTCTGGTGTGCCGCGGTGGTCATTACTGGATGGTAGATAGCGCATTAGCCTACTGGGTTGAGACACCATCGGGCTCAGATCCATGCCAGGTACGTGACGATCAGAGTAGCTTAGAGGTACACATTAAACTTACCTAGCCTATAAGATTCCAACCCTCCAGTCAGCCTTGAATCAAGCAGCGCCGACGTGCATCTCATTCCACAGTTTGAAACAGTCAGGGAGAGGCGATACGACATACCTGCCAGAAGCGTCGGACATAGCCATTAATGTAACCTGGGACTCGCTGATCTATCACATTGCGCTGGACGTTAGTTATCATGAACAGACGTTTCAGGCCCTCTCAAGACAGCCCAACGATTTTCCAGGGGTGACTAGGACGTACCAAAATGCGGCGGTGGCTTCCAGATCAAGCTCCTGAAAAGGGATCAGCCACATCGTCACACGAGGCCTGGGATCATCATCTCGCCAATCGCGATAATCGATATGATAGGCTTACCCGTAGCCGAATACCCAGAGGTCGCCGTCGGGGAACTTCTCGCGCCAGTTTTTCTCGGATGAGACTACGTGGGCTCCCTCGCTGGATACCATATTTAGATAATTGGGGTCTGCGGTTTGGTTAACGGTTGTTGATGTGCTGTTCGATGTCCTGCGGGGTAATTTCGTACTATATCCGACTCGGTGTGGAAGAATATATAATCGTAGCAAGAAGCCAGATCAAGAGGAGATCGCAGCCTGAATCTGCTCCAACCGTCTAGACAATACAATTAATAATAATCAAAGCAAATCACTGCGTTCTAAAGAGCGAGTATCTCAGATCTGCCAATATGAAAGCCATCGCGAACAGTCTCTACCACGGCGGGCAACGCTGCCCCTCCGCATGTTTGCAGTGTTTGTTGTCCCTGGAGATGTTGCCACTTTCCTTGTTCCTCATTCGCTCTCTCTTTCTACTCGCATTTGATTGCCCGTCGGTGTGGCTTCTGCTTGGAACCTTTTGGCTGTTCTAGCCTGTGAGTGTTCTTTCTACTCTCCTGCAGGTCGGGAAATAACTCTTTCTGCCCGTCATAACCAGACTCAGATCGCGCTCGTGGCTGAGGACCTTGGGGCCTGCAGAACTTGCGCGTATTCGTATCGCCGACTCGAGCCGTCCTCGTCTCGGAGGCAGCGGGGCGGCCCAGACGCCGGACCCAGCCTTAGTCCCAGCTAACCCAACTGGCAGCTATCAGACATAGTTGATCGCTAATCAATTGACTTCAACTTTCGTCAGCTTTATGCAGGGCTGGCTGGATCTGATCCTTCGAAGGCATCCCTGTCTCTATAGATCAAGGATCGGCCTGGTATCGGCCGATAGTTCTGTCGGGCTACATCAGTGACTGCTTGCCTCTCCTTCTCTTGCAGTTCTACATCGTTGTGTGTCCGTTAATTACATCATTATTATGGCTAGCCTCTTTCGTCTCCTCCGAACGCAATATAATCCCCCTGTTGACCCCAGTGGGGTTTCATTTGCAGGGAAGACAGTCCTCTTGACTGGAGCAACATCTGGACTGGGCTTCGAAGCCGCCGTCAAGCTCCTCAATCTAGGGGTGGAGTCCCTTATCATAGGCAGCCGTAACCTGCAGCGAGGCCAAGCGACCAAGACAGAACTCGAAAAGCTTACAAACAGACCTGGCGTGATCAAAGTATGGCAGCTGGAATTGAACAGTTTCCAGAGCGTCAAGAGCTTCGCGAACCGCGTGAATGACGAACTGAAACAGCTGGATATCGCGTTGCTCAATGCAGGCCTATGGAATCGAGATTTTGGCGTCTCAGCCGAGGGATGGGAGGAAACATTGCAGGTCAACACGCTATCCACTTCCCTATTGGCACTTCTGCTCCTTCCAAAGCTGAGAAGTAGCTCATCCCCGTCGGACCCGACTCATCTCACGGTCGTCTCCAGCCAACAGTTTGTTCGCGTCAAAGCGAAGAGTCTCCGGACGAAACAGCCCCTCCTGAAGCATCTCAATAGCCCGCAGTTCTTCAGAGGCCCTAGACAATATGGTATTTCCAAGCTTCTCCTGGAATATGTTCTCAAGACGGTAGCTGGTCTTATTCGGAATGAAAATGGCACCGTGCCCGTCATCATCAACACTGTAAGCCCTGGGTTCTGCGTCTCGTCGTTAGGACGGAAGTACAGTAGATTCTACGAACGCTGGATGACCTGGCTGGCTTATAAGCTCTTTGCTCGCACGGCGGAACAAGGGAGCCGGTCGTTGGTCAGTGCCACTTATCAGGGGGTGGAGTCGCATGGGAAGTGTTGGCGGAGCGATGGATACCTGGAGTAAGTCTGCTCTTGAATCCGATTCGTACGTACAGTGGTGCTAACATTGAGTAGTGAATCAGTGGCATTGACGACTGGAACGGAAGGCAAGCAATTTCAGGCGGCAGCGTGGGCGGAGATCATGGAGGTGCTCGAGGGGCAGTCCGAGGGGCTGAAGGAGTCAATCAGGGGTTGGTAAAGCGCTTAAGGTCCACTAGTTCAGAGCGTTACGCCATCTTGTTGGCGCGGTGGAACGACTGGTCAGCGCGACCATTGGAGACGTTCAGGCAGTGTAAGACAAGAATTCGATAACTAGGCATTTCCAGACGGACAGACCGTCGTCAGGCTCCACCGCGAATGGTCAAGGAACCTGTGGGCCAAGCATTCCCGGATTAAATTAAGCAGCATCAAGTATAGGGCTGAGAGCCGGTCGGACACGACGACGTCTGGATGCTGGCTGTCCTTTTGCAAGTGCCAGTGATTGTGTTACATGGACTCCGGGCCATGCATTGATTTATGACTAGCGGAGGCAGCCTCGTCCTCGTACACTCGTGGACCTTCACAGCCTCATCCATCCAGGGGCGAGCGAAGGCCATGCGGTGCTAAAGCAGGTCTCTTGGCGACTCCTGCTGAACCGCCGCCCCACGGCTCCGCTCTCAAGGCCGCAAAAACAATCTGTTCATTAACGACTGACTAGCAGACCATGGGTAGAACTTAATCAGGCCCTCCATCCTTCTCCGACCTCCTTTTGATCTCGATTTATCTTCTCCCACTCCTTTCTCCCTCACGATCTGCTTTTTTATCCTCCCTGAATCGACTCGACGCCTGCCTCTTGCCTTCGGCCCCTCTCCAGATTGCGCCCGGCGTCTGTTACGTCAGCCTTGCGGCCATGGCATACAACCAGTCCTACAACCCCGATGCGCTGCCAGCGTAAGTCCGACCCTTTGACAGCCCATTCGTACCATGAGCAGCGTCGCTAATATGCAGGGCATTATGCAGACATGCAGAGCCGGAACAGGTACGGCAGTCCTAGCGTTTCTCGTCCTCCCGGTGGATTGCCCCGCGCCTCCTGACTTGGCTATACAATAGGTAGCGCAAATGCTCGGTGCCATGCAATCGAACAGCGCACATCAGCAGAAGCATCCTCGCCCGCCGCCGCATACTTCCTCTAGCGGTGTCCCCCCTCGAGTGCCAGTTTCTAATGCTGGCAACCCACACCCCCAGCGATACGGCGCGCCTGTCCAGGCCCCGCACGGCATACAGTCACCCGCAAACGTCCCTCCGGCGAGCCAACAACGCCCCCATCCGCTACATCCCTCTCCTCCTCCCCAGAACTACGGTTTCGGGCCTCCTCCTACCCAGCCGGTGCGCAATCGTCCGCCGGCGTCGCGCCCGCCGCAATCGCCACACCCTGCCGTGATGGCGGTCCCCGACGATGATCCGCAACAGCTGTTCCCCCTGTTCCGCGCTGCAAACACCTCGCACTCGGGATCGCTCACGGAGATGGAGCTGGGCTCTGCTCTGGTGAACGGGGACTTCACCTCGTTCCACCCCAACACGGTGAAGATGATGATCCGCATGTTTGACCGGAACAACAGCGGGACGATCTCGTTTGACGAGTTTGTGGCGCTGTGGCGCTACCTCGCGGCATGGCGGGAGCTCTTCGACCGGTTTGACCAAGATCGCAGCGGGCGCATCAGCCTATATGAATTTGAGAATGCATTAGTGGCCTTTGGGTACCGCCTAAGCCAGCCCTTTGTGATGGTGCTGTTCAGAACGTTCGAGAACAAAGGGCGGCAGATGAATGGACATGCACATGGGCCAGCGAAGCAGGGCATGAGCTTTGATCTTTTTGTGCAGGCGTGCATTAGTCTGCGGCGGATGACCGATGTGTTTAAGCGGTATGACGATGATCGCGATGGCTATATTACGGTGAGCTTTGAGGAGTTTTTGACCGGTGAGTCACCCGTTGCCGTGAGGTATGTGGAGGGCTGCTAATGTGGCTGCAGAAATCCTTCAACTTCAGGACTAGAGGGGATATCATTGATTTGATGGATATTGTGGGGTGCCTCCATAACTATAATGTACATTATACCCTTCGTTCTCATAGCATCTTTCGCAGGCCGGTGGTTCCATAGCGGGAAAGTATGACAGGTGGTTTTTGATCTTACATGCTGCTCGTAATATAACAATAGTATGCTGGACCAGATGCGGTGTAGACTAGGTCCTATCCAGCCTATGCGACATTGCGACATGAATCGAGAGAGATGTGACGAGTCGGATTGTTTGTTGTGTTCGGGCATGCCCACAGGGGACAACGGTTAGGGATCGGCCCCTCAAAAATGTCCGAGCATGACAACCGAGTATTTTCCAGCGACTGCCCCCTCACGGTATCTACCTGAGCTGCGTCTGGCGCACGCGTCCTGCAGTCGGGGAGCCTTTATCCCATTTTTCAGGACAGGACATGACGAGCCCATGGATGGACCGGATTGGCCCCGAGGCTGTCGGGCATTTTGGCCGCCACTCCAGAGAGATCGATAGCCGTTTTGCCTCTTTGGGCGTCGGCCTCGTCCCTGTTTCACCTTATCTCCGAGCCTTAAGGGCGAGAATCTCCAAAAAGCCAGGCCCCGGAAATTTTTGATTAAGTGGACTGGCCGGAGCTGTCGACGCCGCGACAGTGTTAGCTTATAGCTTGCTTGCTGCCCGGCCGCTTGTCCTCCTGCCAGTCCCTTCAGTTCCTCTGCCAGTGCAGACTTCCGTCGCGCCGATCCTGTCTGCAACCGTCGGTTCTGTCCGCCACTGCGAGGGGTCTGCCCCCATTTCTTGTCTGCATTTATTTCTCCTCTCCTCGCTAGTCTTTCTTTGATTCTGTCAGCTGAAACCCCGACATTTGTAAGCATGACGGTTACCCAGAACCCTCCTCACGAAGAGGATCGTGTCGTCCGGAGCGCAGATCAAGACAAGGACCTGTTGGTGAATGCGGAGAAGATGACGCCTTCCGATGCCGGTGTTTCGTCCAGAGATGGTTCGGAGAAGCCCGATGCCATCGAGTCTCCCTCCCAGGCGTCAGATGAACAGCCTGCTGCTGAGACGACCGGGGATGGATCCTTGGAGAAAGCTGGGCCCGGTGCGCCGCTGGATCGGGTGCCGTCGCAGGCGCAGAAGCTGGGGAAGAAGAAGATCGTCGTCGTGATGACTGCACTTTGTGTATGTTTATTGTCCCTTTGCGCCTTAGGATCAACGCTAATTGCTTGGGATTGCTATAGCTCGTTTTGTTCCTAGCAGCTCTGGATATGGTAACTCATCCCTCATCGCATACGGCATCTACATCTACTCACACGTGTTGCTTCTGTAGACAATTGTCTCGACAGCCCTACCAACAATCGCAACGCATTTCCACGCCTCGGAGAGTGGTTACTCATGGATTGCATCGTCTTACATGTTGGCCAATGCGGCCTGTGTCCCCTTATGGGGCAAGATCAGTGATGTCTGGGGCCGGAAGCGCATCATTCTCATCGCCAATTTCCTGTTCCTCGTGGGCAGTTTGATTTGCGCGCTGGCTGTCAACCTCCCCATGATCATCTCGGGCAGAGCGATCCAGGGCGCGGGTGGCGGTGGTATCATCGTGCTTGCCAACATCTGTGTCTCTGACCTGTTCAGTGTCAGGTCTGTCAGCCCTCCCTCCATCCCCCCCCCGGTGGTCACGGCTCACCCTCCCCTAGAGATCGCCCCATGTACTACGGTATATTCGGCTCCACATGGGCCATTGCAGGTGCTCTCGGCCCCATCGTCGGCGGTGCCTTCACCACAGACGTGACCTGGCGTTGGTGCTTCTACCTCAATCGTAAGCCCATCCCCCCTGCCCTCCCAACCCTAATCCCACTGACCCGACTCAGTCCCCATCGGCGGTGTCTCCTTCGTCATCCTTGTCTTCTTCCTTAAGATAGAAACCGGCAAGGTCCCCTTCTGGGCTGGCATCCGCTCCATCGACTGGACAGGCAACATGCTCATGCTGGGCGGTACTCTGATGTTCCTGTTCGGCCTCGAATTCGGCGGCGTCAACTACCCCTGGGACTCAGCCACCGTGATCTGTTTGATCGTCTTTGGCGTCGTGACCTGGGCTCTAGCCTTCTTCAACGAATGGAAACTTGCCCGTTACCCCGTGATTCCAATCCGGCTATTCAACAACCTCCACAACGTCCTCATGCTCCTCATCTGCTTCTGCCACAGCATGGTCTTCATCTCCGGCTCCTACTACCTCCCCCTCTACTTCCAGACCGTCCTCCTGGCCAGCCCCATCATGAGCGGCGTCTACGTCCTCCCCACCGTACTCAGCCTCTCCGTCTTCTCCGCCATCACCGGTATCATCATCAAGAAGACCGGCCGATACCGCGAACTCATCATCGGCGGCCTCTTCCTCATGGCCCTCGGCTACGGCCTCCTCATCGATCTGAAATACTACGCCTCCTGGCCCCGCATCATCATCTACCAAATCATCGGCGGCATCGGCACCGGCCCTCTCTTCCAATCCCCTCTCGTCGCCCTCCAAGCCAACATCCACCCCTCCGACATGGCCGCCGGCACCGCCACCTTCGGTTTCCTCCGCCAAGTCTCCGCCGCCATCTCCATCGTCCTCGGCACCGTCATCTACCAGAACGTCTTCCACGAACAGATGCCCCGCGTCACCGCCGCCATCGGCCAAGCCAAAGCCACCACCCTGGAGAACTCCTTCTCCGGCTCCGCCACCTCCCTCATCAAAGCCCTCCCCACGGACGAGAAAACCGTCGTCCTCAAAGCCTACACCCTGGCCCTCAGCCGCATGTGGATCTTCTACTGCGCCATGGCAGGTCTCGGCCTCATCGTGAGTCTCTTCATTCGGCCCGTGGTGCTCAGCAAGTCACACACCATCGCCAAGACCGGGTTCGCCGAACAGGAGAAAGCCCGCCAGGCCGTTCTGGAAGACCAGAAGAGGAAACAGCAGGCGGACGGGGGAGAGGTGAGAGGGAAAGAGGAAGTGTGATTGAGTTAATTCTTATATATACCAATCATATCGAATTCATCATACATAATTCTCTCCTCCGAAACCGCCTTTCCCCGGTTCTTCAGTTTCCTGTGATTGCTTCTTTGTTTGACTGAACATGGTTCACACAATTAAAAGGTTAGAGTCTGGTGTACGGGTTAGAACACAACCTCCTCCCTTCTTCCCTCGATTCTTCCCTTTCTCTCCACATACACACATACTCTCTCCGCCTCTCTCTCTCTCTCTCCGTGTGTGATGGAGAATGGTCACTCGAGTATGGAACAAGAAAGAAACGAAATTACTCAACTTAATTTAAACCCCTAATACCCCTCCTTCATTCCAACAGCACAATGATACACCAAAAGCATCCCGATTACATCTACATCTACATTTACTAGTCACTCAGTTATTCCGTATTCAACAACATCTGTTACTCAACACTAATACCAATACAATATAATCATCGTCATCACCACGATAATGTTATGACTCATCCAATAGACCAATTAATCGATCAACCATTCCGCTAACCAAACTATCATGCATACATGCATACGTAGTACATACTTCTTGGCTCACCTGCTGACTAACTACATCCAACCTCTAGTTAGTTACTCCACAGTGTAGGACAAGAATAGAAATAAAGTTGATGGCGATGACCTCATATAATCAAATAGAGTTTAAACTTTATACTTTCTAGAAGGAAAGGGAGGGGGGTTGCCGTGAACTATCAGATTAAATTCTCCTAGTCGCACATCTTTCTATGTACAAAGTTACTCCCAAATAAAACATAGAATAAGAAAGAAATTGAGAAGGCCACCCGTGACGAGACTGGAATGGGACCCGAGTGAGTTCAGTGTCCCGGGTCCAGTACTTAAGTTTAAACCACGATAATAAACAATAGCAGAGATAGAATAGGAAAGGAAAGGAAAGGAAAGAAGTAAAGATCGCACCATTCTCATGTATTTGGGGCCGAGAGAAATAGATCGATAGATAGGATGAGTTCAGTAGCCAAAACGACGAGATGGCAAAAAGGAAGGGGTATAAAGTTGAAAAGGAAAACCCTTATCACAAACAAGGAAGGACTAGGAACTTGTTCAGAACCGGAGGAACAAAACCGATCCCAAGGAATCAAACGAGCCTCATTCGAACTTTCCCATCCCAATGAGAGTAAACCACAAGTAGCTTTCGCCAACGCCAGAAGATGCCATATGTGAAACACGGGAGAAGACGATTCACCCAAGGAACAAAACACCACAATCATCAGTCTAGTAGTTGCAACAACGGATTGCCTTACGTCTTTGGCTTCTTCATGATCCCTTCGGCATTGGGCCCGCTGTCGGGGCTTTTACGCTTTTTCTCTTGCTCATCTTCGCGTCCGAACCCAGGTCCGTTCTGCAGCGCGGGCGTGGGGAACGTCAGTGGACTGGGTAGCATGTTGCTATCCGGCCCAGACCGTCCAAAACCCCATTCGGGAAAGAAACTCGATGGCGACGGAAGAAGTGCATCGGAGACAAACCGACTGGGAAGAGCGGAGATAGGCGTATCGATATTGCTGTTATTGTTGTACGAATTGTTGCTCTGCGGTGCAGCACCGGGAGGCGGCGGGCGCGCAAAGGGATTCGGTGGTCCCTGGGCCCCCGCACTCAGAATTGCACCAGCAGATGGCGAGGGTGGCGGTAATACCACGCTCGAATGGCCCGTGTCCGGATTGGCTTTGGCGGGTGTAAGCGTCTTGTTCCCTGCCGAATCGCGCGACGACGAATCGGCCGTGGCACTGCCCCGATCGGAGTTCTCACTCGGTATCTGCACCTTCAGCTGCGGCCGCTTCGGCGGTAACTGACCACTGTTCGTCCGTGCGGGGGGCTTGAGGTCAACGATCGGTGGCGGACGTGGGGCCTCCGTGGCGGCTCGAGGAGGAGGCTTTGCCGGTAGCCCGGCGGGCTTCACCTCGTGCGGTCCAAGTGGTGCCTCGATCTTGGCTGCCGCGTTCTCGCCCGCCTCCGTCGGTGGTCCGACGCCGAAATGGCGAGCCAATACAGAGCCCCGGTCGTCAATAGGCGTGAAGATACTGCGTGACTTGGAGGAGAGAGAACGCTGGTGCGGGGGTGACGGGGTCCCTTCCGACTTCATCGGGCCTGGCATTGCCTCTGCCGGAGCGGTCCCTTCAGGAAGCGACACCGTCCGAGGTGGCGGTGGTTGCTGCTCGGTTGCAAATGCCGGGGGCATGGAATTTCGTCCTTGCTCCGGTAGGAACGCTTGCGCGACCTGTGGGACGACATGTGGTGGTTGTGTCATGGCCATCGGAGGCGGCGGCTGTTGCTGCTGTGCAAGTGCATGAGGGGGATGTTGGGGGATGTGTTGCGGAGGAGGCTGGTGGTGTGGCGGCATGGCTTGAGGCGCCATTGCGTGCGGTGGCATCGGCTGCGGGGGCATAGGTTGTGGGGTCATCGACTGCGGGGGCATAGACTGGGGAGGCATAGACTGCGGCGGCATGGGCTGATGCTGTGGAGGCGGAGGAGGGTGAGCGTGATGTGGTCCTGGAGGGGCATAATGTGCGAACTGAGGCGGACGCGGAGGCTGAGCCATCGTGTGAGCAGCGCTGGGATTATAGACGGAAGGATTAGGAATATAAGTGAAGCCATTTTGCGGCGGCGGTGGAGGCGGCGGGGGTGTGGCATGATGATGCGGCTGAGGCCCCATATTGGAGCTCACTCGACGAAGGTGATTCCGGGACGAAGGTCTGGAGACTCCTTGCGGTTGTGGGGTACCGTGGCGCGGATCGAATGGCATCCCATTCCCAATCGGTGGGGACGCAGACGGGGCATGAGTGACATGCTGGAAGCCGGGATGACCTGGTAGGTGGGCGGGAATCATTGAGGGGTTGGGAGGTGTCGGATGCACATCTTCGGGGGCAGGTGTCGTCTCATCCTCGTCGTCGTCATCGTCGCGTTTACCGTTGAAGTCCTCGGGACCTTTGTGCTCGTGTGGGGGACCGAACTATAAAAGGTAGAAACCAAAGGCATCATGTCAGATCAACGAACAGTCATCAGGATCTGTAGGCAGGTAGGTAACGGACGTATTGATATCGACCGAGCGTCTCTCGCATGTCACATGACGAAAACTCATACAGCTTCTTGTTGTGACCAAAGATAATGACGGCGACATCTACCGAACAGAGGACCGCAAGCTCATGTGCCTTTTTGAAGAGACCGCCCTTTCGCTTCAGAAAGGTCCTAGAAGCGCACCAGAACGTTAGCCTGACGAGCTAGGGCTAATGGAGATGAAGAGATCCACCAGTGGGAGCACCTACACTGAGCGGTTGCGATCATCCTTGATCGCCTTGATCTCGATCTTTCTCCGACCCATGAGGGATAACGGATGAACGAATCCCACCGGAAAGAGCGTCGATGAAACAGTGACGAGCAAGGTCAAGAGGAGCCTAAGGTGGAGTGGTTCGTCCGCATCAAATGGCGGCGCGAGCTGAAACCCAAGGAAGCGCCGCCCGACGAAAGAATTTCCGGAACGCGATTAGGGAAAAAGAAGGATGGCAGGAACCTCCGGGCTGTGGGAAGAATTTATATTTAGTATTTTCTCAGAAACCCCACATAGAAGTACTTTCATTCCCCCTACGGAGGGAAGGAAGATGTCTGCGTGAAAAAAAAGGAACGTGAATGACCGGGGGGTGGTGGTGAGAAGAGCACAAGAGGGAGGGGTGAGATTGGAAGCGACGGTATTTTGGAGGAGGGATTGAGAGAAGGGCGCGCGGCGTGATCCGTCGGGGGGAACGACAAAGGGGCGGGCGGCAGATGGCAGGGCAGGAGAGAAGACAAAGGAGGAGACAGACGTAGCCTCAGGAAACCCACCTTGCAACGAGAGACGAGAGATAGGCGACGTGATGGAATAGAGGGACTTAGTGTCGGGGATGGGATGGATGGGTTTGGATGGATGGGAAGGATGATGGATGGCTGGAGCGGCGACACGCGGGTGATGCAGAAGATTATTCTAAAGATAGACCGACGGTGGGAAGAGCTGCCGCCCGTTCGAGGTTTGGCCCATCGCCCGGCGGCTACCGACTCGCCAACGGCGGCTCTTGACTACCGCCCGCCCTATTAATAGATTCTCATTCCTCCAGACGATATGGAGTATATAACATAGTAGTTAGTACAGAGTAGAGGTCGATTCAGCAAGTATCTCATCGTTTGTCTTTTTCCCATTTTTTCCCATTTTTTCCCTTTTCTTCCCTTTCACCTCTACCCAAGTTCACATCTCATCAGCCTTTCCCCTCCCCTCCCCCTCTCTAGATCGACCAACTAGCCTACATACTAGGATTACATTCCCCCAACTGTCATCCCAGGGTGGATCAGCCATTCCAGAAAAGGTTACATTGCAGTGGCTGGCACATCGCCGGCCACCAAACAAAGTTGCGCTGGTGGTGTCGTGACTCTTACCGCCTGCCGGCACAGTCACGGCGAAGTCAGAACTGGGGACCGGCCGGCGTATCGCCAACCTCAGGTATCGAGGGGCCATAACCGGGCTAGTCCAACTGGGCGAGACGCCTAGCCGCATCGAGCCAAGTGACTCGATGATCGGTCAGTTGCCTCTTTGGGCGGATGCCCACAGGGTCAACCAAACAGGCCAAACTCCCCCTCCACCAGGGACTCTCATTGGCCCGAGCTCTTCGACCCGTCACAGGGATCAACTGGCAGATTGGATCTGTTCTGCGCCTTCGCATCAGCAGGAAGCAGGCTAGGTGCTTCGTACATGACACTAACACTACCCTAATCAACTTATCACACACGGCGCGTCGCATGGGGAGGCGGTATGCCTTCCATGGAGGAAATTATTGCTGCTGTACCACCGTGTCAAGGTGAAATGATCCGGACTGGGCACCCGTTTGTCGACCCTATGACGAGGAGAATAATGAATCTTCAGCAGGTGAAACAGCCTTGGGTCTTTCACGTCCCCCCTCATACCACCGAGGTGCCCAAGCTGTGTTGGATGTAGATGGAAGATGGGGCGTCTCTGCTGGTATCTGTTGGTATCTGCCGGTAAGATGATACCGTTCATCCTTACCAGGTCGTACGTAGTGTTGATCATACTATCTATCAGTAACTAGTTATCAGCTCGATTGCGGACAACACCGCCCATTCTCTTTTGGTGGGAACCACGTTTTCCCATCGTGACCTCATGAATTGATAGCAGATCCAGGCAAAGAAGAACCCTATCGATTCGGCTGGTGCGTTTGATCCAATCGAACGGCGCCCACCGACTGGATCGCGGATAGAGAACCATGGCACCAGAGCGCTGTGTTTTGCGGGCGTATGAATCTTTCACCCCCTGAAACGGAAACCACAGTAGATCCTCATCATCGCCATCCTTTTTCATCTCAACTGGCAGCTTCATCGGCTTTTCCCTCTTCTCCCCTTTATTCTCCTGCAGTCTTTGTTTTTGATCTTTGTTTGCTGGTCGCCTCTCCCACCACGTTGCCGCCCGGGATTAACTGCAGCGATACGCTCGTTGGCCAACTCGATTGCTCTCGTCCTCCACGGAACTGCGTTGCTGCACGCTAGACGTGCTGCCCCATCCTGGGCTGCAGACGGTCTTCTCTTGGGACACTTGGATGGTCCTTGCTGCCACTGCAGTCATCGGGCCTTTTTTTATTAATTTTTTTTTATTTCTTTTTCCCTTCCAGTAGGGTGCAATTTTATTGAGGTATCCGATTCACCATCCAGCTTGGGTTTCAGGGTTGATTCCGCCTCTGGGCCTCGATTGTTTCCTTTTTCCTTAATACGGGTCTACCACCCTTGCGTCCTGAACAAGTGTTGGAGACTGTGAAGTGTTGGACCTCTTCCACCAGACTCGCTCGCCCCGATCTACCGATCTCATTGGATCCCTAATTTCAACACGGCCAGACGCACCTTCGTTAACTCCGCCTTTGGGCATCGCCTCCGTCACTTTTACAACCTCCGTCCGATCGCATCTTCCCCGCAAGAAGAACCCTGGCGTGCGCATGGTGCAAAATGCCTTTCTTCACCCGCGTCTTTCGAAGTAAAGACGCCAATGTGTCAAAGAAGACCACCAAATCCCCAGAAGTAGAAGAGAAAGGGCCCGCAAAGCCCACATGGACCGACGCGTGGCAGCGAACAGAGGTTGCCCCGGAGGAGGTACAGCAACTCCTGAGAGGGTGCACCCAAGAACTGAAAGCACGAGGTATGTTTCTATCTTTGACTCTGATCCACCGCCCCTCTCGTGTACAAGTCAGGTCAAGCTTTGCGCATTCCTCAGATTGCTGATCCTTGCCTCCTTCTCCCTTTGACAGCTCTCCAAACTCCTTTCTTGCTTCTACCGTTCCGCCCAAGCACCGATGCCAGCGCTGCACGCACCTTCATTCGTAACTACTTCAATCAGTCGCTGGAAAGAGGGTCGCCTCTCAGTGGGGATGCCTTGGCACAAGAATTACGGCTGTCGGACCCCATGGTGAGACGACATCTAAAGTTCCCTCGACCCTGGGAGGCCATTTTTCTCACTTGTCTTCTAGGTCCTGTGCAGTGTGCTGAAATGGTGCTGGAGCAGACTCCCTGGCGGAGTTGTTACCTGGGAAGCTTATGAGCTGTTCAAAGTTGGCGAGCAGGGTATGGTCGCGAACCATGTCTAATCGGAGACAAGTTGCGCTGATGGTTTTCAGATTCCCAATTTGCCCGCGACGCATTCTCAACCTTCATTCCTATCAGTGTCGACTCGGATGCCCGGTCGAAGATCATCTTTGATTTCTTCGACCTTCTAGCTGCTGTCGCAGCACATGGCAAATCGAACGGCCTCGGCGGGCGGAAGCTTTCTCGGTATGCCGGCTGGTGGGCGTTTGACCATACGGATGCGGGCAACGGCTTCGAGGCCGCCTACAAGAACTGGGCAAGGTATGTCTCCGAGACGGTTCGGCTTGTTTGCCCCCCCTTGAGGGCCCCGGTATAGCTGACATCTCGCAGTGCTGCTGATGCGACCAGCCATTTGTTCTTCGCCTACCTGCGATCCCTATCGCCCGACTTGCGCGGGATGAACACGATCTCAACCCTCCCTATTGCCCTCCAGAGTCTAGTCCAGGCAACGGAATACCCGCCAGAGACGCCCACCCTTCTTCAGGTGTCCACCACCAAGGTCGTGATGATTGTCGACACCGTCTCACCGACTCCATTCGCTTTGTTGCGGCGCGCAAAGAACTTCGAGTATAGAGACAGTGATCGTCATCTGCAGGAGTTCGCCAGCTTTGAGGAGCCCACCAAAGCGCTGACTGACGAGTGTCTCCGTGTGCTGAAATGCATCTCCTCTATCAACCAACAAGTTGCACCAGAGCCAGGCACAGCGACGCGGGAAGCCTCATGGTCCAGATTCGAGGACTTTGGATTTGGCGGTCCTATCGAGTCCGATCTGGATGACGATTCTAACGCCGCCCGTCTCGCAAGGAACGAGTTTGGGGGTGGCTTGCGATCCGCTCCGCAGTCCGGCGCAGGTGACCTTGGTCGTCCCACGACGCCATCATGGGCAGACTTTATGTCCTCCGGCTTTAGTGACGAGAACGTCCTACAGGGCTCGGTTCCTCCCTTGCTTCTTCCACCAGACAAGGTCCTTCCCCCTATTGCCAGCGTCCGGGGTCAAAGCTCGCAGTCCCACAAGCGCAGTTTGAACGACGAGCCGTCCATGGGACACGGTGAGCTCGCAAGCATCACTACCCTTGACCTCGATGACTCTTTCTGGTGGGTTTGGATCAGTAGTTTGGCCGGCGAGGAGCCAACGTCTCGGAAGGCCGTGTTTGGCCGGTGTGCGTTGCTCGAGACCATCATCAAAGATACAAAGTGGCTAGTACTGGAAGAGCAGGTGAAGGGCGCGGCGCCAGAGCCGGATCCGGGTGCCTATATTGTGGAAAAGAAGCGCTTCTTTGGCTTCTCGACTCGTAAACGGGGTGTCGGGCGTCGCAAGTCCTCCGCTAAGAAAGTAAGCGCGGTGGAAGACTCATACAAGCGACCGGACAATCAAGCACCACAGAGCAAGACCAGCATCGCCCCTGATCAGCATGCCCGCATCCAGGCGGCTGCCGCGGCACTTCAGAAGCGGCATCGGGAGGAACAGGAGGCCGCCAATGGATCCAAGAACGTCCCGGAAGATGTCAGATCCAACCCCAAGACGAACTCTGTCATGACGTTGCAACCGGCGATCCTGAATGAAGCGTCCCAGGCTATGAAATGGGCAACCAATTATGATAAGAACACTTACAGGAGCGCTTATCTGAGTAACAGCCGTGCAGGAACAGGTGCTCCAGCCGAACAGGCGAAAGAGCCGATCGACCTGCCCAGCACTCCAACTTCTCCAACGGCGAGCACCAGTGCCCGACAGGCACCGCCACCTTTGCCGAAAGACACCCCCACAGGTTCCCCCAAGCCCGCAGTGCCCAGCAAGAACAGCCCTGCTCATAGTAGGAATGGCAGCGCGAGCCTTGCGGCGGACTTGTCAGTCACCGAATCGCTCCCCAAACAGTCTATGGACTCGGAGGAGTCTGGACGGAAGATCAAGAAAAAGCCCGCCAACGCTGGGTTCAAGAGCATGTTCGGAACTGTCAAGAAGAAGAACGAGCCCGAGGCGAAGCCACCCATGAAACCCACTGGTGCTGGCTCAGCTGTTGCGGCTGCTCGCGCTGCCCTCGAGGACAAGGCAAGAGCCGCCCAGGAGCAATCCATCCGCCCTGGAACAAATGGCAAATCGACACTCAAGAAGAAGCCTGTGCCTGTGCATGTGCCCGTGGAGGCTGCCAAGCCTGTTGAGCCTACCAAGCCTATTGAGACTATTAGACCCGCCGAGGTTAAGCCTGCTGTGACTATTAAGCCCGCTGAAACTGCGGCGGAGGAAAAGGAACCTGTGCCCACTGAGCCCAAAGCTCCTTCGGAAGCGACCAAGCTCACTGTTACGCAGAGTGATGAGCCCCAAATCCGCCGTCAAGCCGAGTACGACGCTCTTTCACGCATAGATACCAGAGAACGAGCAGCAGCTGACCAGGAATTCTCAAGATTTGACCAAGGACCTCTGGTGGAGCAGCCGGCTTTTGTCCCAGAGGACTCTCCTGTTTCCGAACGGTTCCCCGAGAAACCCGCGTCATTCCATTCTGCAAACGATCAGGTTCCCGTTGAGCCAGAGGAGGAGCCCAGCCCTCCCGTCCAGCCCGCTAGCACGTCCTATGACCGCTGGGCCCAGATCCGCCAGAATGCGGCGGCGAGGGCGGCTCAGCTGGAGGCTCGTGGTGACCAGTCGGATGATGGCAACACCAGTGAAGAAGAGAGTGAGTGACCCGACTGTTTCATCTGTTTAACACGATTCTAACGTGAACCCCCGTCTCCCAGGCTTCGAATCCCGTGCTGCTCGTATCAAGGCCAGAGTGGCGGAACTTACTGGCAACATGCAGGCTGCAAGCCAGTCTTAAAGCGGATTTCCAGTCGCCGTCTCTAACTACCTTACTTACCTTCGCCACTGTCGTTTTTGATCCTTTCAGTTGACTGTCGTTATCACCCATATACCATTGCGTCTGACTTCGAATGCCTTCTACGCCGTTTAATGTACTTTCGACTACTCCTCCGCGTCCAGGTCTATTCTCTCCCGGTTAGGCCCATGGCCAGGTCTGAAAAATCGCACCCCACGCATGACAGACATACGCCGTGATGCCGTTCCACGCATGATTGTTTTTTAATCTCCATTCCTGTGTGCTCACTGTCTCCTTTACGGAGAACGTAGCGCACTGTCTTCTTAATCAGTTGACTTGTTCCTTCTTGCTTGCTTGTTATATTCCCCTCCTTGTTCTCTGCTTTTCTTCTTGATTCACTCCCGTTGAGCTCGTTGGACTTGTTTCTGCAATATATCCAATATACCTCAGCCGCCTCTCGCTATGTATTCAGCCCATACTACTACTATTTACTGCTTAGTGCGTTTGAGTTTAAGAGTTCTGTCTGTTGCCAGTCAGAGTCTTTCTGTCTTATTCGGATATTCTATCGTAGCAGTAGATAGCGAACATCATCCATTCCGTTCCACAAAATCAAAAAGAAAAGGTATATCCAGAAGATTATCTATTACATCGCCATATATCATCATCCAACCCAACCCGACCCATTAATAAGAGTATTTACCCACTCACCATACCGAACGTACATCTGCTCCAACGCGCGTAATCAAATCTCGTCACACTAACCAAGAATATAATCGAACAATCCAGCCATGGTACTGTGGAGTGCACTTCCCGTCTACTAACCTACCTGCTAGTCATCGAATGGGTCCATTCCACAAGGGTGAGCAGGTAGGAGTTGTAGAAGGACACTCAAATTCACGGCCGCTTGTATCAGGGTATCGAAGTATACAAAAAGATAGAAAATAAAAAACATCATCGGGGTCGTCCTGTCATGGTATATAGGATGATGTCCCACATAAGAAGCGTTAAATGTGAAATGAAATCATTCTCTTTCGGTGAAAGAGGGTGTGGAACACTTAGGAGGTGTATCGCATGCGTCTCGTGGCCTCAACGGCGACGATAGCACTCAGCGCGCCGATGAACAGACAGATGGAGATGGCGTTGGGAGCGCTCTTGTCTAGATTCATCCATTGGGATTCCTGCGCTGTGCCGTCTCGTTTTGTGCTCCCGGGTTCGAGGACACTGAAGACGATCCAGCTGATGAAGGTACCGATAAATTGAGGGAGGGTGGTGTAGACGTTCAGGACGCCGAGGTAGATGCCTGCTAGTTCGCCGGTGGATGGGGTGTTGGAGACGCCGTCTTCGATGTCGCTGTCACTGTCTGGGTCGTGGTGGTTGAGACGAAGGACGTCCATCTCGGTGTCGGTGGTCCTGTCACTGTAGGGGCCGCTGGAAGTGATCATTGTCACGCCAGAGGCGCGGGCGGGGCCCATGGCGAGTTTGTTGATTTCTACGCCCATGAAGGCGAAAGGAGCCCAGCAGGTGACAGCCCAGGGGATGCCGCAGAGGGCTACGAGAAAGGTTGCAAACGCTCGGGAGTGGGCGAGAGGGGCGAAGATCATAGTCGCGGCGAACATGATGTGGGAAATCAACCAGGTTGTTTGCAGATCTGGGCGGATGGCCATGACTGTCTTGAGCAGTGAGGCAATGCCCGGGGGCGGGCGAGGCGTGAATCTGGGCCGTTTGCTGTCTGGGGGTTTGACGCAGAATGGCAGGAGAACAGCACCGATAAAGGTGATGGAGGAAAAGACAACTAGCGATAAACTGCCCACTCGACCAACTTCGCCGAGCATGTCGGTCGGATGCGTTGCATCTTTGGGGACCTCGTATCGAAAGTAGGTTTCACCGACCCAGGTGGTGCTGTAGAAGAGAAAGGGGAACCAGCCTGTGAATTGGGTTAGCATTTGTGTCCTTTTCGATGTGAGAGAATACGGTGCTGTACCAATCCAGGCCCAGAATTGCGCCCAGCAGATGGCCTGAATGCGCGGTGGCAAATCCATGGTGGTCTTGATAAGTTGAGAAATCACCTCCAGCGCTCCAGCCTGGTTATCGGAGTCTCTGTCGCCTGTGTATCAGTAACTGCTGGGTACAGACATCGTCTTTGACACGTATTGACTTACCTTGCAGTGATCAAGACCCTTTCCTTCACCGCGTAGGAGGTGACGAAAACAGCACCGAGCAAGGACAATGCAGCAATGACCGTCATCTGTTTGAACTGCGTATCACCGATGATGGAGCCAAAGATGCTGACCGTGTCAATGGAGCCGATGACGTATCCGATGAGCTGGCCGATTGCGGTCATTCTAGTCGCTACATGCTTTTAGTTGTTATTCTCTCTAGTAAAGAACGAAGGAACATACCCCATGCTGATCCGGTTTGCTGTTGAGGAATAGGTAATGTATCGACGATCAAGCTGCGACAACACGCTTGGACTGTGACTGAATTAGATCATGCTAAGAGATTGCGGTTTATAGAGACATACCAACGTTTATGGCAAAGTCCACGGCGTAAATGCTCAGGACTGCAAGAGCAATTGTGACATCCTTGGCCTGGTGCAGTAGAAGATCCCACAATAAGCAAATGTTCAGAGAAAAGCAGCACAGGGACAACTTGAAGGCTATCAAGTACCTTTTCCGTGTCCTTGATGAACATGTTGACGATTTCAGTCGTCCAGCCGAGAACAAGCAGGCACATTGCGACCACAAACGAGCCGACTATCATAAAGGGCCTGCGCCGTCCCCATTTTGATCGAGACCTGTCAGCTATGACACCAATGAGGGGCTGGATGATCAAGCCGGAGAGAGGGCCGGCAATCCAGACAAGCGATGTTTTAGATTTGGTGAGGCCCAGTTGAAGAAGGTATGGTGTGCAATCTGATGGACAGTGAGAAACTATCGCGCAGGAGACAAGGACCAGGGCCACATACAAGTCATTTCAATACCCCAGGTGAACCTATCCGCGACAAGAAGCAGGTCAGTCTATTGATGCGCATAAGTGATAGAGGGCTGTAGCTTCAGGGGCGGACAAGGGCCAAGGAGGAAGAGGCACGCGAGCAAGAAAAATCCAGCCACAGAGAATACATACTGTAACCCCAACAAACTAAAGGTCAACAACACCATCCGCACCCACTCTCTTCGTCCCTTGATGGCGGGAGAGCCCACCCATCTTGCAGCTTGTGGCATCCTCCGTGTTTGAAAGTTCGAATGCCGGCATGCACTTGACGCTTCTCACGATTCTTGTATGCTTCCCATGAACCGCGCCGGCTCGCCTCGACTTGCGCCTGCGATCAGGCCAACCCACGTGCAATGGTAGTGAATGGATCCTCGGTTGGTGTGGTTTCAATCCGTAGACGGTGCGGGAGCTAGTTCCAGAGTTTCGAAGCAGAAGGAACAGGCAAAATGAGCAACAGATGAAAGTCAGTTGTCGCACGGTTCGTTGGGGATAAAAATAGCCGGAAGGATGAAATAGGGTCCACGATCTGCAAATGGACCGATGTCGTGACAGACGGGTGTTGCGGGAATACTCGTATATTCTGGGGTATGGAGAGAACAGCCGTCACCTTCAGACGCGAAACAGAGGGAAGTTGAAGCCGGAGAGAAGAGGGGAAGGGAGGAAAATAGGAGGGATGGGCAGACGGGCGACAGACGACAGGCGAGGCCGGGCAGAGCCCACCAAAAAGCGTACGCATGCGGGCCCCCGGCCGGCCCGTCAGTCAGGCACCTCGTCTTATCGGCTCCAGCCACGCTCCAGACCCACCACCGCGACGGTACTTGGGTTTATTTATAGTGGATAGGCAGGGGTTAATTCTCGCACTACGGAGTAAATCTGTCGGAAGCTGGGGAAGTATGTAAACCCCCGATCGAAGAACAGTTGCATCCGAGTCAAGAATAAAATCATCTACGGCCACATGACTACTCCCAGCCTCCGATGAAGTCCAAGGGCCCCAACCGCCCTCCTATGATTCGTAACGTTCTCTGCATTCGTTTCTAAACGGGTTGCGAATAGATAACTCCAGTCATTACCCGGCCGACCGATAAATAGTACCGAGTGCTTCGTTTCTGTCATATCATCCCAGATCCCCGTCATACCATGATTCTCGTACGAAAATCAATCGCATTAACATTTTTTAAGCCGTTGCGGCGTTTTTCTTCCTTGCCCATCATGACCTTCCGACCGTCCTCACTTACAGCCGGTTGGGGGTGGAAGTCAGAGGCCACTGGTAGCCAGCAGCGTCGCTGAACTTGTAACCGAAGGACGCGGTAAAGTCATCCAGGACAGCGGGACCGCGGGAGCCTGCACACGTAGTCAGTTAACACATCAGCGATCCAAAGGTTAGGGCATGCACGTACCATAGGGGTATTCCATAGGGATGATCTCCTTGTTGTCATCCAGGTAGTGCAGAAGAGGGGTGAAGATCCTCCAGCTGGCATCCAGTTCGTCATCACGGACGAAGTTGGAGTGGTCGCCCTTCAGAGCATCCAAGATCAGGGACTCGTAGGCCTCAGGGATCTTAAGGTCGGAGAAGCGGCGGCGGTAGGTGAGGTCGAGCTCAGTCACAACCGTCTGCATGGACAGACCGGGCAACTTGGAGTTCATCTTGATGTACACGGATTCGTTGGGCTGGACACGAATGACAAGCTCGTTACGAGGGATGTCCTTGAAGATTCCGGAGGTGACGTCACGGAACTGGATACGGATCTCGGTCTTCTGCTCGTTCAAGGCTGCGAAAAAAATGAGTATACTAGCCGGTACTGGGATCGTGCATAAAGAGTCGCATACCTTTGCCGGCCTTCATGATGAAAGGAACACCGTCCCATCTCTCGTTCTTGATGTAGGCAACCATGGCGCAGAAGGTGGGGCAGCGGGAATCCTGGGGCACGGTCTCGTCCTCCTTGTAGGCGGGCTTGCTGCCATCCAGAGACTTGCCGTACTGACCGATGATGACGTTCTTGGGCTCGATGGCGTCCATCGCACGCAGGACACGAACCTGAGAGCGCGTTAGTGACGGAAGCCGAACAACAGCAAAGCAAGCACCGTACCTTCTCGTCACGAATGTCCTCAGCAGAGAAAGAAATGGGGCGCTCCATAGCGAGCAGCGTCAACACCTGAAGGAGGTCTAGAGAAAATCCCAGTCAGATAGATCCCGACAAAAATCGAGTGAGACATCGTCGACGTACGGTTCTGCATGACATCACGGATGATGCCGAACTCATCGAAGTAACCACCACGTCCCTCAGTACCGAAGGGCTCCTTGAATGTGATCTAATAATCCTGACTTAGCGACCAGCCCAAACATCAAGACCGTATAATCCGTACCTGTACGTTATCGATGTGGTGGCGGTTCCAAGTGGCGTTGAAGAATTCGTTTCCGAAGCGCATGATGAGAATGTTCTTGACCATCTCCTTACCCAGGTAGTGGTCGATACGGAAGATCTCCTCCTCCTTCCAGTTGGGCTCGAGGGCTTTCTGGAGGTCGCGCGAGCTCTGAAGGTCCTTACCGAAAGGCTTCTCTACCTGTTGAATGCAAAAATCAGGTGTGAGTGAATGCTCTTTGCAAGGCGACACGGATCCAAGAATGACTTACGATGATACGAGCAATGCCGTTCTTGGGGTAGCAGTTGCGCTTCAGCTGGTCGGACACGGTGGTGAAAACACTGGGGGGAAGGGCCATGTAGTAGATTCTGTTCTGCTCCTTCTGGCCCTTCTCAATCTCCTCGAGGTGCTTGTTGAGGTTGATGAAAGAGTCATCCTTGTCATATTGACCGGAGATGTAGGTGCAGAACTGGCAGAAGCTGTCCAGTTGCTCTTCGATTTCCTTGGTGGGGGTCTTGATGTATGAGCGCACACGTCTCAGGTACTCCTCGTGGTCCATGTTTGTCCGGGCATATCCGACAATCTTGATACCCTTGGGGAGGAACTTGTTGCGATACTGGAAGCGCGGTCAGTCACCATAATGGAGAGTAAGACTGCGGGTGAATATCAGTCAGAACATACAAGGCCGAAGAGTGCCGGGAACTGTTAGAGCATGTTAGCATCCCATTATGTGAGCGGATCTGGAGGGGGGCACTGACAGTCTTCTTCTTTGCAAGATCACCAGACGCGCCCAATACTATGATGACAGTGTCATCTTTGAGTTCCATGGTGCTACGTAAAACATCCATGTTAGCTCGACTATAGCTTGGCAGATACAGATGCGAATCGATCGAAGAGGGCGCCCGCGGTCAACAACAGCAGGGAGGGGCAGTCGATTGATGGTGAGTCACAAGGAAAATCCTCTGATCAAAGCCGCGAGGGGAATCTCGATGATGAATTGAAGAGAAATAGAAACTGAGCAACCTGCCAGTGTCTGGTGGGCGACCGGCAGGGAATAGAGGGGGTGAATATTCACGTCCGGGCGGCGGGCAGAGGGACGGGGGAGGGGTGTGATGTCAGAGAGGAAGGCCGCAAACTCACCCAGCATTCTGGCGTTCCTCAGAGCGTGCTATCGTGCTGGCCATGTTGTATCGATGTGAACCACCACAGGAGGGGAAGGAGAGGCTAAGGGTCGTTGGAAGAGGAGAAGAGGAATCGAGAGGACAAAGGAGGCAGCAAGGACAAGAGAGGTTTGTTGGAAAAATCCCAACAGTTCCGGCGGAGCAAGTACTTTTTAACACCGGAGGACTCCTGGGCGAGGAGGAGCTGCTGCAGGGTGGGCAATGAGCCCGGGTGGGGCACTGGGAAGGCCGGCTTGGGTTCTTCCACTACGTCGATGCGGCCGCGGGACCCCGTAACTACAGTGGTTATCCAATTCTATTATTCGGCGTTATTTTACATCACCTTCCCTCCCTCCATCCATCCCACCCCTCCCCTCCCCTCCCCTTCGTCAGCGTACGTCGTATAGATAGGTACGGGCCCGTATATCATTCCCTCGATAACCCATCCCAATGTATCTATTGCTCCGGGGAACTCTTCCATTTTCATCCTTAGTAGCCTCCTCCCCCGTCATCAGGTCCGTTCCCACTCTGCGCTCTCCAAAGCCGTTGTGGCAACGTCTCTTATATCATCGCTAGGTAACGCGACAAGCTTATCAGCGTGAAATTCTTCATAAATCATCCAACATCTACAACAGCACGGATTTCCAGAAGCATCGTGATTCTTATCATCCGTCCATCTTCCCTTTTGTCTTGTACGGACTGATTTATCCGAGCCAAGTCCGCTGTAAATCTCCTCCCAGCTCCACTGGGAGCCACACATGGAACGGATGATGCCCATCTAAAGGCACACCTTACTGTTACATGCGGAACCCCCCGCGCCGACTATCTATCCCAGTAATCTTAACCTCCGACCCTGGCCTGACAACACTATCATCCCCAGCGAAGAGTAATAATTAGGGGGTCATATTACTGAATGGGTGGTTTCCTGCGGTCTGACCCTGTACTACCTTGGTATATCCGCGGGGCACGCGCACCTAAGGTTGCTGGGATGGTGGATCTCCCAGCCATGCATGTAGGTCAGCTTAGGACCTGTCCTTTCAATGTGATAACGATAACTCCGTACTCCGTGGGCCAATGTCCATTTCCATACACGCTGACCACAGGGCCAATTTATTGGAAGGGAACGTGTCCAAATCTAGCCCATAAGTAGTGTCAATTACTACAGTCTTCTTCACCGAGGCAGGGCACCAATTTACAATTGCCAGGATGGACCAGACGAGATCGTAAAAAGGAGCGGTTTCGGACCATTCCAAAGGGGAATCGCAGCGATCGCGCCAGAACCAGCACCTTAGTGAAGACTCCTGAATCAGCGTCCCCGGTGACCAAAGTCGTGGGGTTGGCAAGATCGGCCAATTTGTCATCTGGAAGGACGATACGGATTCTATTTTCCCGTGAAATAAGCGCAGCACCAGAGTATCAAACCGAACTTTCGGCCCAGTCAAGTCCGGAGTTAACGCTTACGATCCCGAGACGGGGCTGGAGTATCTACGGAGTATTCTCCTCATCCTTGATCAGAGGTGCTTATTCCCACGACACCACGACACCACGAAGCCAGGACCTCGTATCGCTGCCACCTCGATTTTCCCTGGGCCCCGTTCTCTCCAAATTTACCCCTCTTTTGAAAGACAGAGGCCTGGAGTGCATTGCGTGCTCTATGGGGTCCATCCAAGGTAGACCATCATGTCAGGTTCGTTGCCGACTTCCTGGTGGGGCTGGGGACGCTGGATTTCCAAATATGTATCCCGGTCTGATCGCTCTGGAGGGAGTCATCCTCCCCGTTATATACATCCAGTCACACATCCGTACGATTGCTGCACTACCCTGTAAGAGGTAGTTTAAGCGCCATGCTAAGATGCAGCTACTTTCATGCTTACTTGGAAGTCACGAGATAAACTCTTTATCCGACAACCCGGAGATCCTGCAACTGGCCGCGGCACCAACAATGAAGCCAATCCCTTATCAAGATCCAGGGTGATGGGGCAGGTGCCGTCATGGGTGGAAGATTCAGCACGCTGTTTTGTCAGCTTGGGGCGCTCTAGCCCAAAGCTCTCTCCGCTGCTGCAGAGGGACCGGCGGGCGGCCAGGAGGCTTCGGACTACAGTAGCCCGGACGGCAAAATGGCCAGGTCAGGTGGGGTGGGTTCAAAGGGAAGTCCCAGAGACTCGATGATAATGATCGATCTCGGACCCGGGAGGAATGGTTGTTCCGGGAGAAGCCCGAACCGGATTAGCGGCCCTGGGGCGGTCAGCGATCTCCCCCATCACGGGACTTCGGCTTGCCCTGGGGTGGCCCGGCTCGCTAAGCGTCCCGTTTGGGGTTAGGGCGAGCCGCACCGAACACACCTCGCAATTTGTGAGCCTTGTGCGTTGTCCCGTTACCCTATCGAAGCGACGACAACCACGACAACCCGGACGACTTTTGCGGGTCATATCTCCCTTCCTTCGACTTCGTTTGCGTTGCCCGCTGCTGCTCAGAGAAACGCCGTCAGAATGCCTTCGGAACAAGGTCACAGACGTGAGTGCATCTTTCCGGATATCAGACATGTGTGCGCGGTGGTTGGATATAGGGTTGGGGGGAGAGGAGATGTTACGGGCGCGATTCAGGGCAAGTGTTGAAGGAAGATGCTAACTGGACCTTTTGCGAATTACAGTCTACGTCAAGTAAGTTACCACCGCCATCCGCCATCGAATCGCGCACATTCGGAGAATGAAATCCAAAATATCAAAATCCATATCGAACAATCAAGGATACCGAAACAAGCGATGGAATGCTAGCAGGACAGATGGGTTAATACGAATTCTTTCTACAGGGGTCGCCACCTGAGCTACCAGCGCTCCAAGCGTGCTGTCAACCCCAACACCAGGTACCGATCCGCACCCTCGACATCGAATATTGGAAACACGGGAATCTGACGCATGGGTTATCTAGTCTGATCAAGATCGACGGTGTCGACAGCACTGACGCCGCAAAGTGAGTAGCGAATGGAATCGGTTGGAATTCTGGAACACACAGCTAAGACGGATTTACAGCTTCTACCTGGGCAAGAAGGTTGCTTTCGTCTACCGGGCCAAGCGTGAGGTCCGGGGCTCCAACATCCGGGTCATCTGGGGCAAGGTTACCCGTCCCCACGGTATGTGATGAGCCCCATTGCGCGACGATTATCATCGAATCTGCGGTCGACGTTACCGGGACTGGAACTTCGGCACTAACCAAACTCCTCGTGAACAGGTAACTCCGGTGTCGTCCGCGCTCAGTTCCGCCACAACCTCCCCCCCAAGTCCTTCGGTGCTACCGTCCGTGTTATGCTGTACCCCTCCAACATCTAAATGACGCCCCTTTTGTTACGTTAGTTGGCACTCCGGATTCTACGCGCAGACGGTCGGGCAAGGAGTCGACGGAATGAGCCGATGTTGAGATGGGAGTTGGCGGGTTGATAATGTTCGTGGGAGAGGCAGGGCCGCTCAGCCCTACGAATTAAAATAAAAGAACTCTTATCTTCTTTTTCAGCATGGTTATTGTCGGCCGTCAGGCCACAGACGGGCTTGCACCGGTTTCCCTACCGGCAAGCATGCTGTGCCTTGGGCCGACAACATGGCTCCCCGTGTATCTGATGCTCATAAACAACAATCCATACCATTTCAACATATCGGCAGTTTTACATTGGAGGGAAGTTGGGCGGAGAGGCGGAGAGTCCTGGATATACATGTATGTCGGATTTTAAGACCGGTCACCCATGCGACACGAATGACATCAATCAACCCCGATCAGTCTGGCATTCGGCTTTCTCAGCATCTAGGCTTCGACTCCACTATCCAACCCATTCGAGCCTAAAATCATCTCCGCGAAGGCAATTATCCCCCGCAAGTGTATATGCACACGTAGAGAATCACTATCGAGAATCCGATATCATTATCAAACACCCGCCCATATCAGGAGTTAAAGTCAGGACCATCTACTAGATAGATACCCACACCTGTCGCAACAGCCCCCACTTACCAGTATCTAGATCTCCTATCCGCCTCGACCATGACGGTGACGGTGAGACAGTACCAGTTATCGGGATGTAACATTCCCCAGACTGTTATGCACCCAGAAGTGTCTCTCGTGATAAACAGATCGCCTATCTTACTTCCTCTTCTCTTACTTCCTCTTTTCTTACTTCCTCTTCTCCTACTTCCTCTTCTATCACGTAAACCAGACTATTGCGACTTAAATCAACAAGTATAAACCTAACATTAGATCTGCAACTCATCATCCTGATATAGTATACAATCTATGTGAGTTCTAGACCCGAAACGCACATGACCGGGGTAATTGCAGTTACGTTCGTATCTCAGTCTCGCACAAAGACTGGGTTGGTACGCTATGGTTTCAGATGTATTGGGTATTTGATTGTAGTATCATGCTGAACTGCTGATGGCAGTTCTCTTGATGATGTTATCGGATGTAGATCGGTTGCTTAATATGGAGATAATATGATCTGGGATGTGATAGTAACGGAATATACGGTGTTGAAGTCGGACATATTGGAGTGGAGAATGCAGTGACAGGGCATGGAGGAATTGTTGCCTTTTGTCTTGTCTGGGTTTCGGGGGAATTTCCCGCTCTATCTTCGAAGGTGCATAATTTACGTATGTAGGATGGTATAAATCGCTGAAATTCGGCGCTCTTGAAGGACTAAGGTCATGCTTGTATGAGTGTTTATCGGGCTATGAGGATCATGGTCGGATCTGAGCAACATGGTTTGTTATATGTATATTAGGTAGACCCATGGGTAGAGGAGATAGCGAGGTAATTGAACATGCCATAAGGCCCTCTAAGGGCATATTTATGTTTGGCTTTACTGAAGGGGGATGATTGTTATTGCGCGGGTGCATCGAATCGAGATATTTGAGTCTGTGGGACAAATGGCGAGTATCTGGAATCCTACATACTGACTTCTTCCGGTTTCTCTATATTTCTTCCGAAGGGGCGTGGAAATTCACCAATTCATAAATGGTTGTCTGCGCTATACAATGACTCGTTGCGTATGAAATTAGTCCCAACGGTACATTTGTTGTGACATATACCTTAAAGGCGATGCATGCTGTGTTAGCTGTCAGGATTGGTCGTTATATTATTAATGGAATAAGATCTCTGTTATCCCGCATTAGCTTGGTAGAGCTTAGCTGAGCTAAGGGGGCCCTAGTCTGAATCCAAGCTTAGGTCATGTCACAGAATGCATTGTCTGTAGTCAAAATTGATGGTGAAACAACGATCCGATGCTAAATGATCCGATAAGCCTCAAATAACATGGGGTTGGCATTCTTGCAAGACATGATTAGATGACCTCTTTTAAGATAGTTAGCACATGAGACTGAGTAAGCGTTTGATGATTCGGTTAGCATAGTATCTTTAAAAATTCTGGATTTCCAGCCGAGCTCTATCAGATTATTTTCTGACTTATAAGGGATGCACTTATAATATATATAAGGACCCACCGATATGGCATTCAGGCAGAAAACACCACAGCACGCCTTCGGGAGAGAAAATTATGAGATGAAATGCTTGACACCCAAGCCTGACCCCCGCTGCTGGGGATAAGGCTGAGGAAAAGGTTCTGGAAGGGCGCACTCCTTGCATGGAGTCCTTTCCCGATGCCGAGTTAACAGTAATTAAAGTAGGCGCCATCCCCGCCCACGGTGACCCACCGGCAAGAACTGATGGAGATCGACAGATCCCCCTCACCCGGGAAACCTTGGACAGCAAGTTGGCTTACGGTGCTCGCGCCTGCAATTTGGGACCAACATCCTACTTGAATTATTCCTTGCTGACTGGCGGGCTGTACCTTGCTTGGTTGCGACGTGTGCGACGGTAAGTCGTTTAATGAGTTCCAGAAACTTTCCAGCGAAAAAGCATGGATTAATTCAGTTCTAGTTGCATTACGGCGTACTCCGTATATTGCTGGCATATCTGTGCCGGTCTAGAAAACTGTCCAGGGTGCAGTTCGCAGAGCCAAGAACAATCGCCAAACCGAAAGGGTGACAGGTTGTCTCAGTGATGAATGATGGATGGCATTGGCCATTGCGTGGTACGCCAGCCCCAGTCGGACATGCAACACCACACAAACCTTGGTGCCATGATTGAGACAGGCAGCCGGATTTCAGGTTTTACTCTGGGGGGGTGAACCAATTGGAAGGCAACGGATGACCTGGTGCACATCCTCGGTGCAGCTAGAGAGAAACTGGATAAACATTCATGATAGCACCAGTCGGTAATGACGAGGTGTGGGTGAGATCCAGCGTCGTATTTCTCGTATCTGGCTACAATCTTACCACTAGCATTGGCGTGTCCGATTAAAAATAGGAAACAACGGCCGGGATATCCACGGCTGATAGTACTAGCAGTGAGACAGGACTTGTAGATAGCCCGAGTGTGGAGGAGTGGCAGGCTGGCTGCCTGGCCCATTTTTGGGTAAGGATGATGTCGCCGGCAGCCGATCTCTGCGCCGGGCTGAAGTTTGATTGATTTCTTCCGATTGCACAAAAAGGATGATCGGGCGGGAAGAAGCAATGGCTGGTGACATGAAATGGTCGACAGCGCATCCTAGTCGACAATTCATCATTGCACAACTTTCAAGTTTTTTTTTTTTATTTTTGACTTTTTTTTTTACTTTTTTTTCTTTGTCTTTTCTTCTTTTCGCATGGTGCCTGAGACGGTGACAGATGGTCCATGGATTGAGGCCAACCAGAGGCTGTTCGCTGGGTGGCTGGGCCGCCGAGCAGCGAATGATTGGCCGGCGGGGACTGGATGGGAGGGGAAGCTGCGTAACACTATTCGGTATTTTTATGCACTGCTTGCTTTATTCCTTTGGTACGGTTGGTATTTGGTACTGAGGGTAATGATATTTCCAGTCGAGTGGCTGCTCGTTTTACTTTTGCCGCTGCCTTCACTTTTGGTGGGGAATGCAAGATACAGAGCATGAGGATGCATGGGATCTGGCATCGCTCGAGTCTATCGGTCATCGTTCCTGACCAAGAGACTGGTTGACTTTTCAGGAGACGAAGGATGAGGGGAATGACAACCATGGAAAGGTGGTGTGGACAGTGAAACGGTGGTGAAAGGGTCAGCTTGTAGACCAACTTCCAGGCATCCGGTGATCGTCTAGATTCTTCTGGCCGAGTGGCTCTGACTATAACGCCATCATCCAATCGAGCTGATAGGACGAGGCGCAATCGCCCATCCATCGGCTCGAACAAGCGTTCCCCTCTGACTTGCGTGGCGCCTGTCGTCAAGTCCCCCGGCCCGTGCAAGTCAAAAGGCCTCAAGGACCCTCGGGTCTCTGCTTTCTGTCTTCGGTTTCGACTGCCGCCTGATCCCTCCGACCTTCGTTTGGACCTTGTTGTTTGTACTTTCGCTCCTGCAGTGCCGGCTTCCTCCCTCCTCCGACATCTCTCTCGCTGTTCCATAGTACTTTATTCCCTACTGCCCTCCTACTGTCTTGGCATCTCGAGCTTTGAGGTTATCTATCGCATCTTCCTTACTGTCGATCACTTGCATACCGCGGACGAACCACCATTTGGCCACTATCGCTTAACCACGGACAGACTGGTCGATCGACTGGATCGCACGATACATACAGACAGGCAGACTGTGTGCTTCAAGCCTCCCTGCCATCAGCTGCATTGATTGCCATTTCTTCGTGACTATTCCTAAACCTGTGTGACCTTTTGTGTGTAGAGACCATTGCGGGCGTTCTTCTTCTGCTTCAACAACAAACCATCATCACCACCAGCACCGGTTAGACTTTCCCCAGAGATTGGGACATCAGATTGAAAATCAGCTCGTGGATCCATCACCGCCGCGGCCCCCACGTTGCCAGCGCTGATCCGTCTCGTTGGCTGCCTCCTGGCTGCATTCTGAAACTACGATCCAAAAGGCCCGAGAATCGTCGCGCGCGATCACCATACATTCCTTGGCGGTTTCCACTCGGATCGTGGTTGCGCTCCACTACGGACGCCATAGCTTAGACAGCGTCCTGCGAAAACCTGCTCCAGCTGTCGGTATCAGGCGCTAAGGTCGACGGGGTGATAAATAAAATGGCGTCCTCCCAGCCGGTCGCGCCGGGCAGGCACTCTCGTGGCCTCAGTTTCAAGTCGGACCGTTCCCAACAGTCCAGCAGTTCCAGCAAAAAGATTCAGATCTCGGAAACCGCCGAAGAGAAACACCGCCGCCAACTACATTCCAAAGCCGATCCCTCGGTTGCTATGAATGAAGCGCAACCTAGTACGTATCCGGACTCCTTTACCCCTTATCTCTGCCCATTGCTGGCATGGATTGTTGGCCTACCAGAACATTGTCGCCCCAGCCCTTCAACTCCACCATGTCGACTGCGTTTCTCGACATTTCTTCTACAGTAGCATTTGAACTGACTCGTTTAATTTAGATTTGGTTGCTCTCGAGCAATCGACGCTGGGTTCATTGAGAACCATGCAGCATAAAGACCAGTATGGAAACATTATCAGTTGGTTCCCCCATTTCCGTGACTCGGGTATACTCCATCGGTGGCCACTGTACTGATTCTTCCTCTTCTCCCACAGCCGATCCCGATCTCTCTAATCCCACGCGCCCGCGGTTTGAGCGTCCGCTCGAGACCATCCGATCCTTCGAGGCGGCAATTTATGGGACATACAGCAGTAGACCTGCTTCGTATGTAAGGACAGGTGAGTCACCCCTTGCTCCGGTTTGCACGCTCCGGCGGTTGATTAACGATGTACCGCAGAGTCAACTCCGGCGACTCCGGGGCCAGACCGCAGTCGACGAGGAAGCTATTATGGAGGTATTTACTCCTCAATTCACCCCGTCTTTTGTTTTGTCTTGGCGTGCAGTCGCCTCGCCAATCGCAACACTCGAGGGAGGTCACCTTACTGACTCGGATCGTTGATACAGCTTCCAACGGCCATTCCCACCGGGGTCATTACGACCAGAGCGGTCATCACAATGGCCGCGGGGCCTACTCGCGACCGGACAGCTATGTCGAGAACGGCGGCGACCAGCCTGAGAACTATTACCCGTACAATCAGGGCGGCGGCCGACCGCGACCACGCCACCACGCACGGATGAATACCGACCAGAGCGGCTATTCACAGCATGGCTATCACAAATCGTATGACAACATGACCGCAGCGTCTGGCTCGGGCTCTGGCAGCAACACCGACGCGTACGGCAACTCGACCGACCCCAGCTCTGTGAACAGCTCCATCGATCAGCTGCAGCAACAGCAGCAACAACAGCAGCAGATTGCCGAAAGCTACGGGTTCCAAGGATTTGGCGGTGGACCGAACCTGGACAACCAAGCTGGCGCTGGGGGCCGGATCAACTTTGGCAGCAAGCCTCCAGCACCAGCTGATCCCAATGCTGGGGGGCCTGTGGGCGGCGGTGCCGCCGCGGCCGCCGCAGCCAACCGCCGCCATCTGCGCAAGGCCACGAACGATTCGGACATGAGCAACAACTCCAAGCGGAAGAGCTGGTTCAAGCGACGATTCAGCAAGGAGTAATCTATTGAGCCGGCCTCTCACCTGTTTTATGACACTTCTCCTTCGATGCGTGTTTTCTGATCCGATATGTATGGGTGTACTACCTCCACGGCGTTCATGTTCTTTTCGAGCACAGCACTGGGCATGCGGGACGGACTGTGTCAGGTTTGGATTCCTTTTCTCTTGCGTCTTTGCATGCGGTTGACGAGACCATGATACATGGAATGTTTGCTCTCCTTCCTCTTCTTCTTTCGCGCCATGACCTTCCATGGGATACTAGCCAGTCTGATGTTGAGTGCGTGATCCGGGTGAATTTACCTTTATGAATAATGAGCTGGTTTGTTGTTGCTAGTGCTAGTATAGGGGAAGGTATCTTGTATGCCTAGGCATGAATACAGGCGTGTCTTTCTTCATACACCTTTTTAGTAGAGATCGTCGCATTAACAGCATACCGGCTATCTCATACAACCCTTAACTCAAACCCCTAACACCTACTCCGTTGAAGAAGAAGAACCCCATGAAGCCGCGCATAACACACAAACATATTAATTCTAAGAACAACAACAACAACAACACAACAGGGAATCTCATCAACAACAAAAGCACAAAGACACATAAAAATAGTATAAAAAACACAGCATCCTCACCTCACTTCATCTCACCTCACACCACACACCCCACCACCCCACTGCAACCAAATCAAAAGGGAATGATAATTCACTTCCGCCCAAACAGCTTATGTTTCAATTTATCCGCCAACCCCTCATGCGCCGGCGCCTTATGATGCTTATCCTTTCTGTGTTCTTCATCGAGGTGGACGTTACCTTGGCCGCCGCGCTGCTCCCATATACATTTACATCAGCCTGATTTCCCAAGGGGTTTGTGTACATTCAGGAAGAAAAAGGGGGTAGGGAAAAGGTATACGCACTCCAGTATGATAATCCCCATCAGTGGATTGCCGAATCGCCAACTCGGGAACTATTTCCGCGTCGTGGGGTACTTTGGATGTTGGACGGACGTGCGGGGAGCCGATGTTGCCGGCGCCGCCGCGCTGGATGGGGGCGTGTTTGTTAGTGAGGTGGGTTGATGGGTATGTGCAGTTGGGAGGGGGAGGGGATGGCCTACACCGGCGGAATAAGCGCCATCGCCTTGGTCACCGTAGATACCTTCGCGGATGATACCGCCGTCAACGTATCTGTTTGTGGGTTAATGGGGGGGTTTATCTTTGTTTGGTGGAGGGTGGAGGTGGGGATGGAGGGTCGTACTCGGTGGAATCGGCGCCGATGTTGCCTTGGCCTGGGGAGATTAGAGGATTAGTATATGTTGGTGGTTACGTGAGTACATGGGAAGAGAAGGGTGGGTATCGAGCCAATTGATAGAGGGAATGCGCACCTCCTCGGCCGTGGGAGACGATGGGTTCGTGTTCGCCCATGGTGGTTGTTCTGGGACTGTCTGTGAGCTAGTTTCGTGCGATAGGTGAGTGAAATGGGTTGCACACGTAGTATTTATCGTGGAACAGGTGCTAGCAGATAGTAGGTAGTTTGCGACACTGTAATCTTGCCAAGTCGGAGGGAGGGAAAGAAAGCGCGCAAAGTGGCGGGAAAGGGTGTTCGTATATAAAAGTGCGCCTGTGACTGCCTTAGCTCTCTTGGGTTGGATCACAGCCACGAGACGGGCTAGAGCGCCCTGGAAGCCAAAGTTAGTTTGGCGAGTGGACTGGCGAGTAACTGGCGAGTACCTCGCTAGGAGGCATGGTTTATCGCATGAACGATGGCGGGATCGGGACTCCGTCCGATGACGTCGTCGGGCTGATAAGATGTCCGCCCGGATTGGTCCGACCCGTGACTAACGGCTTTAGTTGGGCCCGCCGATTAAGTGTCTACTATCACGGCCGCTTTATCACCGGCCTCGGATGGGTTCAGAGGAATCTCGCAAAGGAAGGTGTATCGCAGATAAAATCGAAACAAAGGTACAAACTATATGCAGGTAGCTACGCCCCATTCACCATCACCCCCCACTGTCATCCTGTTTCAAGGACGTATTCTACACGACCCTTTATGGCGAATAGTAAGGATCTAGAACCGCGGCTGATCTTTCATCCTCCAATCATTTTTTCTCCTGCGCAGCAGGGCCTCCACCAGTGGTGGGCAGACCCATGAAGATCTTGAACGAATCATAACTGCTACATGTTAGCCGCTATCTATGACACGGGGCATGCGGGTTGGCGCCTGAAGCAATACATACATCATCCACTGCAGTCCGGTCTAAAACATACATAGTTAGCTATCATCTGTAAAGCAAGCTGCAAGACACTTACCAAGGTGCCGATCATGACGATACGGACGGGGAGACCGTTCCAGAGACCCCGGAAGCCAATGTCCTTGTAGATCCGGCTCATCGCAGCACCAAAGGCCTCTCCAGCTTGACGGTTCGCATTCAACTTGCTGACCATGACATCGGCGGGATGAGATACAGCTGCGCAAAGAATACCCGCCAGGTAACCACCAGTGAAGGCAACTCCGGTCTGCGCTCCCTTGTTATAGTCGGACTTCTGACCCGGCAGGTAGTGGTAGATCATCTCGACAATCGTTTCGAAGGACGCAAACTTCATCATGGTATACGGAATCTGGCGGCCCCAGAGAGGGTAAAGTCCCTTGTACAGACTGCTCCCGTTAGCTATCACTGCTCGGTCACCATACCCATCAGTGCTTACCCGGCCACGCCTTCCTTGTTAACAACGCCGGAGATTCCAGTAAAGGTCGAACGGATATCAGGCGGAATGGTCGTCTGCATGCGCACCTTGACGGCCTCGAACGGGCACAGGGCGACATCAGCGATAAGTTCCGCCGACGCACTGGCGGCCAGGTACAGGGATGTCTTCCATCGAGTCGCATTCTCAACTCCGACCAGGTCGCTATAGAACTTCTTGAAGTACTCATAACCGCCGTACTTGAACGCTCCTTGGGCCTGTGATCCAGTTAGTCTGCGCATGCTTGGGGTTCAATGTACTGGGCTTACGCTGTATCCGAAGAAGGTTGGACCCCAACCGGTGAAAACACCTCGGAGTCCCTCTGCGCCGCGAATCGTACGGAATGCCTCAGCATTGCTCTTGTACAGCAGAGGGTCGACCTGACGACGGCACTTGATCAAGTCTAGAGGCGTCACAGCGGTGTGAGTGAGACCCTAGGAGTGAACAATCTGTTAGCACCCATGACCCGTTCTGGCGCTTATCAATGGATCGGAACTCCACTCACGCAGGCAAGCAGTCCTCCGACCGTGCAGGCCGCATAGTACTTAGGAGACCATAGTTCGATCTTGCCGGCCTTAGCCTGGGCTTTCTGGCTCGCAAGATCCAACTCTCGAGTCGCTTCCTTAGCAAGCGCATCTGCTTTCTTCTTGGTATCCTCGATGACGCTCCAGGCAGGGAACGGCTCCCGTTTCTTCAACCCCGCAGCTTCCGGCTGGGACTGCCTACCCAGAGGATGCTGGGAGGCAAAGGCTCCGGCGATAGCCCCTTCTGAAGGAAACATTTTAACAGATAATCGTCTAGTTCTGTTTGATTGAGGTTAGGACCCTTCGAATTAGATGCGATAAAGCATGATGGCGATGTCTCATCGTGATAGCTCCTTATCTATACAAGCGGGTCCACTCACCAAGCTACTGACGGGATGATCGACTAGAGGCCAATGTATGGAGTAGACATCCACGCTTCGTCTCGTCTCCTTATTCGGTTGATTCAAACTGACTCAAGAGCCAAAAGACAGACCGAATGCAGCAAAATCTGGTGCTCCAGGGATGTAGGATCGAGAGGAACCGGCAACCTGACGCTGACCTGGCGAAGCGCTGATTGACTAGCGCCGCTGACGTTGCGTGACTGGTCTAACCGCTTCGGGGACCCCGCGATTCCCGCCAACTGGTCAGCGGCATGTGCTTGGCCATCGAATTTGATCTGATTGGAGTAGCATCCGGCTGTTCTCGGTGCTTCATACTTGCCTGAGTGAATTCCAGCCCTCTGGCTCTCTATTCAGTCATAGTTGTTTGTCTGTTTTCTGCGGAACTCCGTGCCTGCACCCTCTTGTGAGCTAGTTTGACAGCCTCAAGGCCCTCAATTGAACGTCCCCTTCTCCACCCTCTTCCCGTGCCCCTCATCGAGTCATCGCGGGTTGACCACAACCACATCACAACCACCACCGCAACCAAAAAACATGGCTTCCTACATGAACGCCAGTGAGGCGCTGACCCAGCAACAACTCGCGCAGAATGCAGAGCAACCTGCTGCCCAGTCTTCATGGGCAAACAAGTACCGCGGGGTCAGTACCGTCTTGATTTTTTTTCGCGCAGAGGCCTCCTGGTCGACTAACTTCCAGCGTAGGCTACGGTAGAGGATTTGGACCCCAACCCGGCCTTGTCCGTCTCGCCCCACGATCCGATTTCGACCGCCATGATCGCCGCTTACGAACGTGATTACACACACCTGACGGTTACTTCCTCGACGAAACGGTCCCTGGTGGGGTACCTGAGCATTCCACGACTTAAGGAGCTGCTCAAGGAGGGCACCGTGAAGGAAGCCGACCCGGTCTCTGCGGCGATGCAGCGATTCAACCGCAAGCGAGGCACATATCAGGTGATCACAATGGAGACGCCGCTGGAGGAGCTGGAGCAATTCTTCGAGAGTGAAACGGGCCCCAACGGGGAGCCCCGGGCCAAGCAGGATTTCGCCGTGGTCACCGATGTCTCGCGCAAATTCGTGCTGGGAGTCGCAACCAAGGCTGATCTGGGAGAGTTTGTGAAGCGGAGACCGGCTTAAATGGCTACAGCGACGGATATATTCTGCGGCTTCTGATACTTTGCATTATAATGGAATGCTTGCCTTTGTGAATTGTTGGCAATGCATTTCCGGGCGCAGCCATTCAACATGAACTGAACATATCATCCCCGGCGGACTACGCATTGGACCCATACTTCAGCGCAGGTGTCAGCTTGTTGACACCTGTCACATGCCTATCTACCTTGATATATGTCTTTGACGGAATGTATTCAAAGTCTGCGACAGATTCGAGCTTACACTGAATACATAACCCATATATCGGCCTAATTCTCAACGGATATTTGACAAGCACGTAGCATGAAAAGCGGTCCATGAACGCCATAAGTGAAATACAGGTATCGAAAGCAAGTGGAAACGACAGGACTGGGGAATAGCCCATGTCCCGGTTCTACTGCGCTTTCTTCGCTTTTTGCTTTGCGTCGGCTTCTCTCTCTGCCTGGTCGTCCTTCCATGCAACATAGATGTACGCGACCAGGACCACGTTCGCCATAACGGCAGCAACGATGCCGCCCACAGTGGCGCTTGCTGTTCAGACAATTAATACAGATAGATCAAGGTGACCAGGATAGGCTAAGGGAGAGAGTCGCTTACCCCCAAAGTCGACCATGACAAAGTAACTGCCAATAGGCACGACGACCATGGCTACAGAGAACCCCAGCAACTTCATAATAACGTTTCTAGAGCGGAAGCGTCAGTAAGGATGCGCGTTATAATTGCATGCGCATTATCAAGGTATGCTTGAGCAGATGTTGGGCTGGTATCGATGTATCGACGCTATCACAATTGTCCATGGAGTGGTCCCGAGCGGCCATGTGGCATAGTAGTGTTCCTAGGATGGGACGAATGGGATGCACCTACGTGGGAACTGCAGGGGTCACATCTGAGTCAGAGGGCTTCTCAGAGCCCGAAGGGGTAGCAACATCCCTTGGGGAGGATTTCTCTGCGATCCGACGAGTGGCCATGTTGATAGCTGCCGCGGTGATGGTGGTTGCCGGACAGGTTGGTGTTGGAAAGCAGGGACGGGCAGGTGATGGGCGGATGCTGATCGTGAATTAGATCCCGAGATAATTAGTCGCACCAGGCACGATTTCACAGATGGTATTAATAGAAACTTCTCTCGCCAGGCACGCTGTCAGTCTGTAAAGCATAACACAGAACTGCCGGCGTGGTTTATACAGCGGATGAAATCATTCCGGAGTCATGGCCATACCGGCCGCTGATTGGTCCATTTCAAGAGGGGTTCTCTGGCTGCGCTTTTTAGGGCAGTGAAAAGCAGAGGCTGTCAGATGGAAATGGGCAAGTGAATAGGTCCAGCCGGGCCAGCCTCGTCAGTAGATCGGTATAAAAAGGGGCGCCCAACCCCCGCCTTCGCCAGTGGTCCCCCGACTGCCAACCCCGGCTTTAATTGAAGCGCCAGACCACGTGACCGATCGCGTCCGGGCGCGTTTTGCGGAGAAAATCCCAAGCGATCGGTCGAGTTCATCGTTCGCTTCTCGAGATCGAAGCCAGTTCGAGCCAGTTTCTTCGGTCCCCCTTGGCTCCTGCCCCGGGGCATGACGCCATCCTCTCGTCTGCCTTTCGAAAACTCCAAATCACTAGTCATGGAGGAGACCGTCCCCGATACCCCCGTGAGCGACAAGAAAGTCGTTCACAGCACGCCGACCAAGGACGACGCAGAATATGAGACGGTTGCCACCGTGCCTGTGACCCATTTCCAGCCACTGGCAACTCAATCCCTGACCCCTGCCACCCAGCGCTACACGCAACCGACTCAACTGATTGAAGTTCCTTACTCCGCGAAGAGCAATTCCGTCGTCCAGGTCGCTGCATCCTCGCCCCCAGGCCCGAATTCCTCCCCCTCTCGTCCCACCCCGAACGGCGGCCGTCTCTCCAGTGTCATGGCCCCTGCTGGAACCAGCTTCCGTCCTCCTGTCACTGCCGGCCCTGCCAAGCGTGCGCCTGTGATAGATCTAGAAGACGGTCCCACCTATCGCGGCGGCTCGTCGGACGACGACGGTCAAACGACAAGGAGCACGGACATCAAACCTGCCATGTTCGCTAAATCTTCGCGGACTCCGGACAACGTCGCGGACTCCCCTATGGATCGATTCAAAGAGATCACCGCCTCCGCCCTTTACAACCCTTCCAGTGCGAAGCGTCCTGCGGCACAAATGGATCCTGCGCCGCGAGGCATGGCCGTGAAAAAGGTTCGACAGGAGGGTCCCTCGCGTGCCCAACCAGTCGGCATCAGTATTTCGTCGTTGCAGGACATTGATGACTACCAGTCCCGGGTCAAGGTGGAGAGGATGATGAAGGTCATGCCGCACAAGTCGGTCCACGCGTGCATCCAGGCGCTTGTCTCGAAACGTGGAAATTACGAGGATGCCCTGGATCACTTGGCAAAGACAGACAAGCCCGATTCTTCGGAGGACGAGCTGGCCGTGGACAAGCGGGCATCGCCTGTTGCGCCGGCGAAACAGCAGATCAAGGCGCGGGGAACCATCCAAGACAAGTGGTCCGCCATGAACTTGCAGAGGACCCTGTCGGCTCCGAAGCCGCCGCAATCGCAGCCGTCGCAAACACCGCAGGATGACGGCAAGCCGCGGAGACGTCTGATGAGAGGGCCTAAATCCCGGGCGTCCTCCCCTAGCCCTGTTCGCCCCCAGCCCGTTGTCGAGACACCCCCCAAGAAAACCGGTCGTCTGGTCCAGGGACGGAAGCCCCCGTCGCCGCAACGCTCTGAGTCTCCTGAAGCCATGATAATTTCGGATGACTCTGACTCCGGTATCGAAGAGACACAAGGGGATGGCCAGCTGGAGGCGAAAGTCTTGAATTTCTTCAATAAATGCAGCGTCCTAGAGCTCGCTGATATCGCCGCGATAACCGAAGATATTGCGAAACATGTGATATCGTTCCGACCGTTCAGGTCACTGGACAAGGTCCGCGCTGTACCTGCCCCCACGAAGGAGGAGACGAAGCCGAAGAGTGGCCGTGGCCGTAAAACGCCCAAGCCAATCGGGGAGAAGATCGTCGACAAGTGTCTTGATATGTGGGTTGGCTATGAAGCAGTCGATTCTTTGGTTGCACGCTGTGAGGCGCTCGGACGACCGGTCGCGGCAGAGATGAAGAAATGGGGCGTCGATTTGTTCGGAAAGAAAGAGGGAGAATTGGAGCTGGTATCCATTAATCCTAGGGACACCCAATCGCAGTCCCATGACTCCGGTATAGGGACTCCTGCTAGCCAGCGCTCTGAGGATGACAGTGATGGTCCTGCGCCTGGCCCGCGTAAAGGCCGCTTCATCTCTCAGCCCAGCATCATGCGCGAGGATCTGAAGATGAAGGATTACCAGATTGTGGGTATCAATTGGCTGTCCCTTTTGTTCGAGAAAGACTTGAGTTGCATTTTGGCCGATGACATGGGGCTTGGAAAGACCTGTCAAGTGATTGCCTTCTTGGCGCACTTGTTCGAGAAGGGAATCAAAGGGCCCCATCTCATCGTGGTGCCCTCGTCGACGATTGAGAACTGGCTCCGAGAGTTTTCGAAGTTCTGTCCCACCCTCTCAGTCATGCCTTACTATGCTGGTCAGGCAGAACGGGCCGTGATTCGCGAGACGATTGAAGACAACCGAGACAGCATCAACGTGATTATTACTACCTACACGATCGCCAAGGGCAAGGTTGATGCCCATTTCCTCCGCCACATGGACTTTTGCGCTTGCGTTTACGATGAGGGTCATATGCTGAAGAGCAGCACCTCGGTCCTTTATGAAAAGCTCATTCGCATCCCAGCTCGCTTCAGGCTCCTCTTGACAGGTACCCCGCTGCAGAACAACCTCCAAGAACTGGCTTCATTGCTTGGTTTCATCCTCCCAAAAGTGTTCCAGGAACGCAAGGATGAGCTGCAGTATATCTTCGCGAACAAGGCAAAGACGGTTGACGAATCTCATTCGGCGCTTCTGTCCGCGCAACGGATTGAGCGAGCAAAGTCCATGCTGAAACCTTTTGTCTTGCGTCGTAAGAAGCACCAGGTCATCGATTTGCCTGCAAAAATCTCGCATGTTGAATACTGCGAAATGAACATTGCGCAGCGCGAGATTTACGACCATGAGCAGGAGGAAGTGCGCAAGCTGTTGGCTGACCGCGCAGCCGGGAAGAAGACGGGCAACAAGTCCGCCAACATCCTCATGAAGCTCCGACAAGCAGCCATCCACCCGCTGCTCTATAGACGCCACTACGATAACGCCACATTGAGCCGTATGGCTAAGGCGTGTCTGAAAGAGGAGCAGTGGTCCCAGTCCAATCCCGATATCATCTACGAGGAACTTCAGGCTTATAACGATTTTGAGTGCCACACGATGTGTGTAACGCACCCCCATTCATTGGGCAAGTTCGCTCTCAAGAACAACGAATGGATGGATTCGGGTAAAGTGGACAAACTTTGCGAACTACTCAAACGATTTGCAGAGAACGGTGATCGTGCCTTGGTCTTTTCGCAATTTACGCTAGTCATGGATATCCTCGAGAATGTTCTCGAGCACCAACACATCGGTTTCGTCCGACTGGACGGAAGGACAAACGTCGAAGACCGCCAGTCCATCCTGGACGCGTTCCACGAGCGGACCGACATCCCGGTCTTCCTCCTTTCCACCAAAGCCGGCGGTGCGGGTATCAACCTGGCCTGTGCCAACAAAGTCATCATTTTCGACTCCAGCTTTAACCCCCAGGAGGACGTCCAGGCCGAGAACCGTGCCCACCGCGTCGGCCAAACCCGCGAAGTGGAAGTCATCCGACTTGTAACGAAGGATACGATCGAGGAACAAATCTACGCCCTCGGACAGACCAAGCTCGCGCTCGACCAAGCCGTCGCCGGCGAAGACGCCGCGGAATCCAAGAAGGCCGAAGATGCGGGCATGAAAGTGGTCGAAGACATGGTCCTTGCCGATATGAAGGAGCACGAAAAACCAAGTGACTCCTAACCCACACCATTCTCAGTCCATGCCTCTAGTTCCAAACATGTACCGGTGCAATCTCGTTCCGTCTTATTCCATACTATGTTTTCTTTCATCCAATTTCCTTCCGTCTCCTCCGTCTAATACATACATTCTCAGCGACTTCTGCATGTAGTCCCTTCCTTCTACTCAGGGGTCTACCACTTCCTACCTCCCTACCTCCTCCCTTGTTACACTGTTCATCGCATAACCGCATAGACGGCGCTATCTACCTAGAAGGATCCGAGGCAGACGTTGGAAAATCCTTTACTACTATCCCTCCCCCCAATCCCCACCTTACACTGTACGTTGGCGACCCCAACTTGTTCCCGTCATTGGTATTAGGATATTTAGACCGAGTGATATGCCTGGGTTTTGATTGTGGGCGGTTTGATTCTTCTCTTTTTCTGTACTCTTTTTCTGTACTCTTTTGCTTTACTTTTTGTGCTTCCGTCGATAGAAAAGGAGTCGCAGGATCGAAAGTTTTTGTGGTTGTTTTGATACATACATATCGCTACATTTGTGGGCAGATATTAATGATGAGTTGATGGGATTTTTACTGTTTTTCTTTCTTTCCTTCTGTCTTTCTTTGGGGGTGGTTTTGGTGGGTGAGAGGGGTTTGTAGGTTCAGGGTTGGTTAATTGGTTGGTTGGTTGGTAGGATATCTGATAGTTAATTGGTAGGTAGGATATCTGACGGTCTAGTTAATGAATGATATAGGACTAGATATCTGTTTCATTGAGAGGTTGTATTCGTATGTATAACCAATCCTTGGACCTAACGAGCCTCTATTATAACACACCATGGGAATCTATATAAATGAAAATGAAAATAAATGGAAATGCAAGGGAGAAAATGGACCAGAATGCAACACCAGATAATGCGATCATCTCATCGGGGACAGAATTAAAATAAAAGAAAAAAAAAAAAAAAACGGTGGGAAGAGGAGGAGGAGCATGGAACTCTTTACAAGGGTACTTATGCTGCCAGCTCCTGCTTCTGAGCAGCTTCAGGAGCCGGGACGGAAACGTCCACCTCAGAGACGGTCTCCTGCGGCTTGGTCTTCGTGGGAGCCGGGATGGAGTTCGTGCGAATGGGACCGCCTGCGGTGGCGATAGGGGAGGCGGATTTCACTCGAGAGGCGCCGCTGGCAGCCCGGGCAGATACATTGTTCTCCATGGCGTTCTGAACGGCCTTGCTGCGGACGTCCTCGGACTGGAGGTCTTTGGTGGTGACGGACTTGTCCGTCAGATTGAGGATCTCGTCCACCCGCAGCGCGGCAGGCATGAGGTCCTCGAAGCCAAGCGCATGGCAGGTGTCAGCGTACGATCTGGCCGATTTCGCGGCCTTGCCTTCGGCGAGCTTGCCGGGAACGAGGATGTTGAGAAGGTACTTGGAGTTTCCGAAACGGTTCTCCGATTCGAGACAGAATTTGATGTACTCGTGCACGACCTCCTTCCAGGGCAGAAGGCCGCCTTCGGCTTTGGTCTGGAAGCAGGAAGGGTTGGCTTCGGCTGATGTGGCAATCATGGCTCCGTCGACACCAAACTCTTGCATCAGGGCTAGTGCCTCATCTTTGGAGGTCACATCTCCATTCATGACGCATGCCACGCCCGCCTCCCGACATATCGAAGCAATCATGGGCAGTTGCTCCCGAATCGCACGTTCACGGGGTCGCATCGGCGTGGTCCGACAATGCACCGTCAAGCCTGTGATGCCCGTCTTCACCAGCCTCGAGACCAACGCCTTTGTCGCCTCCGGCTCACTCAAGATGCGAATCTTGACGGAGATACCGATCTGAAACGGTGTCCCGACCTCCCGCACCAGTGCCTCCAGAATGGCGACCAGCTTATCTGGTGTCCTGAGTAGCGCCGCACCCATTCCACCGCTTGTGCTGAATGGCTTCGGGCAGCCCGAGTTCACGTCGATACCGGCGACATCGCCGGCGACGAGTTTCGCCGCTGCGACGGCAATTTCCGGTGTGGCGGTTCCGATCTGGAAGATGAGCTTTCCCTTCTCACGGACGGGGTCGAGACGGTAGATCACGGATTCTTGGGTCGCTTTCTCGGCGCGCCCGCTGTTGGAGGGCATGCGGGTAAATTCGATGGTGCCGTTGCGGGGGTTCACGCGGCGGACGGCTCCTGCGAGGGCCCGGTCGATGGTTTCGGGGCCCCAGACGAGATCGGCGCCGTACCTGAGGGCAATGAGGCGAGAGGGCAGTTCGCCGGAGCGGACCATCGGGGCCAGGACTACTTTGCCACGGTAGTCGACCCCGTTGGCGGGGATGGGAACTTTGGGGGGTGTGGTGAGGGTGGCCATTGCGGTACGGAGGAATCTTAGCATAGCATTATCGGGTGAAAGGAGGTAAAGAAGGTATGGGGTGGATGCTGAAGAGCTGCGTCCGCGGTATAGAAATATGGGTGGATTTGGATATCAGGATGGATCAGTCCAGGCGCATACAAGATCGAAAGCCGGTGGAGGCGGAGACGAAAAATGCCGGGTCACGTGGCGATACGGGATAACTTTTTTCTACCAATCAGTTCATGTGACCTACTCGGTGGTGTTCCTTCAAGGTCCAGAGTCACATGATAACTACTGACGAACATGAAGATGCCAGTCACTAGAGCTAGGATCACGTGAGACTATCACCAACATTCTCTGCAAAATTCTTGATCGACCGTTCAGAATGGTGATCTCTGTGAATTACCCTTTTAGGAAATCATCTCGACCTCACGTACTATTTATCTAGAGAACACCATGCTCCGCATCTGGCAGTGCCCTGGTGGTTACTACGGCTTTTGGTCACATGGTGGTTTGCCTTTTCGGTTCTGGCGATGTTGCAATGGAATGTTACTTCCACTTTGCTCCGTCCGGGTACCTGCCAAGGCCGATGATATGACAGGTGTCTGGACGAGAAAATGATGCGACAGGCAGAGACACTTCAGATCCAGAGTTTTTGGGTGTAGTTAACTGATATGGCAGATGAGGTTTGGATGTCATATACATTCCCGCGGCAATAGTACTGCGCGCATCTTCTATAAAATCTAGCTCTAAAGCAGCTCCAGTTACGGAGTATAGCATAGCACGAATTACCTATGTAACTCTCGTTGGCTACTACGATCGATGTCGCAATCGTTAACCAGTCAGAGAACAGAGACAGCACCAGCCAGGGTAGTAGTGGAACGCCATCGGTGGGGAGTCCATCCAGGACCAGTAATTCTGCGCCGAAGAGTCTCAGAGCTGGGTTGGATGCCAACTAAGATGAAGGGAAAGCAGGTCGACAATTGGACTACCTGGAGTGGATGACAGATCCCCTGCCTAGTACTTACGTACTCTGCCTGATCGGGTGTAATGCGAATAGTCTCACCTTCAAGTCGATATAGCCATACTGAGTTGATGTTAGCCATGGAGGCATCCCCAGCGATGGGGAAGTGCAGGAGCAAAAAGGAATAGTTGAGCCCGAGGCTGCCCTCTGCTGGGTCTTTTTCCCGACCGATTTTCCTTCCCGACCGTGCGAGTCCCATCGATCCCATCCCTTTTTATACCGCGTCTCTCGAGCGGATTCCCACTCTGCCAGGTTGCCAATTGAACCAATCCATACGGGGATAGCCTCTGCCAGCTTCAATGATCCCGAGGATCCGTAGCAGTAGCCGCCACTGCACCGCCGTGACGACGAGAGTCCGAGTTGGAGGCTGCGGCGTGAATCCATTGAGCCGGCCACCCACCGCCTGTCCGATCCTCACGCGTACTGGCTGTTCGCCCGTCCTTCGCACATCCGCAACGCTGGCTCCCCCCACCAAGCAAGCCCCCCCTCCTTCCTCCCTCCCTCCCTCTTCCTCCCCTCTCCTTTCCTCTCTCCCCCCCTCCTCTCCAGCTTTGTCTCCTTTGTCCTCTTCCACTCGAGTTGATCGTTCGGTTTCGTCCGCTTCAACCCGTGCAGCTCTTCTTTCGAGACACTTTACCACATCCGCTGCCCCGCCGCAATCGCCCACCATGTCGTACACCGTCCGCAAGATCGGCCAGGCCAACACCCTGGAGCACCGTGTCTACATCGAGAAGGATGGCCAGCCCGTCTCCCCCTTCCACGATATCCCCCTCTATGCCAACGAGCAGAAGACCATCCTCAACATGGTCGTTGAGATCCCCCGCTGGACCAACGCCAAGCAGGAGGTACGGGCGTCCGAAAAACACACCCCGCGGATGGCGACTGGCCTTGTCCCGTGGCATCGATATACTGATTTGCGACCCAGATCTCCAAGGAGGAGTTCCTCAACCCCATCAAGCAGGATGTGAAGAAGGGCAAGCTCCGTTACGTCCGCAACTGCTTCCCCCACAAGGGTTACCTCTGGAACTACGGTGCCTTCCCCCAGGTATGTGTCGAGTGCCACGTCAAATTTTGTATTCCCCGCACTGACCGTCAGCGTAGACCTGGGAAGACCCCAACTCCATCCACCCCGAGACCAAGGCCAAGGGTGACAACGACCCGCTCGACGTTTGCGAGATCGGTGAGCTCGTTGGCTACCCCGGTCAGGTCAAGCAGGTCAAGGTCCTCGGTGTGATGGCTCTCCTCGATGAGGAGGAGACCGACTGGAAGGTCATTGTCATCGACATCAACGACCCCCTGGCTCCTAAGCTTAACGACGTTGAGGACGTTGAGCGCCACCTCCCTGGTCTCCTCCGTGCCACCAACGAGTGGTTCCGTATCTACAAGATCCCCGACGGAAAGCCCGAGAACCAGTTCGCCTTCTCCGGCGAGTGCAAGAACAAGAAGTGCGTGGCTGCCTTGCATACTTTCCTTTGTATTTATGCTAACGGGTAGCCTCAGGTACGCTTTCGACGTCATCCGCGAGTGCGCCGATGCCTGGGAGAAGCTCATCTCCGGCAAGTCCCCTCGTGGCGAGATCAGCATGTAAGTGTCTTGGATTCTTAGCCAGCGAATACAGTTACTGACTGAAGAATAGTGCCACCTCCGTCGCCGAGGGTGTCGAGCGTGCTGACGCCGGTAAGATCGCCGCCCTTCCTAAGGGCGAGAACCTTCCTCCTGCCCCTATTGACGGCAGTGTCGACAAGTGGTTCTTCATCTCTGGAGCTGCTGTGTAAATTTATCCCTAGCTTAAAATAAAATACCACCACCTGCGGGTGACCTGTTCATATAACTGCTGTGCTTGATGGTAGTGTACCAGGGGTCGCCAGTTGACTGGCACGTAATTCTTGTATAAACGCACTCGCTCACTGGCTGGCCCGATTCTACAAAGTATAGAGTACCAAGAAATACTAAGATGGCACAACATGGCAAAAACGGAGTATCACTCAATGGCTAATATATACACATACACATAGAGAACATGATAGTACAGATAGACCGACATGGCAGCCGCTCAGGACCACCTTACCACCCACCATGTGCCATAAACAGCACCGAACCCGTCCCAGAAACCCATCAATCCCGCCGTCGTCTCGAATCGGCCCGGCAAACAACCCCAAAGCCCACCGAAGCCAAGCCGTGCCATGCCATGCCATGCCACGCCATGCTTCACAAGCTCGCATCGTCTAAATCGCAAACACAGAAAAAGAACAAAAACACCCCAAATGTATACGATCAAGACTTCAGCGCCTCCTCCCTGGCAATCGCACGCCCGACACGGGCAATCTCCTCAATAACATCCCCGACCTTCATCTGACGCTTGCCGACCTCGATCTTCAATTCCTTGCCATTCTTGAAGCCTATCGTCAGCTCGGGTTCTTGCGTCGAGTGGCGCGGGAGCTGGGTGACTTTGATATCGATGTGGCCGGAGCTGGAGGCCGGGGTGGTGGTGGGGTTGCGGAGCAGAGAGAGGATGAGACGACAGGGACGGGCGGAGCGGACGAAGGGGTTGAAGGTTGTGCGGAAGGTGGCGATTGTTGAGAGGGGGATGGTCATTTTGGTGGTGCTTTGTAGAGGGCTTTTTTGAGGGTTAGTTATGGGATTCGTGGATGGGGTTTGGGAGGGAGGGACTTACCTTGGGGGTTGGGGGTTTAGAGCAAGAGGGATAGAGTGAGTTAGATCAATTGATCGCGACAGGGTATCGTGTAATGGCGTGGATTATTAGTGAATGGGATCGATCGTGACCGGAGAAAATAATCACCTTTACTGATGGTGAGTCTCTAAAGCGGATGCGCGGCGGCGGTCCTTCCTTGGGTGTTTGTCTGTGATGCAAACAGGGATGGATCGATCGTATTGTACGGAGTACTGATAGGTGTAGGCCTCAGGAACGGTACCGGAAGCGATGACGCTGTAAAGTAACTTAGTTGCGGACAGATCGGCCGTCTCCGTTTCGCTCTCCTCTTGGTTCTTTCCCCTCATTTATTATTCTCTATTAGCTTGTTATTAGTGATTTGCTCCGCGGGATGCTGGAGTGAGGTGGGTTTTTCTGAATATATCTATTTGATCCACTACGCTCGACGATACCATTGCAAATCACCTCGTTCATATCACGCAACATGGCCTCCATCTTGGATCTGCAAGTGCGCTTAAAGGAGCTTTCGGCTGCTCTGGCACAAATACAGCCGCTGGTTTCTCGGTTGAAGAGCTTTACGACGGCTGTGGGGCAGGGAGATCAGGCTCGGTTGGAATTGGGAACGGAGATACATACTCGGCTGAAAGAGGCGGAGGAGCAATTGGAGTTGCTGAAGGTGGAGGTGGAGGGCTTGGAGACGGGGTCGGATCCCAGACGGAAGGGTCTGGATAATGAGAAGGAGTCGGAGAGAGAGCGGATTGTTGCTTTGGCAGGTCGGTTGGCAGAGGATTTGAAGAAGTAGGTGGATTGCTGTGCGCTGCTCGTCTTGCTCTGAATTTCATACTGATGGGTGGCCTACTGCAGAACGAGAGGAGAGTTCCGTACCGCACAGTTACAAGCGAAGCGGAATGCTGAAGTTGCCCGGCGCAAAGAGCGAGAATTGCTGTTTACGAGGTCACAAAGTGCCGAGAGGAAGAAACAGTCGACTGAGAAGTTGACTCAGGATGATATTGTGGTGAATGCGTCGAATGATGTTACGGCTGCGCTGAGACGGACGCATCAGTTGATGCAGGCGGAGCTTTCGCGGAGCCAGTTCGCGCAGGAGACATTAGGTGGGTGTTCCCTTGTGCTATGGGTGGAAAGTGGCTAATCAGGATAGAACAATCGACTGCTGCCATCTCTTCTTTGTCGGAATCCTACACCGACCTTGATTCCCTTATTTCGTCGTCGCGGAATCTCATCGGCTCGCTGCTTCGTTCGCAAAAGTCCGATACGTGGTACCTCGAGACGGCTTTCTACATATTAATTGGCACGATTGTTTGGCTTGTTTTCCGGCGGATATTGTATGGTCCCTTGTGGTGGCTGGTCTGGCTTCCATTGCGACTATTTGCGCGCTTTACATTTGGGATTCTGGGAGCAGTCGGAATTACGAGCAAGGCCGTCCAGGCTTCTGCGTCTGCGACGGTGGTGGAATATGTGCCACAAGAGACGCCGATAGTTGAACCAAAGGTGGAACCCAACGTTCAAAGCGCTGACAGTGAAGCTGTCTGGGACCAAATTCCAGTTACGGACGAGGCCGAAGAGGACCGCTTGATTGATGAGATCGGCGAAATGGCGGAGCAAAGTGAGAAGCAGGAGGAGACGAATATTGATGACATCTCCGAAGAGGAAAGACAGAGACAGGCGGAGCTGCCTCGGAATCCCAAGAAGAGGATGTTCGAGGCTACGGATGTACCACAGCAGAAGGACGAACTATAGGTAGCTTCACTAATGTCTGATGATACTGCCAAGTGCATGGGATGTTTCCCACCTTAATAAGCTACAAATGACCCATGTAGACACTAGACAGAGATCTGCCTCGGCCTCGATGCCGAACAATAAAGGGCTTGGCGCCATCGCGTATCACGTGGAGACGCGTCCCGACACGCTCTTCCGCCGCCGTGTCTAGAGCTCCGAGTCGCATCCGCTATACCGTTGACACCATTGTTCAAGCCTGTGTTGCTCTTGAATACCTAGCATGGCTGCCAACTTCTTCAGCAACAAGGCCCGGGCTGCGGCAGCAGCAGCGGGTACTTCCAAGCCGAAGCCCACAGATAGCAAGGAAGAGCAATCCCGTCAACAGCCATGGGTTGAGAAATAGTATGCCTGCCTACGGAGAAGCTGCATGATATTCGAGCTGACATCCATAAAGCCGACCGAAGACCCTCGATGATGTCGCCGCTCAAGACCACACAACAAAAGTCCTCCAACGAACGTTACAAGCTTCTAACGTACGATCCCATCGCTAGTCAGATCATGAACTACGTTCTAACGGACCCAGCTCCCCCATATGCTCTTCTACGGCCCCCCAGGTACCGGTAAAACATCAACCATCCTCGCCCTCGCCAAGTCCCTCTTCGGACCCTCCCTCTACCGCTCCCGCATCCTCGAGTTGAACGCTTCCGACGAACGTGGTATCGGCATCGTGCGTGACAAGATCAAGAACTTCGCTCGTGCTCAGTTGAGCCAGTCTACGGGCATGGATGCGGAATACCTGGCCCAATACCCGTGTCCGCCGTTCAAGATCATCATTCTCGACGAAGCAGATAGTATGACGCAGGATGCGCAGTCCGCGCTTCGTCGTACAATGGAGCAGTACAGTCGCATTACTCGGTTCTGTTTGGTTTGCAACTACGTCACTCGCATTATTGAACCGCTGGCTAGTCGATGCAGCAAGTTCCGGTTCAAGTCGCTAGATAACACGGCAGCTGGGGATCGATTGGAGCAGATTGCCAAGTTGGAGAATCTGAGGCTGGAGGATGGGGTCGTGGAGAAGTTGATTGCTTGCAGTGAGGGTGATTTGCGACGGGCGATTACGTACATGCAGAGTGCGGCTAAGTTGGTTGGGACTGGTGCTGGTGGGAAGGATGGGGATGAGGATGAGAAGATGGTTGATGAGGGGTCGGAGGTTGTTACTGTCCGGACTATTGAGGAGATTGCTGGTGTGGTTCCGGAAAGTGTGCTGGATTCATTGGTTCAGGCGATGCAACCGAAGAAGATTGGCTCTTCTTATGAGGCTATCGCGAAGGTGGTGACGGATATCATTGCGGATGGATGGAGTGCGACGCAGCTTCTTTTGCAGGTATGTGGGTTGGTGCTTAGTATGTGGATTAATGCTAACCTGGGCAGTTGTATCGACGGGTGGTGTTCAACGATGCGATTCCTGACATCCAGAAGAACAAGATCGTCATGGTGTTCTCGGAGATGGACAGACGTCTGGTTGATGGTGCAGACGAGCACCTGTCTATCTTGGACGTGGCTCTCAAGATCTCTGGGATCCTGGGTGGAGCTTAGCAGACAGGCTGATGAGGACCTGAGACTCCTATTACTCTACTCCATAAGCAGTACAATCCGCCGAGACCTCGGCAGGGCATGGAAGGACCGGTGGATGGCCACATCCCAGTAAGATCAGAGGAGGCTAGTTCACCGAAGGCCATGCGGAATCCCCGCCAGTTGAGCTGTCTACATACAGTTCGACCAAGCTACCAGTGCCACAGGATAGCGAAGTGCTCGATTCAATTCTGTGGCTGGTTGGGCGGAGTTGGATTTACGACTGTATGAGATTTAATGAATGTGCAAAAGCATCACCACCACCCATAGTCTAATGTCCACCAGTCACCGTAGGGCTTGTATATCCGCCTCGGCCCCTCACGTGCGGCCCGCTCGCTCTGCTCACCGAGCGCCGGATTGCAGTGCGCCGCTTCACTTTACTTCTCCCAGTCTTTCCTCAGTCAATTCGTTCGTTCTTTGTTTCTGCACCTAGAGCTGGTTGTGTATTTCCGCAATAGAGACAAGATCTAGAAGGCTACCATGGCTACCTCCGCCCCCGCCTCCGAATACCCCGCGTCCACGCATTCTCCCCGCTATCTGACCGGCGACGGCGCTGGCATCCGGGAATTCATTGACAAGTTTGATGTGAGTCATACCAGTCCTCCATCCTGTACCTGGAGGAGTGGAGCGCAGAATGGCTAATTCCAGCACCAGGTCTTCCTCTTCGACTGCGATGGTTTGTGACCTCCTCCATCCACCACCTCCGCGCTTCGCCGACGACCTATACACCGGAATACTAACATGATCTCTACTCAGGCGTCCTCTGGTCGGGCGACCATGTCTTCCCTGGCACCAACGAGACCCTTGAGATGCTGCGTAGCAAAGGTCCGCTCCCTCACATCACCTACCAGCCTCACCACTAACCACCAAACCAGGCAAACAAGTCGTCTTCGTAACCAACAACAGCACCAAATCGCGCGCCGACTACAACAAGAAACTCACCTCCCTAGGAATCCCCAGCACAACCGTACGCCCCCTCCTCCCCCTCCCTCCATCCCCCTCTAACCCCCCACAGGAAGAAATCTTCTCCTCCTCCTACAGCGCCTCCATCTACATCTCCCGCATCCTCACCCTCCCTCCCACCAAACGCAAAGTCTTCGTGATCGGCGAAACCGGCATCGAACAAGAGCTCCAATCCGAGAACGTGCCCTTCATCGGAGGCACCGACCCCTCCTACCGCCGAGACATCACCCCCGAAGACTACAAAGCCATCGCCGCGGGCTCCTCCGACCTCCTCGACCCCGAAGTCGGCGTCGTCCTCGTCGGCCTCGACTTCCACATCAACTACTTCAAACTGGCCCTGGCGTACCACTATATCCGTCGCGGCGCGGTCTTCCTGGCTACGAATATCGACTCGACGTTGCCGAACTCCGGGACGTTGTTTCCGGGGGCTGGGTCGATGAGCGCACCCCTGATTATGATGTTGGGGAAGGAGCCGGTGTCTCTGGGGAAGCCGAATCAGGCGATGATGGATGCGATTGAGGGCAAGTTTCGCTTTGATCGGAGTAGGGCGTGTATGGTGGGGGATCGGGTCAATACGGATATTCGGTTTGGGATTGAGGGGAGGCTTGGGGGGACGTTGGGCGTTTTGACGGGCGTTAGTAGTAAGGAGGAGTTTGTTGGGGGGGAGGTCAGACCGTCGGTTTATTTGGATAAGTTGGCGGATTTGTTGGAGTGTGAGTGAGGTGGACTTATTCTGTTGAGGGTGGAGAATATGTGGGTGGTATGAAAGGGAGGTCTGATAGATATCATTACATGTAGGTAGTTTGTTCGAGATACCATAGAACACATACATACTGCTTAGTATACATATACAATGACGGCTCACATGAGATAGTTCGTCCTCCATATGCTCTTCAGTTTGAAAGCCATCGGCGCCGGCTCCAGCACAGGATCATCCCGAATGAAGCCCCGAAGCTTCCACAAAGCCAGCATCGCATCCACCGTCGCCTGATTATCCGGCCGAAACAGCAACGCCGTATTCTCGAACCGTGGATGGTACTCCCTCAGCTCCTGCAGCTCTGCCTCGGAGAGCATGACCGTCAGATCGAACACGGGGGCCAGCCTCCTTTCCGTGGAGACATACACCTCATTCGGCATCCTAGGATACAAGCCCGTATATTTCCCGGGCTTGGCTTTCTTCCGATTCAACACCAGCACGGCACTACACTCCACCCGATGAAACGGCTCCATGCCGAACGTCCGTCGCGCCAGAAACCCCCGGCCATACCGCCTCATCGGAATCTCCGTCCACACCTTCCTCGTCTCGGCCCACTTCGCCGACTCATCCGTCGCAATTTTCAACCACTTTAACACATCCTGACGCATCATCCGCAACGTAAATTCCGGCATATCCTCCCGCCACAAGAGTCTGTCCTCGTCGCGCGCCGTCATCGGCCCCAATGGCTGCTTCCACCGATGCGGGATGAGTTTCGCGAGCGGCTGACGCTTCCGTCCGTGCTTCATGCTCCAGTATGTGTCGGTGACTGTGCGGAGGAGGGGGAGTCGGTCGACCATCCGGAGACTGAGGAGACGGAGACGGTGATCGCGCGGGACTGATTGGTTTTCTTGTTCGTACTCGAGTGGCGAAGACGAGGCGCTCGCTTGGAGCTTGTCGTCGAATAGGCCCGTGGGGAGAAGCCAGAGCTTCTCTGGGGCGTCGGGTCGTTGTAGACATCCCCATTCCGTGAGGAGGGCACGCGGCATACGCTCGCCGGTCAATTTGCATGCGCGAAGTGGTGATGCGAGGGCCTGCGCCCAGGGGTTTAGGTGGATGTCGGTTTCGGTGTAGTCGGGGCGACGTTTTCTTCGGTGGAGCTTGTCGTGGCCGGGGCGGGGGTTCGTGATTAGGGGGGATTGAGGGAGAAGCTCGGAGGGGCGAAAAGAGGACTCATTTTCCACTGCTTCTTCTTCTTGTTCTTGTTTCTGGGCGGGTTCTTGCGCGTCCGAGGGGGTGGAGGTGGAGGTTGATGGCTCGTCGGGGGTAGGGGTTGGTGATCCATCGGAGGAGGTGGAAAAGGTGCGGTATGCAGCCGGGTGCACGCCATTAGGGCGGAAGAGCTGGTGGAATACCTTCAGACGCCAGGTGGCGTATGACAGACGGTTATTGAGACACGCCATGGCGTGGGAAGGGGGGCGGAGGAGGAGGTGGAAGTGGTGAAGAAAGACAGTTCAAGTGCCGAGAGGAAAAAAGGCGGAGGTCGACATGCCGGACACGCTAAGTTGCGGGAGCTCCGACGCATCTCCATCTCCATCATCATCATCGCCTTCTCCTCTTCTCTCCTTCCTCTCTCTTTCACTCACCATTGACTTTACTGTTCTCACATCATGAACCCCATTCGTCCCCTCCAGCGATTAGGCCGCGTTGTCGGCCGACAATCTGTCGTCCCAGCGCTGTCGCGCAGCTTCACCAGCTCCGTTCCGTCGTTATCAAATGCACAGCCTCCGCGGGGCTGGACGCCGACGCCGTTTGTCACAGAGACTGTGGTAAGTCGGATACCTCCCTCTATAGTTGAAAACATACTAATGATTCCCAGGGAGGAGGCTGGCACACATGTACGCACCCCCAACAACACAACTACACCCACTGCGCAACTACCACCCAACTAACCACACCCCAGACGACATCTTCTCTCGCCTACTCAAGGTACATCCCTTTTCCAACCCCACCCCCAACACCCCCTAACATCCCCCAGGAACGAATCATCTGCCTAAACGGCGAAGTCGACGAAACCATGTCGGCCTCCATCGTCGCGCAACTCCTCTTCCTCGAAGCCGACAACCCCCAAAAGCCCATCCACCTATACATCAATTCCCCGGGGGGCTCCGTAACCGCCGGTCTCGCCATCTACGACACCATGACTTACATCGCATCCCCCGTGAGCACCATCTGCGTCGGCCAAGCAGCCTCCATGGGCTCCCTGCTCCTATGCGGCGGCCACCCCGGCAAACGCTTCTGTCTCCCGCACTCGTCGATCATGGTACATCAGCCCTCGGGCGGATACTTCGGACAGGCGAGTGATATTGCGATTCATGCGAAGGAGATTCTGCGCGTGCGCAGCCAGTTGAATAAGATTTATAAGCGGCATTTGACGGGCAAGAAGGAGATGACGTTGGAGGAGATTGAGAAGTTGATGGAGAGGGATTATTTTATGGGTGCCAAGGAGGCGTTGGAGATGGGTATTGTGGATGAGATTTTGGAGAGGAGGGTGGGCGAGGAGGGGAAGGTGTAGGGCAGGTTGGTGGGATACCCTTTGTCTTTTTGTTCTGTCGGTTGGGTTGGGTTGGGTTGTGCTTGGGGATAGGTATGGTATGATATGGTATGGCTGTCGGTCTTGGTGTAGTTATTATCAATATCCCTGTGATGACTTATGGCTATAATGGAGGTATAGGTAGGATTGACATACAGTATCATCAGCAATTAGATTGAAATCGCGACTCCTATGCGTACAAGCCATGTATCCATCATAAATAGTAAATATGTACAAATCCCCTCCAGTCTACAACCATCATTACATTCACCACTACGACTCCGTCGTCGCAATCCTCTCCATCCGGCCATCCGGCCCAACCCGAATCCCAAACCGCTCTCTCAAAAACGCCGCCGTCTGATCCGAAGGCACATACGGCGTCGACCGTCGCGCCGCCGCAGGACTATACCGCCACTGATCGCGAACCAGATCCACCAAGCCCACATCCATGATGACCGCCTGGCCCGACACAAACGTATCCATCGGATGCGCGTCCCTGCCAGCACCCTCCTCCGGATCAGCCAACAACTCCGTCCTCTCTCCATCACCCATATCCCCCATCTCAATCCCTTCCCTAACCTCATCCCCCCCCTCCCCCCGCTCCTCCAAATCATGATCCCGATCCCGATCCCGATCCTGATCTTCACTCGACCCCCCCTCCTCCTCCACCACCACCGCCGTCCCCGCCCCCGCACCGCCCCTCTCCTCCACAATCCTCACCCTCTCCACAATCAACCCCAACATAACCAAATCAAGCCCCAACACCAACACATCCAAAAACAGCAACCGAGCCAACGGAATCGGCGCCTTCTGGCCAATGAAATCGATCAAGAGTCCGCCGTGGAGGTATCCGCGCGTCGCTTCGCCGGCTTCCGGCCGCGTGAAGAAATGGTGGAAGAGCATGCAGAAGAAATTACTGCCGAGGATGGCGGTGATGAAGGGTTGGTTGCGGGTTGGTTCGAAGGGGGGGGATTTGGGGGTGAAGAAGATGAGTTGGATGATGGCGCGGAGGGAGAGGAGGGTTATTGAGCAGCTGGTTTTATTGGCAGTAGGGTTAGTATTGGCATTGATTTTGTTAATGGGTAGTGGGGAGATGGTATAAAATGGTTTATCTGGGAGATTAGGTTAAGGGTTGGTGGACGCACTCCATATAATACAAAATCGAAAGCTCGCAATAAATTAATATATCCAGGTCGCGGAGGAGACGATCAATAAAGGCGACTTTCGCGGCCGTTTGTACCTTTTTTAGGCGGGCCGTGAGGTCGGCATTGTGGCTGGGAGCATGGGTCTCGCCATAGGGGATGATGCCGGACACGTCAGCGATGTATTCCGCATCACGATAGACGTCCGGTGTGGTCATAGAGGGTCATGGGGGCATGGATGGCGGATGGGCGTGGCGAGGAAGAATATCAGGGGCGCCGTTGCAGATAAGGAGAGTGGTGTTGGGTGGTGGAGATGGGGGGAGGTGGAGAGATGGAGATGGAGATGATGGCCGATGATGCGGATCAGGTGCCGCGGACTTTTCTCGGCCCGAACTATCCGGGGTGAGGGTCTGGGGTCGGGTTATTATGTTCGGCTAGTTCTATGTATAGAGTACGTAGATACTGAGGTTTGGATTTTGCTTATATAGGGTATGTTGGTATAATAATAGGCAAGGTGCCATGTTCATGCAATGTATCTATATGCACCCTAATCGACAAAGATCGTCTTGGAGAGGTTGGCGTAGTGCTTGAAGAACCCAGTGAACAGCCGGATCGAGTGCGCCACATCGTAGGTGCCGCCTGTCTCGCGGATACTGTGCATGCTGAGCTGGGGGTTGCCCAGATCCAGGGTACGAGCTCCCAGTGCTGCAGACAGCATGGGGCCAATGGTGCTGCCGCAGCTGGAGTCGTTGCGGACGACGAACAGCTGCAGGGGAACCCCCTCGCCAACGTCTTCCGACGCCTTGCGGGCCACCTCCTGGAGAAGGACAATACCAGGCGAGTTGGTCGCGTAGCGCGCGTTGGCGTTGATCTTGATTACCGGGCCCTTGTTGATCTGGGGGCGGTGGTCGTTCTCATACTTTGCACTGTAGTTCGGGTGGACACCATGCGCCATGTCGGCGGACACCAGGAAGGACGTGGACAGAGTCTGCTCGTAGGCAGTGGAGATATCGGCATCACCGCCGGCGGTCGAAGGGAGCACGGACAAGCGACGGATGACGGAGGGGAGGATGTTGGAGTCGGCGCCTTGAGCGGTGCGGCTTCCGATTTCCTCGTGGTCGAACAGTGCGATGAGACGGATGGCGGGCTCCTCGTCCAACGCGGAAGCATCAGCCACGGAATCGATCAGACCAACAGTAGCACAGAAGGAGCTGTTCAGGTTGTCCAGGCGAGGAGAGAAGATGAACTCCTCCAGCAGTCCACCGAGATTCGACTTCTGGGTGTCGAAGAGGATCATCTCAAAGTCAAGGACATCCAGAGGCTTGACGCCGGCTTCGGCAGCAATCAGTTCGACCAGGTAAGGGTGGTGGCGCTCGGTGATGGCCTTCAGAGGAGAGAAGTCGCCCTTCTCTTCTCCATTGGCTCCGTTAGAGGCGGCTTTGTCGCCGGCCTCGTCGGAGGCACCGGTACGGTTCAGCTCAGCAGCGACAAGACCAGCAATGGGGAACAGCTGGGTTTCCTTGTTGAATGCAAAGGTCTCTTGGCGATCCAGGTGGATGGCCAGCGTGGGAATGCGGAGAACTATGGGTGGTCAGATCATGCCGTTTTACACAAGCCAGGGTGTCATACTGGGCCGGTCAATCTTGATCAGCTTCTGCACGATCGAACCATCACCGTTCCGGACCATAGCCCGACCGGCCACTCCCAGATCGCGGTCAAACCCTGGAGCTGTTAGCAAGGTACATGGTAAAGCAGCGGAAACACGAACATGTGTGCCAGATGCCACCGCCATAGGTCTCCACGCCCACCTGGACGTAACCTTCTCCGCGCTTGTTGCTGACAGGCTTGACTCTGAGGACGGGAGAATCCGTGTGGGCTCCGATCATCGAGATCGGGTTACCAGGCTGCCAGCTGCAATTAGTCCAGACCCCCGAGTAGACCTGGAGAAATCATACCTTCCATTTATTTCCCACTGCAAAGGCAACAATGGTCGACTGGTTGCGGGTCAAGTAGTACTTTCCTCCGGGCCGGCAAGTCGACGACCAGGAATCCTTTTCCTGTGCCGGGATTAGGCGTTACATCGGTGACGGGATCATCTGACTGCATTGCATTGCATACCTTGATCTCCTGGAAGCCAGCCTTGGCGAGGAGGTCCTTTGCGGACTGGACGGCATGGAAAGCTACAACGGACCGTCAGAGTTGTGCTTTAGGGCAAATTGGGGGAAGAATTACGGGTCGGGGAAGCATTGACAAAGGACAGGAAGTCCAGAGCCGGCTGTTTCAGGTTTTGGGCGATCTTAGAAGTCATTTTGTCTTGAAGGACCCTGGGGGCGGTGGTCAAAGGAACATGAGGATCACGGAAGGGGAAAGTGGCATGAGATCATACCAAGGCGGTCAGTTGCCTGGCGAGGGAACAGCTGGACGTCGTGTGTCGTGTGTATCGTGTATCGTGACTACGGAATCTAATCTATCTACCTAGTCATCTCGCTTATTCGCTTATCCATTTGCCGACGTGGAATCCAAGCGATAAGAAGCCATCTGGCGCGGCGAGGAGAGGTTCCCTTCCTATATGGGAGGTCATGGAGTGAGTGTATGGATCATGGATTTGGGGCAGTGAAACGGTGTTGAGTCAATGACTTCATGCGGATTGACAGGGTCTGGGCCCGCAACCCCCTTGTGTCTAGCATACTCCGGGTTTCATTTGAATTCACTTGGGGTTGCTTTTTCCCTCTGCTCTGCATTCTGGACGAAGGGTTCCTACCATTCACCAGGTTGCAAGTGAAACCATCCTGGTCGCTCTGTCTCTCTGTCTCTCTGAAAGTTAGACATGGTCTTGAAAGACACTGTCGGTGTATCGTGCCCAGGTAATAGAATACTGTCACTGTAGTTAACTTGAAACACGGCGTTTCCCTACAGACAGAAAAAGCAAGTCGAAATCATAGTCGAAATAATCAAAAAGTACTCCGTAGTCGACCGTTATTTGACACCAGTGAAGTACTAGATCAGAATTCGGTACGGAGGACGGCGGTTGATCGCCAGCTTACCCTGGGAAATGTGCGCCACGAGTTGAGCCGTTATGCTAGGCTAATGTTGTACGGGATCGACGCAGATGGCGAGGGGAATCTCGATCGGTTTCTTTGGCTGGAAAGTCTCCTTGGACCGCTGTCCTTCAGCGCTGTATGGCCCAAGCTTTGCTGTCGCGTTCTCCAGGCGCGTGGAATGGAGGCGGTCGCGATAGTGCTCGTGGCCCTGCGACAATCGATAACAACGGGTAGAGCGCGCTGGCCCAATCACCGCGCCGGCGCTTCGCGTCAGTTCATGGGACGCCTCCTGGTGAAGCAGCAATCTGATGGGATTGGATGAAAATGGTTTCATGTCAGATGGACTAGTAGCTTGGATGCAATGGCTCATTTCAGAAAAGGACCTGTCTCTTGGGGAAGGAGGGTCACAATGGACCAGAGATGGACGTGCATTGCGGCGGGTGCAGATAAACAATCACTATGCGACAACCGCTGACGGGATCACCACCACCACCCCTCATGGTGGAGGGGAGGGATCGGAAAGCCTCCATGATCACGATGGCACCCTTTTTCTGGCTCCCAACGAGGGACAAATTCACCATGACTGCACCGGAAACCTCCCAGTTGTAAGAATAACACCAACCTCCTGGGGTCGCCCCAAAACGGCTTAGCGCGGGCGACGCGTGACCGCAGCCTGGGGCTCCCCTTCGAACGGGCGAGCAAGAGGCCCATCGCCAACCCTTGGATCAACTGTCTCAATCCTCCCATCCTCACCAGACGGTGGTCAGGTCAGTCTCAAATGACCTCCACAAATCCTGTGTTTTGTCCTTGTCTGCCTCCGGTCTGGTGAGAGACACTGTGTCGTCAACCTTTGTTCACTTCGCTGCCCGCTTGTGCCCCAGTTGCTTTGGTTTGGTGTATTGATCGGAGCGGAAACACAAGGGTTTGGTTGTTGTCATCAGCAACCTCTGCATTCACCAACACCCCCGACCCCGGAGCACCGATTGACCACCAAGACAACCCCATATCCGTTCCTATCTCTATACCCACCTACTACGTCCATCTTTTTCCTCTGAACGGCCGCCACTTGCGACCCGACGACGCTCGAGACCTGTCGCATTGACCCTACTTCAGTTGATCCCGCATTCGACCGCCATTTGCACTTCGTGAGGTTCGCCCCTCCGGCAGCCATGGGCGACCCCCAGAAATCCGATCGTTCGGCCACCCGCCATGCCGCTGCAGGTGCATCGGCCGCGAAGTCGCCGGAACGTGCTCCACCAAATGCATTGACCATCGCATCCCCTCCTGGCTCTAGGACGCCCCCTAGTATGCCGTCGAAGAAGACGCTCTTTTACCCGGAACCACAAGGAAGGCGCCAAAAGTCTCGAAACACCTCTGAGCCGATCGATCCCGATGCGCTTGCGAAGGCCTTGAAGGATTATGAGGATGCTGGGCATTCCCGCGAGAGAACGCCTGGGACCAGCCCCAGTCGGAAGAGACAGAGAGTGTACGGCGACAGGTCAGTAACTCTTCCCATGGCGCTCTTTGAGATAGTTGCGCCTGTCGCAAAGACGCCTTGACATCATCTCCCTAACATGTCGATGCAGATTCATCCCCAATCGTGAGGGGCAAGACCTCCAAGCAACGTACAGCCTGCTCCATGAGGACGGCTGCCCTTCAACGCCGTCCAAGTCGAAAAAGCGCGCCCCACACTCGGAGCTTCATTTCCAAAAGAGTGAGTCGCATCCGTCCTGACCCCGGCGATGCCGATCATTAGCTAACGAGAGTGCAGCGGAAGAAGCAAATCGCATGTACTCGAGGGTGTTGCGGAGTGAGCTATTCGGGAACACTGTTCCCCAGGCCGACCTCGACTCCCTGTCACCGGACCCCTTGATGGGATTGGGGAATGGAATCAATGACAAGACCCGTGCTCATACGCCACCTTCACATGTTGTGTCGAATCTACCACCTGCTAGCATAACACCCTCCACCCCGCACAAGAACCTCTTCAACTACGCCTCACCACGTGGATCAGCTCATCCGACACCTTCAAAGACCCCCCGAAGTCAGCACGGTCCGAACCTCAATGTCCGATCCGAGCTCTATAGTCTATCGCCGATCCGACTCGACAGCCAACGGATCCTGGAGACTCCGCGTAAACAACCCCGCTATGTGAACAAGGTGCCCTACAAGGTCCTTGATGCGCCCGATCTGCAAGATGATTTCTATCTCAACCTCGTCGATTGGGGAAGCAGTAATGTTTTGGGTGTGGGTCTGGGGAACTCGGTCTACATGTGGAACTCACAGACAGGCCGAGTGACGAAACTCTGTGAGCTGCGAGATGATACAGTCACAAGCGTTAGCTGGATCCAAAGAGTGAGTCTATGCCATCATACTCGACACAATCACTAATTGAACCAGGGCACACATCTCTCAATAGGCACAGGCAAGGGTCTTGTACAAATATGGGATGCCGAGCGCTGCCGCCGTCTTCGCACGATGATCGGGCATACGAATCGTGTGGGCGCGTTGGCTTGGAATGACCATATCCTCACATCCGGCTCTCGAGACCGACTGATTTTCCATCGTGATGTCCGTTCGCCAGACCAGTACCTTCGTCGCTTATCTGGTCATAAGCAAGAGGTTTGTGGTCTCCGGTGGAACACAGAGGATGGACAGTTGGCCTCGGGCGGAAACGATAACAAGCTGTTGGTGTGGGACAAACTGAACGAAACACCACTCTACCGCTTTTCCGACCATACTGCGGCCGTCAAGGCCATCGCTTGGTCACCCCATCAGCACCATCTTCTTGCTTCCGGAGGTGGTACGGCCGATCGAACCATCAAGTTCTGGAACACGTCGACCGGATCCTTGATCAAGGAGGTCGATACAGGCAGTCAGGTCTGTAACCTGGCGTGGTCAAAGAACTCCGATGAGATCATCAGCACGCATGGTTACAGCCAGAACCAGATTGTCATCTGGAAGTATCCACGCATGGAACAAATAGTATCTCTGACCGGACATACCTTCCGTGTGCTCTACCTGGCAATGAGCCCCGATGGCCAAACTGTGGTGACTGGCGCCGGGGATGAAACCCTGCGGTTCTGGAAGATCTTCAACAAACGACCGGGTAGAGAGCACGGCCGTGAAGGTAGCAAGCTGGCAGAATGGGGTACCATCCGGTGACGGAATCGCAGTTCATTTCAGTGATTGGGTGCCATGGCGTCCTGGACTTTTCGTTGGGATTTCCGATATGCATTAGATATGGCGTTTCCGGGCTTTGGCGTTCTTTTCGATGCTGGGTCTGTCCTTGGACGGTCTGGAGGAGGGTTTCTACGGTCTAACTTGGCATTTTTCGCATCTCGTGGGTTTACAGCATTTCATGGGTGACTACTACAGGGTCTTTGTTCTGCATCATCATCATCGTCATCAACATCATCATCATCATCTCCGAATTTCCGATCCATGTATCCGGCCTCGTCCTTGCTCTTTGCTCTTTGCTCCTTTGTTCCTTTGAGCCTATTTTCATAGTGTCTTTCCAGCAGACACATTCGCAGTTTTTATCCATGGAATGAATATCAGCGGTGGCGCTTATGGTGTTTCCTCGGCTTAGGTTGACCAGAACGAGGCGTTACTCATTGCTTATACGGAACGGTGGTGGGACTTTTCTCGACCTTAAACAAACACCTCCCCATAATTGCATCATGTACCTACCTACCTACCTGTTCTTTACTCAGACTCGATGATGAAATGACAATACATACAAGACGTATTTACCCTTCCCTCCCTCCTCTGGTGGCTATTTAGTCGTATTGCACTCACTTCATGCATGCTCAGAGCTTCGGGGGATTGGTACACTACGAAGCAAGAGATAGTATGATCAATTGTCGTTCTCTACGACAATTGAAACAAAGTAGTAGTAGTAGTGTAGATGTAATTTGACACAACACAGCGCTCGAGTACATATTCCTTCTATATATTGAGACAAATGAGATGGGCAAGAGTAAAGAGTCGCATTGACCCACTATTCTATAGTAGTATTTCAAGTTGGGGTTTCACCACCCAGGACCAGTTCCCCTGGAAAGCGGGGGAGGTAGTTTATTTCATTACCTTCTTGATGTTTATACTAGAGAGCAAGATATTATTAGCTGGGATTTAATCCAAGATGGAACATCTCTCGTAGAACTTACAGCACGAAATGGAAAGAGAAAGGAAAAGAAATGTTGGATAATATCTATAGAACCAGCCTGCCAGGCTCAACGGTCAACAACTCCTTCACGCGGTCCAAGAAAACCTTCGCCCTCTTCTCCTCGGCAACGGGAACCGTCAAGCTGAACACGTTCGTCGCCGGCTCAACCGAAGGTTCCGCAACTCTGGCAGCAACCTTCTTGGCCACCTTTCCGGACAAAAAGTCAATCAGATCCGCCTCCTTCTTCTGCACGCGCTTAACCGGCTGAGCCGTCTCAGCATTCAGCTCAGGGATGTACTCGCCCCGAGAAGTCTTGACTGGCTCGGCGCCCAGAATCTCCTCAAACAGCTCGTCGGCGGACGGGGTCTCGCGCGATGACCGAGGCAGATCATCGTTGGCCAGGTCCGTGGCACGGGTCAGGAACGTCGACAGCGGCACCGTTACGCCGAGCGTTTCTTGGATCTTCTTCTGGACGGACAGTACGGCAGCCAGGGAGACGGAGATGGCGACCGACGTGGTCGGCGGGGGACGCGCAACGGGCTTCTCAACGGCGGGGGCGGGCTCCGCGGGCTTGACGGGCGCGGCGATCTTGATGTTGCTCAGGTCGAGGTGGGCGAGCTTGGAGAGGCGCGCCGCTTGCGCGGAGGGGTAGTCGGCGGGAATGACGCCCAGGTAGGCGAGGACGTCGCCCTTCAGGAGACGGCCTTTGGGGCCGGACGCCGGGATCTTCGACACTTCGGATTCCGGAATGCCCTTTTCGTGGAGGAGTTGGATGACAGACGGATACAGTGGGTAGGCGGGGTTTTGGAACTGGGGGGCTGAGGTGGAGGCCAGACCTATTGGGAGTGAATGTAATGTTAGCGGGGGATATTGCAGGGCAATTGCTATGCGGAAGTGGACGAGAATGAGGTGGTGGTGAAGTGGAAGTTGATATCTGAATATATTCCGGCGGGAAACTCACGCTTGGAAGTGCTGAGAACCCGGGATTGGCGACGGGCAAGCGCGGCCGGAAGCCGGCACACAGAGAAGCTGGAGGCCATTCTGTTCGAGGATGTGTCTGGTCCTTGAATGGAAAGAGGAGGGTGTTCTCCGAGGCGTGGTTATCGTCGGGATCGCGAGCGCTGGAGTTGGAGTCGGCGGACAAGGATTGATGGGATCAACAGATACCCACCACCAGGCTAACGGGGCCGCACAGAATCACCGGGGACTCTAGGAGCTCGGGGTAATGTCGCGATCTGCGATTCAACGGTGTAGACGTCCAAGCCGGAGGATTGCGTCGCGATCGGAAGGGTCAGCGCGGAGATGGTTGAGGTTGTTGGGAGCTTCACCGGCCGCCCGGACGGGAACATTTTTCTGCCGCGGAGAACAACGGCTTGACCTTCTGGCCTTATCAAGAAGCCATTGCCCTCCCCTCGCTTCCTCCCTTGGTGAGTCTTCTCTGTTGTCTGCTGCCTGCGTCGTTGCGCGGTCTGCCTGCCAGTCTGGAGATGTGAAGCTCAACGAACGCGGAGGCTGCTTGCCCGCCTGCATCTTGACCTGATTCTAACCATCGGAGAAGCTAGGTCGACACCATGTTTGCCCGGTCCTTTGCCTTCCGGGCATTCTCCCAACAATGCCCTCGAAGCACGCTCTCCGCTCTCGAGTCCTCCAGCCCAGCATGGAGGTATTTCTCTTCTAGCGCATCGCGAACAAAGGCCGCCGGCAAGGCCGCCAGCAGAGCCAAACAGGCCGCGCCCAAGCCGCGTGAGCCTGAAGATTCCTTGAAGTTCGCCGGAAGACGCCCTGAGGGATTCGGAAAGTTGGAACGGAAGGTTGCTAAGGAGGGAGAGATCGTGTTGTTCCGGGCACCATCACAGCGTGGCTACGTGTTGGGTGCATACGGTATCGCCGCTTTCTGCTTTGCCTACTCCGTGTACAATTCCAACGCGGTCTTCCGCGACCCGCTCGTGCCTCTCCCTATGTGGCAGCAGGGCTTGTTTGGCGGTATCTGCATAACGATGAGCGTGATGGGTACGGTGTTTCTCTTCAAAACTACCCGGTTGATCAAGGCTGTAAAGGCCCTTCCTATCAATGGCCACACTCATCTTCGCTTCACGGTGCGAAGCATGATCCCTTTCCGCAAGCCCTACGAGTTTGACGCCTTGCCACGCCAAATAGCCTTCTCCCGCCGCTTGGTGGTCTCCCCGGATTCGCTCCCAGAGTCGCTTATGGATACGCTTCCAGACTCCGCTGGCAACGCAGGACCTCAAGCTGCGGCTCATGGCCAGCCAGAGAAGGTGAGCTTCTTTAGGCATCCTTTGAAAAGGACGAGCATGGCATTCTGGAGACTGTTCCGGTCTGTCCGGCAAATCTTTAGCCAGGAAGACTTTATCCTTTTGGAGGTTGAGGGCCAGAAGGGCGTTTTGCGCATGGATTCCGGCGGTTTCGTCTCGCGGGACTTTATGCTCATCGGCAACCCCGTGAGTTTCCGGCGCTGATGTGAGCTTGAGGACGAGCTATCCGGTCTCGCCATGATATCCTTCTTTTGATGTCTAATTACTCTATACTTTGCCATTTCCTTTGCCATTAGCCTGCGATGCGGTACGTCGCAGCAATCCCTTCATGCCAAGCCACCATGTACATATGGAATCACAATGAAAACCGAACAATCACCACACCCCACATAAAAACACGTAAAAGGTAGAGACTGTGGCCTGTCAGCCGCGGCCGGGGTCCGTAGTATATGCGGCGCCACGTGACCCTCCGCAGCGCGTCCCCCAATCAATCAATCAATCAACCGCCGTCCGTGACGCGACTTCGAGATAGCCACTGCGCGAGCCCCTCCACAACACCCGACCCTGCCTTGGGCTGTTCCAGCCTTCCGCCTAACCTCTGAGAAACCTCTGAGGCGAAGCTCAACAACCATCAATAACCCTCCCTCGCGATCTGTTATCCTCCCCACAGTCGCTGAAACGCGGCTGTCCGTCGCAACATGGGAAAGCTCATTCGTCTCGAGCTTTTTAGTATGAGGCATCCTCCACCCATCACCGACGAATGCACTGACATTCGTGCTAGACTTCAAATCATACAAGGGTCACCATGTGCTTCTATTCGGTGATGCCTACTTCACCTCCATCATCGGACCCAATGGGTCCGGAAAGTCGAACTCGTGTGTATCTCTAGTCATTTCGCGGAAAACCTCGTGCTGACATCTCATAGTATGGATGCGATTTCATTCGTTCTAGGTATCAAGTCGTCCCATCTGCGATCCACGAACCTTCGCGATCTCGTCTACCGCGGTCGTGTCCTGCGCACGTCAAAGGTGGATGCGAGCGGCAACGCCATCGAGACAGAGGCCAACGGTGACGATCAAGCGGAGGATGGAATCGACGGCGAACAGTCACAGGACCCGAGCGGATCGAACGACCCCCGGACTGCCTGGGTCATGGCGGTGTACGAGGACGATGCGGGCGAGGAGCAGCAATGGCGGCGGTCCATCACCAGTGCGGGTGTCAGCGAGTACCGGATCAACAATCGCATTGTCACGGCGCAGCAGTATAATGAGGCACTCGAGTCGGAGAACATCTTGATCAAGGCGCGCAACTTCCTGGTCTTCCAGGGTGATGTTGAGGCCATTGCCTCGCAGTCGCCTAAGGATTTGACCCGGCTGATTGAGCAGATCTCCGGCAGTTTGGAATACAAGGCTGAATATGAGCGCTTGAAGGCGGAGGCTGAGGAAGCCGCGGAGCAACAGACCGTCCAGCTGAACCGTCGCAGAGGTATCAATTCGGAGATCAAACAGTACCAGGAGCAAAAGCGCGAGGCCGAGAACTATGCGAGGAAGGCGGAGGAGCGCGACCAGGCCATTATTACGCATATCTTGTGGAAGCTCTTTCACTTCCAGCGTCTGATCGATGCCTCCAGTGCGGACATTCAGAAATACCAGGATGAGCTCAAGGAATATCGCCGCGGTGTTGAGAAATACGAGAAGAATGTGGAGGATGCGAAGAAGGACCATGCAAGAGTGGGAAGGGATGTTGCCAAAGCCGAGAAGAACATCGTCGCCAAGGAGAAAGAGATTGAAGAGTCTACGAATGCCTTGGTGCCTGTGGATGAAAAGGTCGATATTACGAAGAAGAAGGTCGATCGCTTCTCCTCCCGGATTGCAGAAATCACCAGAGAGCGCGAGGCCCAGGCCGCAAATGCCAAGCAGCTCGAGAAGGATCTGAAGGTCGTCGAGAAGGCCCAGGCTCAGTGGGAGGCCGAGTGGCAGAAGACGATGAGCAAACAAGGTGGGCAGCTGAGCGAGGCTGATCAACGGGAGTACAAGCGGCTCAAAGAAGAGGTCAACAAGAGATCGTCGGCGGAACAGTTGAACCTGGACAATCTGCGTCGTCAGCGCAAGACTGAAGCGGAAGCCTACAACAGCCTGAAGAGCAAGTTCGAAGGTACCGAGTGGCAGCTTAAGACCCTGGAGTCCGAAACACAGACACTGGCCGAGCGCAAGTCGTCTGTCACCGATACTGTCAAGACTACGTCGAAAGAGATCGAACGCAAGAAGAAGGAGCTGAACGCTCTTACCTCCGAGCGGCTACGTGTTTCACAGATGAGGACGGAACTGGAGGAGAAGCTCCAGGTTGTGTTGAAGAAGCTTCTCGAGGCTGACGATGGCAAGAAGCAGTCCGAAAGGGACCTTCGAGCTAAGGAGCTGATTTCGACCCTCAAGCGGATCTTCCCGGGCGTTAAAGGTCGTGTCAGTGATCTTTGCAAGCCGAAGCAGAAGAAGTTCGCTGAAGCAGTGAGCACCGTGCTTGGTCGGCACTTTGATGCCATCGTGGTCGACAACGAAAAGACGGCGAAGGAGTGCATCCAGCACCTTCGCGATCAAAGAGCTGGCCAGGCGACCTTCATTCCGCTGGAGACGATTCAGGTCAAGGCATTCAACTCCAACTTGAAGGGTCTGCATCGGGGCATGCGCCCGGCCATCGAGACCGTTGATTATGATGACTCGGTCGCTAGAGCCATCAGCTACGCTTGCGGAAACGCTATTGTGTGCGACGATTTGGCAACCGCCAAGTACCTGTGCTACGAAAGGAATATCGATGCGAAGGCTGTCACTCTCGATGGGACTGTGATTCACAAGGGTGGTTTGATGACTGGTGGTCGCGGCCCTCAGCAGAACTCGAAGCGCTGGGAGGATTCTGAGGTGGAGAATCTGTACAAGCTCAAGGACAAGCTACTGGCTGACCTGGGCAACCTGCCCAAGGGACACCGCCGGGGTACTGAGGAAGAGACGCTGCAGGGTGAATTGGTAGGACTTGAGCAACGTCTCGCCTACGCTCGTGAGGAACTGAAGGCCCTAGAAAGGAACCTCGAAAGCAAGCATAGTGAACTGGACTTTGTGAAGCGCCAGCTCGAGGAAATACGGCCAAAGTATGTTGAGCGCCAAGAAATCTTGGAAGAGCTCGATGAGACGATTACTACGTCCCAAGAAACCGTCAGCAGCGTGGAGGATGAAGTGTACCGGAAGTTCTGCAAACGCCTCGGGTATAGCAATATCCGTGAATATGAAGTGCAGCAGGGCTCCTTACAGGAAGAGGCTGCTCAGAAGAAGCTCGAATTCACCACACAAAAGAGTAGAATTGAGAATCAGCTTAGCTTCGAGAAGCAGCGCCTTCAGACAACTGCTGATCGTGTTGCCGGGCTTCAAGCACAACACCAGCGCGACGAGCAGCTGATCGAGGAGCTCGAGGCCGAGCAGGAAAACATTCGAAACCAACTGGATGAATTCAATGCTGAGCTTGACATCCTTCGCGAAAAACTTGAAAAGCAAAGGGAGGCTTACGCGCACTCGGCTGAGAACCTCGCACAACATCGCCGGGAGCTCCAGAAGCGCAGCAGAGAAGTCGAGGGGACGATCAAGAACGTCAATGCCCTCGAGGCGGAGATACAGCGCAATTCGTCTAGTCGATACGCTCTACTCCGGCGTTGCAAGCTTGAAGACATCGATATTCCCCTGACTGAGGATTCGGATCCTCTTGATCAACTCCCCATCGATGAATTGGTTCAGGCTGCAGACCCGGATGCCATGGATGTGGACGAAGATGCGAACGGCGGCAGCGGGGAGGCATTTACTGTGCAGGATTATGGCATTGAAGTGGACTTTGACTCCCTGGGAGACACCCTCAAGAAGGTAGGTTATATGGCTGATTGCCTATCTGAAACATAGCTAACTCATCATCAGGATGACGACAAGGCAGAGGATGAGCTCCTCGAAACAGTCCGATCTCTCAACAGCGACCTTGACAAGATGGCCCCCAACACGCGCGCCATGGAGCGTCTCGAAAGCGTGGAGAATAAGCTCAAGGCCACGGAGAAGGACTTTGAGGAATCTCGCAAGCATGCCCGAAAAACCAAAGAGGACTTTGAGGAAGCGATGCGCAAGCGATCAGATCTCTTCAACAAGGCCTTCTCGCACATTTCCGAGCAGATCGGCCCTATCTATCGTGAACTGACCAAGAGCACCAACTACCCGCTGGGTGGACAAGCGTGAGTGCCTATCACTTGAATCTCGATGCATTAGCAACCTAACCTCAAACAGTTATCTCGACATTGAGGACTCGGACGAACCTTACCTGGACGGTATCAAATATCACGCCATGCCCCCTCTCAAGCGATTCCGAGACATGGAGCACCTCTCCGGTGGTGAGAAGACTATGGCTGCCCTGGCTCTGCTGTTCGCCATCCACTCCTACCAGCCGTCGCCGTTCTTCGTGCTGGACGAGGTCGACGCTGCCCTAGACAACACCAACGTGGCCCGTATCGCCAACTACATCCACGACCACGCTGCGCCAGGAATGCAGTTCATCGTGATCAGTTTGAAGAACGGGCTATTCCAGAACAGTGAGGCGTTGGTGGGAATCTACCGAGATCAGGTGGAGAACAGCAGTAAATCGCTGACCCTTGATGTACGTCCCCTCTTTCCCCATGGTGTTATCAATCAATCACTAACTCCTCAATCAGCTCCGTAAATACAACTAAACCACCTGGCGGAATCCGCTCTTCCCCCTTTCAATGTTATGTAGAATATCCAACTATGGCTTGATGGGCAGCATGTTTTTATCAGCTTAACTGTTTACGGATTAATGCGATGGTTATTTGCGTTGTTTGATGACAGGATGACATTGTACTAACAGTAGTCCATGCTCTTGGCCCCTAGTTCTCTCTTCTCTTCTGATCAACCAGCAACCCCTTCCTTCCCACAAACCTCGGTCCATGAACATGCCGAACCACGATCCGTCCATGTCACCTACTAAGCAAGCAAAACCGATCTACAGTGACAACTCCCTGCCACAAGTTCCGATCCCAATCCAATCCAATCCCAATCCCAATCCCAATCCCTACCTCCAACCCCGCAGCACCGGAGGAAATTCCCCCACGGCCAATTGTATCCCCTCCAATCATTCTAATGGAGTGATATTTACCCCCATCGGCTATATTCCCCCACATCCCTAAAGACCCTGAATTATATTATTATTAATAGCGCATTCACAGCCCTGCATCATACTACATACTACTAATATATATAAGAAGGACTTCCGTCTCTTCCTCCCCCCCCCTTCCTAAATATTGAAATCAAAGTGGATTAATTGAATTAGATACAATTAAGCCTGAAAATGCATCCAACGACAACAATTCCACCTCTTTTTCTCTTCCTAGGAGGTGTATTCGCAGCTCCCTCGGGAATTACTACTCGGGAATCTGACTCGATACGTTTGAGTACATCCGTCCCTGACACCGCGGGTCTGGCGGTTCTGCACCCGTTCGTGTCGTTTTCGATTGAGTTTGCGTTTTTTCCGGATTATGCCGGTATGTATAATACAAGCCCCCTTCCCCTCCCCGCCTCTCTTTTCCTTCCCCTCTTTTCTCATCTTGCCCCTCTATCCTATTTGGAATTGTGGGTTGGTTTAGTTGATGGTTTGGGAGTGGAGATGGGAATGGGGAAGTGCATCCATGGTATCGATATATACTTATGCGGGATATGGTAGGAAACCGATCACATCCGAATTTATTCTCGAATCAGTTACTGGATAATCTGGCTGAATTGCAGGGTGAGAAGCCGTTTATTCGAGTGGGAGGGAATACGCAGTATGTATTGCCCTTTTTTACCCTGTATATCAAGCTGTGGTTAAGTTCGAGGCGGGGGGAGGGGGGGGGAAAGAGGGGTAGGGCTAACTTGAGATGATGATAGGGACTACGCGTTGTATGACAAGGATCTGCAGGTAGCGACGAATGCTACCTACATCACCAGCATAGCTACGGATTATCCGCTGATCTTGTCCTTTGGACCGGCCTTCTTTGAGTCGTACTTCACCTGGCCGGGGACGAAGTTCATCCATGGGTTTAACTTGGGAAAGAATAGTTCGACGGATGTGGAGCTGATGCTCGAGTCGGTGCCCGTGGCGTGTAAGGCGCTCGAAGGAGGCAAGTTGGCGTACTGGGAACTGGGCAATGAGCCGGATTTGTACAAGACGTCGGCGCAGGGCATTGTGCGGCCGGCGAACTGGACGGAGCAGGATTACGTGGATGAATGGGGGAACAAGTCCTCAGCCATTGAGCGGAGATTGGTCGAGGCGTGCCCTGAGTTCGCAGAATCAAAGTACATTGCGCCGTCATTTGCTGGGGTATCGAATAGCTTGAATCCCGTGGTGACGTGGGAAAAGGGCCTCGATAGGCGACGGAACATTGCCCTCAATTCCGAGCACAAGTGAGTTTGCCGGTCCAGCCCCAGCCCCAGTTGTACTGGAAATGGAATGAGTACAGGTCGGATTTTGCTAACAGGCTGCGATTCGCAGCTACATTGGGGGCGCCACTCAGCCGGGAGTGACACTGCAGAATACACTAATGAACCATACTAAGACGGTGGAAAGTGTCGCACAGCAGGTCAACGTCTCTCGTATCCTCTCGGAGAAGGGTCTGAACACGGATATTCCATACATCCTGGGCGAGACCAACTCCTTGTACAACGAGGGCGCGCCTGGACTGTCCAATTCCTTCGGGGCTGCGCTTTGGGGCGTGGATTTCAACCTTTACTGCGCCTCGCAGAGCATCCGTCGATCCCATATGCACCAGGGACTTAACTATCGTTACATCTCCTGGCAACCTGTTGGGACGAATCGTACCACGATAGGCACGAAGGCGCCTTATTACGGCAACGCCATGGTGGCGGCCATGCTCCACGGCGGAGAGGATGTCCGAATTGTCAATCTCCCGCTGGCCGCGGATACGGAAGCCGCATACGCCGCGTATGTCAATGGCTCTCTGGTCCGAGTGGCCGTCCTCAACATGGTGGAGTTCAACTATACCTCGACTGATTCGACCGCGGAGAAAGTGGAGAGCAGACCCAGCGCAAAGTATAGGTTCCAGTTGCCTTCGTCTGGGTCGGCGTACGCCGCCTCGGTTTCGGTGCAGCGGCTGATGGCGAACGGCAGCGACGCCATCACGGGGATCACCTGGGACGGATGGTCTTACAATTACGAGCTGGCGCAAGGCAAGCCAGTTCGACTGCAGAACGTAACGACAGGCGAGGCGGTCTCGGTGGGCAACGATGGGTTGGTGGAGATCGAGGTTCCCTACTCCAGCGCCGCGATCCTCAATCTGTAAAAGGTCATTCGAAGCGGAGGCCGATGTGCTGTTACAAATAAAGTATGCATGGTAGATATCTACCCGCGGCATCCTTGTCTCCGTATGATTGATGGTGCGGCGCCCACGCGATTAGCATTTCATCGAAAGTATGGTCGACCTGGACCGGACCCTGTCAGAATTTGATAGTCCGCAAGGGCCCTCGGGAGTCGGGACGGAAGAGGAAAGCTGGGGCTTGGTATTTCATACTTTAAGCTCCACAACGGTTTAGATAGCTTGTCTCTGAACACAGATGGCTGGAATACATTGTCTTCCTCAGGACATTGGTGGCTTCGTCGCCTCTGTACGAGGCCGAATCTCCTCTTGGGCTTGGCAATCAGCCGCCAGTTTCAGGCGAGAAACCATCAACCCCGGACCTGCTCCTTGGGTGCGGAGTACATGTAATGCGACTGGGTCCGGCGGATTACCTGATTTGGTCCTCGCCATGGTTTTCCGGGCAAACGGGTCTTTGAAAGTCGAGCAAGCACCGACGTTTCGGATTGTCTCCTCCACTGTCAACTAGTGCAGAGCAAATAGTGTCGTATGTTAAAAATAAATCAGGACGGACGGTGGCGACTCACCCGGGACGGCGTGTGCAAGAGACCTGTCGACCCATGGGCAGACGGGTGTAACCTTGATGGGGATCAATAATCGACCATCGCAGCATGTCTCGCGAAGTGAAGGATCTTGAATTCTATCGATCGAATGATCGGTGTACAGCGAGTCAATGATCTGCGTTAGTGGGTTGATACGTAGTTTTCCCCAAGCCACGGCCCAATTGGCCGGGCTGGGTGGATGGCGCGAAGGACGGCTATTCCACTTCGTCGGAGTACCAGGACTCGCCTGATGAATCGATTTCTGCAAGTGCTCGGACTCTACTCCGTAATCTAGCGCAGAACCGGGCTTCCAAGGACAAGCCCGCAGTGACATCCTCTGGGTCCGGTCTCCTTCGGGCAGGAGTAATGTACCAGACGGACGGCTGTCGCCAGGACACACTGTCATTTTTCTAACTGTGTTAGTAGGAGGCATCCTCGGCTTTGCTGCCCATTTCCTCGCCAGCTCTACCCCGTAGTCACCGTTTGCTCGGACTCAACTATGCAAGCCATCATGCAGGGTTTCCAGGTAAGAAGCATCTTTGCATGACGATGTACGTAGGTGGATGTCTCACCGTCTGCATGTCTTCTATGATGGTTACAACCGGGATGGTCTGGGCATTCAACACCGATGAAAGGTCAGACAGATGGTCGATAAAAGAAGCAATATGGAGGTGCAGTCTCTTCCCCGCAGCAATATGAGGGATATCGATCAACCTCTTTCTTTTCTTTTCCTTTCGTGTTCCTCTCCTCGATAGACATTCTAGCGAGCCCACTGAGCAAGCGGCTAGCGTTCCACGCAGGCATCCTGTGGATCGTCAGTCCACCGTGGCTTGCCAGGCTGGTCAGAATCGCGAGACGAGACAGCCAAGGGGCCCGTGTGCTCCAGCACTTACTTTTTCTGCCTAGCCGTTCTTGACGCAGGCTCCACAGAGCATGGAAAGACCGGCCCCAATGGCCGAGGGTGGATAACTTATCCGGGTGGGACATGGCACAATCACCCCCCAAAGCAATCAGGACGCAAATTTTCCTAGACGCCTAGCTGCGTGCGAATCTGTCGCTTGAAGAGGCGTCTGTTTGGGAGGCCGGAAAAGGCAGTGATGTTTTAGCTTTGAAGTGCCGCCGCCAGGAGAGTCTTTCTGATCCGTTCTCCACTCGAAGGCGATACAGTTGAACCTTAATGAAACATTAATATGGGTACCGTTGACACTTGACAAAGTATGGCTGCGATCGGCGGTCAGGCTCTCGGTATGGCCTTGAGGTCTTACGCCCAAACTCCGCAATTTCCGTACTGGCTGCAAGAGAATCAGCACCGGCAAATCCAAATTGGAGGACTCTGACAAAGGAATTATTCCCACTGGCGGAACGTCATGCCTAGCCCTAGTCTTGCTAGGCCGCTCTTAAGCAACCCAATCTATCTAGCTGTCAGTCAGAGTTCAGAGTGGTCTGCAGGCTTGGGAGATGACAGAGGGAACGGGCGCCGGCATTATTTCCACAGCTCGCCGTACGACTATGAGAGGCTAGCAAGAGCCTGCATTGGCCTATCATTCCTCTTCGATCGCGACCTCCGAGTACTTCCAGTGCCATGTGATCTTCCTTTACCTGCTATAGCGTAGGAGATAGTTATCGTGTATCAGCTCGCTGCACCATTGCGTCAAATCCATACCATCGCATATCCCAAAAACATCTGTGATTGGTAGATGGAGATGAGTCTGTTCCTTGGTCAAAATTGTCGGGCAAGGTCACTTTGGCATGTATCCCGGGTGAAATTTAACCAGGCCGAGCGTAAATGCATGATCCCTGAAGTGCATGGCTGTCATTATATTTTGGAGCCCAATAATCTGGATCTGTGTCTTTTCAACTCACTAGGTGCTGAGGAGCAACGAGAGCCCAGATTCTTCTGTACCGCGTACTTAGTACTTCGTATCTCAAGTAGGGTTAATCGGTGCCTTGCTAAAAAGAATAGCCTGTGTTGGTCCTGACCCTCTTGTCCGCGTTATTGTTTAATTCCACGTAATTATTCTGATAACCGGTCCGCGAGGCATACCTATGTTTCCTGGTTTTTGTTTATGCTCGAATCAGCCATTCCGTGTTGCTCGAGCCCTCATAAACCCTCTGATGATTTTCTACTCCATCGGAGATGGGGCTAAGGCAGCCAGACGTAAGCCTCAAACGGGAAAGCCTAGAAGAAAAAAAGCATAACTAGGCTCCATGCACGCATAGCAACGGAGACAAGCCAGACGATAGGGCCTTGTCCGTAATAGTTAATAGTATTTTCCTGTATGTATTTGTTTTCCTTGCATTAGTTTGCACGTCATAAGTGCCAAAGGGCCGCGTTGAACTCCCATGACATGACCCAATGGCTGACTGTTAGCAAACGTACTTTTGTCTGCATCTGTAATTGCCCTTCGGCCAACTACTCCGATGGCAATGATTTCTTTTTCCCTCGGCGCGATATATTTGGTAGTTCCAGACCTATATAGGCCGTTGCCCGAACCTTGGAGATCAAAGCCAGGAAACTTCTTAAGCCGTCGACACCCCATTGGCTTCCATAAACATTCAAGTGAAGTTGTTGTATCTTGTTTTGTTTTTACTATCGGTGGTCGGCAAGAGTGAGCGCAGGTAACTCGGGCTCGACATCGATTTCCTATAACAGAGAGTATGACAAGTCCAGCCCGTGCTACCAGTGCGATAGGTCAGTCGACGAAAGCTAATAAATACCAGCAACAGATGTTATCATATCACGATATGACTGCTCAGGCGAGCCACACGGTAAGGACAAGCTCTCCAACCAGGACTAGGACGGGTCATCCGACTGATGTCATATCATGAACAGGAAATGCAACGTGCATCAACTGCCGTCAACTTCCGTTATACACACTTCGTGATGCTTTGCATTGACCACAATGGAGAGCTTCGTGTCGAAGCGTCACCATCTATCGCTGGTTGCGAAAAGGCAATCTTTACTGAGGATGTGCAGGACCGATTCCTGAAGTCGGTCGCCACCACGTGGCAGCCCAATCTGCAAAGTCTCCATGCCAGTAAGTGAGATGAAAGAAAGAAAGAAAGAAAGAAAGAAAGAAAGGGTGCCAGCCAAGAATGAAGTAGTAACCAAGCCGGGGTCTTTCCCGAAACAGACACACTGGGTCACATGAACGGCGATGTCACGGGGAAGCCAATGCTCATGTCAAGTCCGTCCCTCGGACTGCAACCCACTTGGTATCAACCGGGCTTACCCAGACAACCCGGACTTATTCCTTGTGAATGGCAGTCGCTGCAGAATAAGCGTCATAGGCGCAGTTTGAGACACGAACTTTCGGGCATGGGATTGGATCTCGACTCCGCTTCACCTACCCCGACGCTAAGACGTACCGCTCTTCGGCTTGGGCAAACAGAGCTCCTGCGACGCTATTACGAGAAAGCATTCGAAGCTTTCCAGCAGTTAAACTGCAGAGTCGTTGCAAAGGCCTATGTCAAGCTGGTGGAGCCGCGCAAGCAGGTCAACCATCCGTACAATGGACGGAGGGCTGCGGGAGGATCGTCGCAGAAGATGGACTCCGAATTGACTAAGCCGGAATGGTGGCCTACTGGGGTGACGCATAGAGAGCCTGACCATCTTCAAAAGGCTGGTAAGTTTCGCGTTTCCTCTACACATATGAAATGACAGGTTTGAATGCTAATTAACCCTACGGACATTTCTAGAGAGAATCAGGCTGCTTGTCCATATTTTGTGCGAGTTGAAGGAGAGTCGAGGGATCACTGCCGAGAAACTCAAGGATGCTGGCCAAGATGTGCGGCGTCAGATCCAACCCGAGGGACGTCTACAGATCTTGGACGAGATATTATACGTTCGGTATATGGAAGAGTTATACATAGACGGAAAGATTAGTACGTACCCACTGCCATGTTTGATCAAGGTCGCAAGACAACGCTTCAAGGACTGACCATTATAATAGGCGGCGACACCATGATCTATGTTTCACACGTTCATCTCGATGAGGATTTGTTATTCTCAGAAGTGCGGGACCAGACGGTCAACACCAACTCTCGCGAACTGTCTCTTCCGATCATCAATGGCAAGCCGGATGCTCCCAAATCTGCCGAGGATGGTAGCAAGAGCCCCGAGGCTCAGAATGAAGCCCAGGCCACTGCGGAGAAATCGCATAACGATATGCCTGCACGCTCAGATGAGCGGCGTCTACCACCCATGGAGGTCCAACAGGCAAAACGCCCCGCAAATCAGGACTATTGCTATCCTCCTTCGCCGGTGTCCAGCCACTCGATTAGTCGAAAGAGCTCCTTAGAAAGTGGACTATCTACATATTCCGCAAATATGGCTGCGCCGATGCTGTCAAGTGAGCCTACCAGAGGCCCCTGTGCTCCCAGGGACCTCCATGCAGCCGAGTCTTCATGCATTCCAGATTACTTTGGCCAGCAAATGGCCGCTCCATCTGCTGGACAAAATCCCCAATCTGGTTATTGGAATCTTCCTCCCACCCATGCGTCGCTTCCATACAATGGATACTAATGATAGGGAGTTGAGGACACGACCAAACTCCCTTTCTACCAACGCGCTGTATATATTCTACGGTCTTTCTTGTACCAAGATTCTTATCTCCCGGTCATAGCACTTGCACTTTCCCTTTGTTGTATTTCTCTTTCTCTCTTGGTGTTTTCTCGGTTTGGAAGCTGGCTGCGCTCAATGTACACGGGATTATGTAGCATTCATGTGGCGCAGGTGGCATATATATAATTCTTGTGGTATGGGACATTTTTCCTTTGTTATCCTCCGTTACCCACGACTGGCTGTGAATATGAGATCAAGTAACAGAAGAAGAGCGCTATATCTTTTATTAACTGATTCCCTGCTGGTTTGTGAAGTAAATAAGGAAATGACACGAGCTCTGTCGGGGATATACTCGCCATTCCGCGTTGTGCGGGGTAGGACAGCCGCTGCCAGCTGCTCGAGGGATCGTGATGATTATCGGTTACACCTGCTCGACTGTGACCCGCATGCAGAGCTCCAGGTACACTTCTGCTGCTTAACGACAGAGTCGAGTCAATATCGACGACTCCTACGGCAAGCTTAGTTATGCATAATCATGTTCTCGGTGCCAGGCGAAGCTATCGCTCGAGACATAGCGAAGGAGGTGCATGATGCCTATCCTAAAAGCGGTAAAAATTTCCCAGGGAACAGGGACAGTATGAAAGGGGCCATGTGGTCCTTGCCACCCCTGCGGAGATGCCAAAAGCAACAGGGGAAACCTAGGTGTCGATAGGAGACTCAAAATAATCGGCCACCATTATCCCGGAATCGTTTTGCACTCCGTACAAATATCCATCAACTTAGATCACTCGAATGCCAGGCGACATTCGATCGAGCACAGACATCCAATATATGCGGAGAAATAAAGATACTACTAGGCGGCACTAGCAATTAGATACTTTGTACTCCGTAGATAGCACTCGGTAGATGGGAAATGAAAGAGACCCTGACCGAGCCATGGCAACCGCCTGAGGCAGGCTCGCATCCGGAGGTGAGCCATGGGATCCAATGGGGGCAAATCATGTGGGGGATGGCGCGTGGCCTGATTGGCCGGGGAGGCCCGATATGTCGATCGCCGTTCTGGAACCCCAAAGGCGCGACAACTCACTGCCAGCCAACCAAAACCGCCGACGCGTGCACACGGAGAACCTCATCCTTCCAACTTGCTCTCAACACTCTGCATCTCCTTCCTTCTGCTCCCCAACTTTTAGGGTCATGCGCTTCGAGCGTTGAACAAGACTGGCTGGACTTATCGTGCAAAGTTACTACTCCGAAGCCAGGCCTTTGAATAGGACATCACTCGCCGCACTTGTCGGTAAGTCACCCATGGACTCGTCCGCCATGCCTTAGATTGATAAGGAATCCGCATCCGGCCCGGAGATCCTGTTCTGTTTATTCATTCATTCTCTCGCCCTTGTTTTACCCAACGTTTATCTGCACTGGTGCAGAACCGCTTTTTTAAGCCGAAGCTTGGCTTTCTATCTAAACAACATGACGATGCTAACTATAGGACGTTTCCTTAGTCGGTCTCACCCGCACACCCGTGACGGTCCTACGATCTTTTCCTTCCAGCAGAGACTCATCATGGAGGACGGTGGCGCCTACGATGCGAGGAAGCCGGAGTCGGTGGCTAGCAGCAGCTCGCCCACCTTGCAACCTACAGCAGACTACGATCTCTCAGAAACGGAAGAAGCTCTAGGCTCGGCTGATACCTTCTACTCGCCACCTGCCTCGCCGGGGCGTTTGTCGCGCAACCCTTCCTTCTCATACCACGATGACTGGGAAACATTTCCGCCTCTGGATCAACTGACCGTGTTTGATTTGCTGGACAACCTCTCTCTGTCGCAGAGACTGGAGAAGTTACAGCGGGCGCTCAACGCACAAAAGGATAAAGTGAAGAGGCAGCGCGAGAAATTGAAGTCCACTTCGATAAATGCCAAGGAGCGCGTTGTGGGCGAGTGGAAAAGACGAGTTCCGACGGCAGACGAACAGTTGGACAAATATCGCCGCCGTATGCGGGACGGAGTCGAACGCCTCGGGAAACAATGGAACGCGACCGCAACAGTTACGCTGCGCGAGAAGGTCTCCTTCATCGCCGGTGTCATGAACATCCTTGTGAGCGGTTATCTCCTTGGAGGGTTTCCGGAGTACTTCTACATCTGGTTCAGCGTGCAACTGGCCTACTTCATGCCTATCCGTTTCTACCGGTACCACAAGCGAGGCTACCATTATTTCTTGGCTGATCTCTGCTACTTCGTCAACATGCTCTGTATGCTCAGCCTTTGGGTCTTCCCCGAGTCGAAGAGGCTATTTATTAGCACGTTCTGTCTGGTATTTGGCAACAACGCAGTTGCCATAGCCATGTGGCGCAACTCGATGGTCTTCCACAGTATGGACAAGGTGGTCAGGTAAGCTTGCTTCGAATTCCACCACGTTTGATCAGTAACTGATTTGAACTTAGTCTGTTCATCCATATCATGCCGCCCGTGGCCTTGCATTGTCTTGTCCATATGACATCCGCGGAGATACTGAAAGAAAGATTCCCGGCAATCTACGAAATCAAGTTCAGCGAGCCTGGCTCGCCGAACCATTTCAACCTCCTGGAGATGATGGGATGGGCAACTGTCCCCTATATGATCTGGCAGTTGGCGTATCACTGTTTCATCACAGTTCGTCGTGCCGAAAAGATCGCTGCGGGACGTCCGACCAGCTTCACATGGCTCCGCAAGTCCTATGCTAAGACCTGGATCGGCAAATTCGTTCTCAGTCTCCCGGAATCGCTACAGGCCCCGGCCTTTATGCTGATCCAATATGTGTATGCCATCTTGACGATGATCCCCTGTCCTCTGTGGTTCTGGTCTCGGTGGGCTAGCGGGTTATTCCTGACCGGTCTTTTCATTCTGAGCGTCCATAACGGTGCGACCTACTATATTGACATTTTCGGTAAGCGCTTCCAGAAAGAGCTGGAGGAGCTGAAGAAAGATGTCGCTCGCTGGCAATCGTCCCCGGAGGGCCATGTCAGTCCGTCGCTTTTAACATCCGACAATGCTGCGAATGTGGCATCGGGGTTCAAGGCTGTTGAAGAATCGGCCAGCGGGGGATCTGAAAAAGCCAGCATTGATCAGATTCCTCCTCTCGATGCCCATTCAACTGGTGTAGAGAGCGGTCAGGCCGCCAACGACTCTGTGGTCCGGGAAAGATCTTGATACGATACGTGAAGCACCATACATAATGCCCTCCCTTTTACCTGTCTGGAGTTCCTTGTCTTGCCTATAACCATACATGCGGATCTGACTAGATTGGAATTGTTTCCCTCTGATACCCATTCATCTCATACTCGTTCCTTACACTGGGGTTCTTCTTTTTGTCTTGCGTTCTTGTTGTCTTACCTTGTCTTTCCCCTATTTTTGCCTTTTCCTATGATGTTGGTTTAGCAACGTATGATTTGGAGACGTAGACTTGCGTGATGATTGATTATGCCCTACATGAATGACACTCTTTTCAAGCAACATCATAATTATCACTTTGGTTGGCTAGTGATTACGAACTAGTTGGTTTAACTAGTTAGTGGAATGATTGAGTCATCTTAGTGAGATCGGAGGTCGAAGCTTCCAGTAGCGAAACCGGCCGGACTCACGTTCGGCGGCGATCAAACCTTAAGTCCGACACCGCGCGGTCACGTGCGTAGCCACCTCTGCTCCAGACCCTCGGAGACGACGAACACCACGACATCTTGTCTTCCTATGTTAATGTCCGATCCTTTCTTTTCTGATCTACTTGGTGTGCCCCGCTCAAGATAAATACCAGCATTTGGCTCAGAAATTGTTGCGCATTCTCTTGTCTTCGCTCGCTCTTCCGAGCATCTCCATCCCCTAGGTTTCCGCAATGTCCGTAACAATGAGGTCAGCTAGCCTTGTGCGCGGCAATGCAGTTTTGCGGCCCAATTTGATCGGTAGGTGGACAGATTCTTGTCTTTGAATTCTGACATGGTTTGATCGTTGGATGGCTAACCCGTGGTTCTATTCAGCCCGGCCACGCCTTTCCGGTGCCTTGGCTGCGACCACGGCCGCAAACCTCCGATTCAACGGCAGAGGTCTGCCATCCCGACTGTCAGCCATCGCGATCCTCGTCCCCCAGCAGCGCGGTTATGCCACAGAGCCCCCGACTTCCACATCCTCCTCAGACTCTTTTCCCCCTCCCGGTTTTAACGCCGAACAGGCGAAGAAGCCCCTCCCCCCGGATGCCGTGCAGCCCACCAGTGCCAAGGGCGTCCAGAAGGTCGCATCCAACCCTGAACAAACCATCTCGTCTCAAATTGATGCGCAAAACAAGGGACAGTCGGCTGAGTTGACGACGACCAAGGCCACCGATGTAGAGGGCAAGAAGGAGAAGAAGGAGCCGAAGAAACTGACCATCGGTCAAAAAATCAAGAAAGAAGCCCAGCATTACTGGGATGGCACTAAGCTTCTGGCCACGGAAGTTAAGATCAGCTCCAGGCTCGCGTTGAAGATGGCTGCTGGTTACGAACTCAGCCGGAGAGAGCACCGTCAGGTTAGTGGCGTCATGGTCTGTCAGTCTTGATCTCCGCTAACGATGCCTATGTGTGCAGCTCCAAAGAACCGTCAAGGATCTGGGTCGCCTTGTGCCTTTCTCCATGTTCGTCATCATTCCCTTCGCGGAGTTGCTGCTCCCCGTTGCCCTTAAGTTGTTCCCCAACATGCTGCCTAGCACCTACGAGGGCCAGAAGGCGCGCGAGAAGAAGGCGCTGAGCCTGAGCTCGACGCGCAAGGAGGTTTCGGGATTCCTGAAGGACACATTGAAGGAGTCTGGTCTTCCGGTCACTGCTGCGACCGTCAAGAACGAGGAGTTTGCCGAGTTCTTCAAGAAGATTAGAACCACGGGAGAATCACCCACTCCTGAAGACGTGATCAAGGTGTGCAAGATCTTCAAGGATGACCTGACGCTCGACAACCTGTCCCGGCCTCAGCTGGTGGGAATCTGCAAGTACATGAACCTCAACACTTTCGGCACGGACGCCATGCTCCGGTACAACATTCGCCACCGCATGCGCCAGATCAAGCGCGATGACCGCGCCATCTTCCACGAGGGTGTCGAGTCTCTGTCCGTTCCCGAACTGCAGATGGCCAGCGCCTCCCGTGGTATCCGCACGCACGGTGTCTCACCCGCTCGCCTGCGTGAGGACATGTCGATGTGGCTGGACCTGCGTCTTAAGCAGGGCGTTCCATCCACCCTCTTGGTGTTGAGTAATGCCTACGTGTACGCCCAGGGCGGCAAGGAAGCCGAGATGTCGTCCCAGATCGAAGCTCTCCAGGCCGTGTTGTCCAGCATCCCCGAGGAGCTGTTCCACGAGATTGAGCTCGAGGTGCACAACGCCGAGGGCGCCGCTACCAACAAGCAGCGTCTAGAGGTCATCAAGGAGCAGCAAGAGCTGATCGAGGAGGAGAACGAGCAGAACAGCGAGAACGAAGAGAAGGGTGTCGCGGCTCCCAAGGATACCGAGGACATTGACGACAAGGACGACGCAAAGTACGAGGCCAAGTACAAGACCCAGTCGGGTGAGGCCACTGAAGCCATGCAGGAGGGCGAGAAGGCCGAGCAGGCTGCCCCGGCCAAGGAAGAGAAGAAATGATTTCCATCATTCTTCTTCCCCTTTGCGCGTTGATGAACTGTGACATAGATCTCCTTTCTCCTTACCCACCCATCCTCCCTACTTTCTCCCATGTGTTAGTGTGTATACGATAGACTCCTGTTTGTTTCCTGTTCCTGCTTTATGGATCCCATGGTTGGACACCGTCATCTGTTCTCTTATCTTATAGCCTTTAAACCGTCTTCTTTGTGATGTACCCAACTCAAATAGATACTTGGGCGGTTGATCTGGACAAAATAGTGGAAATTTAATGGATATCAGACATAATCCGTCCATCCATGCATACATACATACCTAGTACGGAGTACCTGGTGGTTGAGAAGAACAGAGCGGCTCCTTCGGCCCTTAATCTACCTCGGCAATAAGCCATGGAACCTAACCACTCACCCAACTCTCTACCCTCCTATCAAGTGATCTATCTACCCCAGACCAATTCCAAACCCCAATTTACTTGATTATCTATCCTCTCCTGAACCTAGTTAGTCCACTGCTTTAATTTATTAGAATTGTCCCCCTGCAATGCGAATCCTCCCCCGCCACCAACGAGTCCTAATCCCACTGTGCCGCCAACCCCGGATCATTCGCACCTTTACCACTCACAGTCCCAGCCGCAACAACAGCATAATGCCACCTCTGAATCTCGCATCAAAGGTACAAACAATCCCCCCATCCCTACCCCAACACATACCACATATATAATCTCCCCTTCCTCAATCAAATATACATGCCCCTCTCATTGTCACACCCCATCTCCACCCCTTCCTACATAGTACTAAGAACTACCCCATGACGTAACCAACCCAACTAAGCTAACCCTCACAACCCAGAAAGCCATCTCACGATTAAGAAACTATGTCCCGCCACCAACGAATTATGAGTCCGTGCCGCTGTCTAGACGTGCGGCCGTGCTGGTTCTGCTGTATGCGGATCGGAGGGGGGATTTGAGGGTGGTGTTGACGATGAGGGCGGCGACGTTGAGTTCGTGTGAGTTTTTCTTCTTCTTCTTCTTCTTCTCCTACGTGGGTGGGGATGCGTAAGGGGAGTAGATGAGGTAGGGTAGGTTAGGATTATGGATTATGGCTGATGATGATGGTGTAGATGCTGGACAGGCTGCTTTGCCGGGTGGTAGGTCTTCTTTTCTTTTCTGTTTCTGGGTCTCGCAGATACGAAGTGTAGAACCTGTTTGTCGAGAATACTGGCCACTGTCTACGGCTGTAGGATATATTGTATCTATGAGAACACTGACCCGCGCAGGAAAAGCCGATGCATTAGAAGAAACGCCCTTCCAGACGGCTCGACGTGAAGCCAAAGAGGAAATCGGACTTCCTGATACCAATCAGAAACTGTCGCAGCCTTTCACGGTCGAGCATCTCTGCGAGTTCCCGGCTAATCTGGCGCGGACGGAACTGGTAGTTCGGCCGTGTGTGGCGCTATTGCATTCTTTTGATGAGCGAACGGGTGAGAATGCCGATCCCGAGGTGTCCTTGATACCTAGGTTGGATGCGCGGGAGGTGGCTGCGGTGTTTACGGCGCCGTTTCGGAATTTCCTCCGGAGTAGGGATGAGGAGGATTGGGGCGGGGATCCGGCGGATTGGTATAAGGGGGCTTGGACGGAGTGGCATCAGTCGGATTGGCGGAGTGAGTGTTCTCTTTTTCTGAGATGAGATGGGGTTGGATCTGACGGTGGAGTAGTGCATCAGTTTTTTGTCCCGGTTCGGCCTAAAGAGGTGGTCAAGCCGAAAGATTGGAATAAGGAGCAGAAACAGGTAATCGACCGCTTGGAGGAACAGGAGAAGGCCGAGCAGGTAATCCGCTACCGGGTGTTTGGGATGACGGCACGAATGCTGGTGGATGTGGCGCGGGTTGCATATGCAGAAGAGCCCGAGTTTGAGCATAACAGCCACTTCGGAGATGAAGCGATCATTGCGCAGTTGCAAAAAATGGGCCGCTTGAGTCCGATCCGGAAGAAGGGGGACCAGTTGACGAGGGAGGATATGAGGATGGCGGCGAAGCTTAGTTGATAGTTACTACCTGCCTGAATAGATGTCCTGTATGGATAGTTTCACCCGCTAGAATTCGTGGCTTCCAAATCCATTGCAACCAAATCGGACCCAGCACGAAGGTCTGGTATCTTGTGAGACGTCACCACGCGAGATCAGTGTCACTCGATCAGAAAAGGAGACACAGGCAGGTTGATAGGACAAACCCCTGAGATGCAGGCGGCTCGTAGGGACAGCGGTTCGCAATCCCATGTTTGTCTCTGCCAGCCACTGCTGTCGGGCCGGGGTTGCTGATGATCGTCTATGATTGCCTGCTGCAGGTGCCCGTCAGGTTGGCGCTACGGAATGCTTGATGTGCGCAAGCAATCTTGTGATGACGCTCGAGGTGCATAACCGACGTTGTGCATTTGCCGGTTGACATCCTCCGAATTGCCATAGCGTGTTTCCACGCCACATCTCCGAACCACATTGTAGTCTCCTGTTGGTTGCACAAAGCAAATATTTGTCATCGCACTCTGTCGTCGGTTGTGGATTGTTTGCGTGAGGCATCTAGCTATGCATTGAAGATATCAGTACCTGCAGAAAGGCAATCATGCAGCGGGTGTACGTGCTGTTTCTGGTGGGTTTGTGGCATTGCTAATCTTACGCAGTTGACAGAAATCCTGGCCTGCAGACACGGTTGTTTCCGAGGATGGATTCCTCATTTACGAGGAGAAGCATAACTGGTGGCTTCCGATATTGCATTCTGAAACCCATGTCATCTCCGCAGCTGCTAGAAATGGAAATTCAGTCAATGTGAAGTTAGCTGGAGGTATGATGGTTGAAGAAGGATGACCCTGACCGGCATGGGTTGCTTGTCGCCGCCGCTGCACGTGGCCAGGCCAACTTGCTTCAGGCACATCCCAAGTCAATTGTCTTTCTAACTGCACCTTGCATTGATGTGGCCCTCTTGCTAGCATTATCGGATGTCTGGCTCGCCAGTTTCAAGATAGAGGAATTATGTAACAACCCTAGACCCTTTCAGTCATGCTAATGCTGGATCGAAATGGATCATAGTATCCGGCTTTCCTCATCTCAATTGCAACCATGACTAATTGCTGGACATGCAGATCACCACATAATACGGAGTATCGATGCTTCTGATACGAAAATGACCTCTCATTGGGCTCTCGGGCCGTGTGCACTACTACATGGTCGTGCTTGCGCCCATTGGGACCACTTACATTTGCACATGGCACAGGAAGTACTCCATACGGAGTACAGACATGGTCACCTGCTGCCAACCTCCGAGCCATGGTCTGCATCAGTCTACAAGCTGGAATGTGTCGAAGGCTGGTTTAGGGTTTGGAATGCCGTCTGCTGCCTAGCCTTTTAGTCCGCCAAGTGCAGGTGAGACATCCCGTGCAACAATGCTAGTGCCATGATCTCTCATTGCAATGACGGAAATACATGGAACTAGAATGCCCAGCAATGCCATCAGGGAAGGCTCCCACCGCCAATTCCAGACGGCCGGATTTCGGAGCTGGCGTCCATCGAGACGTCTGCATCATGGCGGATCAGATTTGGAATCTACCTACCAATCACCAACGCAGGTCGGCTCGCATTGCCCGCACCAACAGTGCTTGGTCGCTATGGGACCAGCCTCGATCCGCCAGTGATCTGAAACGGGTCGGGTATGCCCGTGAGTGGAATTCGGGCGCGCTCTTGAATGGTGACGCCCCACACTTGACCTGGAAGGCTCGCATTGTAGCGCATGCCTTCTTGTCTCATCATGAGCTCATGGTCTCGATCGGATCGATCGACTGAGTTGTTATCTGGGTGGATACGAGTGATAGCATGAAGTCAGCGCATACCGCGACTACCAGCTATCTCCACCGTGTGCCAACTGATCGCCTCTCGGGCTCAGCTGCATCGCGATTCGATCGTGTCCGAATCATATCCACTAAGTCCGTCGCACAGTATGATGTCTGCTGATGTGGGCGAATGTGGCGTCGCTATGTTGACAGCGTCTGGTTTCACCGATCAATCGGCCGCCTGGATTCCTGTATCGGCTTCGATGGGGCTGACAGGCGTGGCCACGCAGCTGAAACCCGAGAGGAAGGGACGAACAGTGGAGGCCAGAACGAGGCACATCACGGCGTGGAAGGTGAGACGCTGGGGGTGACCTATCCACGAAATCCTTGGAGCGATACCGGCCTGGAGCACGTGTCTTGGCTGGAATGACCTGTCATAGAATGAATGAGCGCCGGTTTACCTCATCGGCGTCGGCTTCCTTGGTGGAAAAGAGCACGGCGGGGGCCAAAAGTGTATTCCCTGCAGTCAGAGACGTCAATGGCCAATGCGTGGGTTGTCTGCCATGTGTCTGCTATGAAGGGGGTTAAGCATCGACAATGGGCATTATGGTCTGTTCTCAACAAAAGCAGAGCAATTCTGGAGAGACTATCTGTGTTACATGTCATATATGTACCTTGCACTGGCGGGAAAAAGAAACGAGAGCGACGCAGCTAAGGGAGAAAATGCGACTAAGAAACTAAGCTAGGCGTGCAGAGAAGAGAGACGGAAGAAAAGAAGAGGGTCTGTCAAAGACGATCTCCATACCGCAATGTGACCTATCCCATCATGTATGTCATTCGCGCGGACTGGAAGCTTTCTTCGGACTGCAGGCCGGGGACATGCCGGGTAACCCGTCCACGCTTCCGGTTAGCGAGATGGCTGAGTTCATTAAATCGGTTCAGCCGTCAGGGATGAGGAGGATGAAGGGAGCTGAAAGGCGGAGGCAACCAGGGATAAGCGGACGGTGTTCTTTGTTGGCGAGCCAAAACTAGCGACCGACAAACAAAAATAACCCCGAAGGATCAGAGGATGATGACTGGTGAGAGGCCGATCTGCCCCGGGAGGCACTAATAATAATCGACCAAGTGGGTTCTGTTCAGACTGGCAGGGAGCGATCGACTCTGGGGTCCTGCGGGCTTGGATCACTCCGGCGTTGGTGCGGTTGCTGGTTGAGGTTCGTATTTCCCGGCCCTAACTCTGTTGCGTCGCAGCCATGCTCCATCCTTCCATCCCATCCATCCCAGCAGCCATCGTTTTTCTCAAATCAATGCGCCATTGCATTCTGACTGGATCCAGGGCCCCGGAGGCGAGGTTACACGGAATCTGCCCATGGCGCGCCAACAACCCAGCCCACCCACCGCCATCCCTTGCATGAGGGTGTCAGTCTCATGAGGCTATTCCCGCTCATGATGATGACCCCGACGATCCTGCGGCCGACCAGGAACTGCCCTTGAGATATATCGGTTTTTACTTTTTCTTTTCTGGCTCTGGTCGGTCCTGATCCGGCGGACCCATCTGACTCCGCCCGACTCCTTGGGATCTAGGGATGAACGAACGGCCGGAACAGCCAGGCGGCCCTCGTTTAGCTGCATCGCGACCCTCTCCCCTAATGGATCCTCTGGATTGGCATCCCATCACATCACATCCACTGCTTTTGTCGGCCTCGTTCTCTCCTCTTCTCCTCTTATTAACCCCTCCCTTTCACGCCTGCCATTTCCTCCCCCCCTCTCTTCTCCTCTCTTCGCCCTTCGTCCGCGCTTTCTTTCCCTCGTTCTCCTCTTGCCGAACCATGGTCCCGCCTGGTTCTTTATCTCTGCAAACCCGGATAAAGACACCGGCCACAGGCTGACCTGGCCGGGGACGGTCGTGTGATTGATTGATTGTTTGTTTGCTTGCTGGCTTGCTGGACTGTCATCCTGGCCGCCCCAAAAGGTTAAAATTGCAACGAGGCCGGCGACTGGCGATAATCAAAAAAGCAACGAACCTGGCCGTGTTCGGGTCACATTTTTGGTACTTCGCGACTGTCCTTGACGCTTAACGGAGCACATACTCATCCGGTCGACGGGACCCGATTCGACGTTGTGGTTATCTTTCTCTTCACTCCTTCTGCTTTGTTCTTTTGTTCCTCTGTTTTTTGCCTTGCCACGCTCTCCTCCCCCCGGCCCCGAGGAGGGGGTAGTCATTAGAGACGCCCTTCCCCTCCCTGCGTTCCCGTCTTATAACTACAATCTACTGCCACGCCCACGATATACTTCCGTGCCCGAGCCACCCACCCATCACCACCATCAGCATGCTTTCCCCGTCCTCGTTGGCTCTCCCTCGCCAGGCCCCTCCGGTGAGGCCATCTCGGTCCCTGGAGGGACTGGAACAAGTCATCCCTCCTCGAGTCCCGATACCCCCCGCTCGCCCGATGCTGCTGCACCTCGATAAGCCGCTGCCCGAGCTCCCTCCTAAGCCGCTGCCTGAGACGCCGTCGATGGATGAGGGCTCCACCGCGTGGAGTGATGACAGCAGCACCGTCTCTAGCTTCTATGACAGTCGGCGCTTTTCCGAGGATTCCACCGAAAGTTACCCTGTTTTTGTCCGCTCCGGTTCGGACGATCTGACTGAGCTTGTCGATCATTCTCACTCTCCCACCCCGGGACCTCATCCTCCCCACCACCTCGCCATCACCACCACATTCCTCCATGATGACCACTCCGACCGTCCGCCGCCGTGGACGGCCAACCGGACGGGTCCGAATCATTACTTCCGGGAGAAGAAATGGGACTTTTTCCCCGAGTTGGCCACGCCCTCGGCTCTACCGCCATCCCCGCGTTTTGCGACTCGCCCCCGCAGGAAGAACAGTAGCCGACTAAATCTCACCGTTTTCGACTTTTCCAAGGGCCGCAACCGCTGGAACTCGTCCGATGTCCGCAACTCGATCCGCTCCTATGTGCAACGGCGCTTGTCGAAAAATTCCTTAGAAAGGAACAAGAGCAACCGGTCTTCCCCCGCGACTGTCCCAGCGGATCATGCGCGCACCCCGACTCCATCCAGCAAGAGCACCGCATCGAAAGAGCTTTCCATCCCGGAAAGTCCGACACTATCGAGCCCTGTGGAGGTCTCCACGGCGGGGAAACGCCTGTCACGCCTGTCGACCCGCTCAACCATGGGTCCTCGCGGGAAGCGCCCGCGGGCCCTGGCGTTCCAGCGGAACAAGCAGCTGGCCGTCCCCATGTCGCCGTATCAGAAGTACGGCGCGGCGATCTGGGACACACCCAGTCGCGAGAAACGCATCAGTTACCGACAGAGCCACCAGGTCCGGTTTCCCCGATATCGGAAAGCAAGCTCGTCCAAGAAGGGCTTTGTGTCCTCGGCGACACCGCCCCTAACGCCACCAGCCCGGTCCCAACTCCAGCAGAACACCCGGGACTGCGTCCGCGCCTTGCAGGATGGGACACACCATCTCCTGGGTGCCCTCGATGGCGCAAGGAAGAAGATGATCGGGTCGCGGGGCGATCGACGGCACACTGAGCTGAAGTCGCAGATCCGACTCGTGGGACCAGTCAGTCCGTACAATAACAATTACGGACAGTCTGATCCATGGATTTAGAAAGGACGGGTCCACTCTCTACTCATATCTCTTTCTTTCTGTTCTTTTCTTTTCGTTGTCCCTTTTAAGATATCCCTTTACTTCATTGTCATTTATTAGCCATTAGCCCGTCTTTTCCGGTCGCTCTCTACCTCTTTTCGTGTCTTGTCATTACACCGTGATATCCCGTTGGCATTTTCAGGTTGCTCGCTCGGCGTTGGGGATATAGGATGGATCTGATAGCATGTTGTAATACGACTTTTACCTATACATTGAATCGGTACACTTAAACCTTCAATTTATTGCCTACCAAGATATCACTCTACCAATTATCTGTATAGATAGTACAGGAATGTAACATGTACATCCCCCCTTACCTCCAAGGCTCCGACCCGATAGCGTGATCTCAACCCATGCGCATGATCCTACCTCCCCCACACAGATGAGACCAACTGTCTCTCCCCCCTGCTTTCACTTATCATTCACTGCGAACTCGGAATATTAATTGACCTGTTATAATCTCCGCAATCCGTATCCCCCTGTCCAAACCCCCTTCTCCTATACATTCACCTCCATTAACACTAACATATCATGATGATCTTCAAATGAACCCAAGAAAGATCATCAACAGCGACCACTAATAGCACATTCAATCAAAGGAGTTGGTAGTATAGACACCTATATATTTAATTCAATTACCTACTGTAAGTAAGAAATCCATCCCCATATCCAAGATTTGTCATAAAGTATGTCCCTGTACGACGTATATGCATCTACCCATAGAAGGGGACAGGACAGTACGGGACGGAATGTAGCTCGGGTTATTGTGTATTGTGGATGGGATGGGAGGTGGGGGGATGTTGTATTACCTTACCCTCTATGTACCTTACCTTCCTTGATTGGTCTACTATTGCTGTGTTACCTATCGACCTAATAGCTATATCTCCCCCTACTAGTACTCACTTAGGTAGGTAGGTATATGGGATAGGGGTCTGGTGATATCTAGATACTTGCTAGGAAGGGAGAATGTCTTGCTTCGGAGAAATTACTGTGGATGTTGGTGCTTGGCTTATGCAGGGGGGGTGGGCTGGCTGTATGGTTGGTTGGCTGACTGGCTGGCTGTTTGGTTTAGTTCATGTGGGATGCGTAGGTATGGCTCGGCGGAAGATCTTGCATATGCTAGATACTATGTATGTGCTGTAGGCTGTATGTGTGCTTGGGTGTTGCGTCGGGGGATTTATGTAGGTGATGTACTTCGTATGCTCGGTAGGGGTATCTCAGGCGCGGTCAGGAAAGATTAACTTGTATTTGTGATGATAGAAGAAAAAAAAATCATCAACAGTAAGGTGGTAACATCAGAAGCTAACTATGGTATTCTATATTTTATCCGTTCGCCCAACATCGCCAGTCCGGAACCAACCCAATGAACCCGAAAGAGACCCGACCCGAATGAAAAGAACTTCACAATTGCGCAACATTTTCCAGAATCTGCACCTCCTGGCCGGGCTTGAACGCCGGAAGACCGATGAACGGGCAGCCCGCACACCGGAAGGCATCGCCCAGCGCACAGTTACCGCACGAGCCAGTCTTGCCCTCCACGGTGAAGTCCAATTCATTCAGGTCGTCTGTCTCCAGCTTCAGCACGTTCAAAGCCTGGTCTGCCTTCTTTCTCTCCGCCTGTTCCTCTGCTTCGAGTCGTGCCGCGAGACCGCACGTGCAGTCCTTGCAGGCTCGGCGCCGGCGACCGGGCTTGGGCTGGCATTCGGGGGCTATACATCAATCCGTCAGCAAGGCTTAGAATATGGATGTGATAAGGGTAACTCACGTTGAATGGGCCTCTTCAGGTCCTCGTCCGACAGTAGTGTGTCCTCATCAATCAAATCATCGTCATTATCGTAGTCGATTTCATTATTAATCATCCCCACGGTCACAGGCTGGACGGGCGGCGCGGGCGCAGGAGCAGGCGCAACCGTCTCCAGCTTCACAGCATCCTTCTTCTTTCCATTACGTCGCAAGGGTATAGCGAATGACTTGGGCTGATCCATCTTCTCGAATCCGGCATCCGTCTTGATCAGCCCCGCCAAAACAGCCTCGCGCTCCTCAGCCTCCCCGAAGAAGTTATCCTGGGTCTGCAGCTTCGCTCCGGCCTTCATGCACGGAACCAGCGCGGTGTACACGTCTCGCGTGAGCAGGTGGAGTGCCTCCGACCGCCGCGTGCCATCGGTATCGGTAAGGACGAGGATGTGATCGTAGGTGTTGGAGGGAAGAGAGACGAAGCCGGCAGATATGCGGTCGAGCATCTGCAGGTCGGTTGTGGAGCGGTCGAAGGTAGTGAAGAGGTCTCGTAGCTTCTCTTCCTGGGTGGCGATGGAGGGGGGTGCGAGGAGGAGGGTGCGCTTGGAGGGGTCGGTCGACTTGGGCTGGAAGGAAGGAGTGGGCGCCATGTCAAAGTCGGGCGTGGTGTCAATGGTCACGAACGAGGGAGCCATTGTGTCGGTCTACCTGTAATTTCGTTCGTGAAGGAGGAATAGAGAGGTAGAAAGGGAGGGGAGGAGAACTTGAGGTCAAAATGACCGGGACCGTGATCGGACGCTTGTTTTTGGGTTTGTCTGGCTGACTCAATTGTCATCTGACTGCGTTGTGATTGGGTGGTGGGGTCGGTGGCAGAGATTGTGTTTGAATGTTATCGCCGGTATTTTTGGGGTTATCTTTGGACTTCGGATTACAAATCTGCGCTGGACGGCGCAACCCCGAGGAAATGCTGGGAGACAAAGAGTCAATCGGCCGATCGTGATAGGCCTTGCTCGCTCCTTTCGGCAATGATGAGATTCTGGGGGATTCTCCTCGGATTCTGGTGACTTCAGCGTGATCCTTCTCTCCAATGCCCCGCACTAATATTACTTCAGCCCCGATGTTATTGAGCCTGCTGGATGGCCGTGGAAATTGCACGGTAATTACTGGCCCTCTTGGGTTTAGCGCAACTGGCCTGCTGCCCAAGCTGGCTGACTAATGGGCTTCGCTCAACCCCGCTTGTTTGTTGTTCGCTGACGGCCCATGATGTCACAAGACGGCTGGTGAGGGTGGTTGTCTTCCCTATTAACCTCCTCAACCGGATGCTCTGTACTCCGTACGTATATTTAGGTGCCAGAAGCAGTTGCTTTGTGCGCACAGATGGTCATTATTGGCGTGTTGAGCTGTCTGCTCCGGAGTGGTCAGTTGTCTACCCCAGACGCATTCCAACCTTAATCGTACCCCGGAAACGGCCATCGGACAGGTAGATGGGTGGACTCGACAACTCGAGAACTCAACAGCCACGACGCTGGCTTCTGGGCACTACAAGGTATTAATTGAAAGGGGCTGTTTGCGGTCCATCATATATACGAGATAAATTACGGAGTAGCTATGGCTTGTAGTGTCAACTTCTGTACCGTCGGACCAGAATCCTACACTTCTACACCAACTCAAACTACACGCTACATTAGTCGATTGACTCCAGCCATCAGCCTTGGCAGAGTCGCTGGGATAAGACACAGAGTAATACCGAGTCAGTCCTCTCTCATGTGTATGGCCGTTGCGAGCCCACGGACGGTGGCTGATGAGGCAGCATCCCCGGATCCGCAGGAATGCCTGCAACCAACGTCACCTGCCTGGCTGTGTTCCTGGCCGTTCCTGGCGACTCCTCACTTCCCTCCACCTCGAGCCATCTCCCCGCGCTCCTTCAATCATAACAAGTCATCAAATGCTTCAACATTTGCGCACTTTCCATCCAAACCGTTGCGCTTAGCCTTCTATTTAAATAAACTAGACCCGCTACCATGGGTGGAGACGTTCCCCGGCAAGCTCCCAGCGCCCTTCCCCAGACTCCCGCGGGCCCCGTCGGTCAACGCATCAAGAACATCTACACCGACCGGCTCAAGCAATTCACCGCTACCGGTCAGTATGAAGGCCAAAACCTCATCTCGTAAGTCCATCCTCAATTTGGTTCCCATACAGCATTTGGTGGTTCTACCAATTGGCCTTATTCCTGCCGACCCACATTAACGCCATACTAGCAAGCTGGCCGAGGCCGTCAACTCCGACGAACACCATGTCAAAATTTCAGTATATTCGGTTCCCGACCTCAAGCGTCCGACCTTCAAAGAGGCTACCGCCAATGAGTTTACGCCTACCCATATCGGAGCCTCGTTTGGCCCCAGCTGGTCTACCCATTGGTTCCGTATCCGCCTGACGGTCCCCGAGGATTTGCGTCAGAAAGAGCGCCTGGAGTTCCACTGGGATGCAAACAATGAAGGCTTGGTCTGGACGGAAGATGGCCACCCCCTTCAAGGTCTCACTGGCGGCAACGAGCGCATCGAATGGATCATTCCCGATGCCTGGCGGGATGGAAAAGAGCATACCTTCTACATTGAGATGGCCTGCAATGGCATGTTTGGAAATGCCCCGGGCGGAGATTCCATCCAGCCACCTAACCCTAATAAGTATTACACATTGAGCAAAGCGCAGATCACTGCCGTCAATCTGGAGGCACGGGCGTTGTTCTACGATTTCTGGATCATTGGAGGTATGTTCTAGCCATCCTTCCATGCACGCTGTGCATGATGTTTTTGATTACTCATATGTGCACTAGATGCGGCCAGAGAGTTCCCTGGTGATTCTTGGGAGTCTCATGAAGCCAATATGGTAGGTAATGCTATCATGGATGCGTTCATTGCCGGCAATGGAAGCAACGAATCCATCAAGGAGGCACGCAAGATCGCCAGGAAATACCTAGGGGACAAGGTCGATTCTTCTGAAGTGTACGAGACCGACACACAGCCCATCGTCTACGCCGTCGGACATTGCCATATCGACACTTGCTGGCTGTGGCCCTGGGCGGAAACCAAACGCAAGGTTGCCCGATCATGGTCGAACCAATGTGATCTGATGGAGCGATACCCGGAGCACCGTTTTGCTTGTTCCCAGGCGCAACAGTTCAAGTGGCTAAAACAATACTATCCCTCGGTTTTCGATCGCGTGAAACAATGGGTCAAGAAAGGTCACTTCCAACCGATTGGTGGTAGCTGGGTCGAGCATGACACAAATATGCCTAGTGGAGAGTCCCTCGTGAGACAGTTTCTCTACGGGCAACGCTTCTTCGAGAGCAATTTTGGAGAACGCTGCACAACCTTTTGGCTTCCGGATACCTTCGGCTATTCCACGCAGATACCCCAGATATGCCGCCTGGCGGGGATGAGTCGCTTCTTTACCCAGAAGCTCAGTTGGAACAACATCAACAACTTCCCCCACACTACCTTCCAGTGGGTTGCGCTCGATGGAAGTCAAGTTATCTGCCACATGACACCGGCGGAAACCTATACTGCCAGTGCCCACTTTGGTGACGTGAAGCGCAGCGTGACTCAACACAAGTCGATGGACAATGATAACACATCGCTTCTGGTCTTTGGCAAGGGAGATGGCGGTGGTGGGCCGACCTTCGAGCATCTGGAGAAGTTACGTCGCTGCCGTGGTCTCAGTGACAAGGTCGGCTTGCTTCCCCGGGTGAAGATGGGGGAGTCGGTCGACGACTTCTTTGAGAAACTCGAGAAGAAGGTGGAACAAGGCACCCGCTTCGCTACGTGGTACGGTGAGTTATATTTCGAGCTGCATCGGGGCACGTACACTACGCAGGCCAACAACAAGCGCAACAACCGCAAGTCGGAGTTCTTACTGAGGGAAATTGAATACCTTGCTACTCTGGCTACCATCACGCAGACTAGTGGTGAGTATAAGTACCCTAAGAAGGAAATCGACGACATGTGGGAGGATGTCCTCTTGTGTCAGTTCCATGACTGCCTCCCTGGTAGCTGCATTGAAATGTGCTATGATGATTCCGATGAGCTCTACAAAAAGGTATTCGAAACCGGCCAGAAGGCACGGGAGGATGCTCTTAAGGCTCTAGGATTCGGAGGCAAGAGTGCCAGAGGTCTCGTTGCGATCAACACATTGCCATGGCATCGCTCAGAAGTTGTCAAGGTTCCTGCTGAGCTTGCCACTGCGGGTGTCCCCAGGTACGCGATTGTCAGTGGTGAGACTGGTCCCATCCAGTATCAGCCTCCTGCAGCTTCTCAGACGGCACCTGCTGTGACTGTCTCTGAGATTGAGCCCGGTGTATTCCGTCTGCAGAATGAGAAACTGAGGGTAGATGTTCACGATGGCATCATAACTTCCCTGTATGACCTCGAAGCAAAGCGTGAGATTATTGCCAAGGGTGGAAAGGCTGGTCAGCTTGTGATATTTGATGATAAGCCACTTTACTGGCAAGCCTGGGATGTTGAGGTCTTCCACCTTGACTCAAGAAAAGAGTTGCAATCCGGAAAGACTACTATTTCCGAGAAGGATCCGTATCGGGTCAGCGTTGTCACTGAAACCCGGATCAGCGAGAACAGCTGGGTCAAGACGACCCTGAGCTTGGCTGCTGCGGTGGGAGACCAGCCATCCTACGTGGAAATGGAGAGCGAAGTCGAATGGCGGGAGACCATGAGGTTCCTCAAGGTCGAGTTTCCGGTGGACATCACGAATACTGAGGCATCGTACGAGACACAGTACGGGATTATTAGGCGTCCGACGCATTACAATACTAGGTGAGTTGATTTATGATCGTATAGGTATGCTGCTAACGTGTTTCAGCTGGGATATGGCCAAATTCGAAGTCTGCTGCCACAAATGGGCAGATCTGTCGGAGAACGGCTACGGGGTTTCGGTCCTCAACGACTCCAAGTACGGGTTTGCAACCTGCGGTAACCTGATGCGCCTTTCTCTATTGCGCGCACCCAAGGCACCGGATGCTCATGCAGATATGGGTCGTCATCGCATCCGCTACGCAATTCTCCCGCACGCAGGACCCTTGGGTCACCGTACGATCCGGGCAGGATACAGCTTTAACCATCCCCTTGTCCTCGAGACGGCATCTTCCCAGGAAGCCACAGACGTATTCAAGTCCATCTCACTTGAGGGATCTCCATCACTCGTATTGGACACGGTGAAGCGCGGTGAAGACGACGAAGACGTGTCTCGTGACAACCTGCCACGGCGCGCAGGCCGGAGCGTCATCCTCCGGGTTTTCGAGTCATTGGGTGGCAAGAGCCGTGGAACCATCAACACCAAACTCCCCATCAAAAAGGCGTGGAAGTGTAACGTGCTCGAGGATGATGAAACGAGTCTGACGCTGTCTAAGGGTGATAGCGATACTACGAGCATTGATATCGAGTTGAGGGCTTTCGAGGTTGCGACGTACAGACTGCAGCTGTAATCGGCTTCTATCCACTATCGCGTGACAGCCGAAGGGAAATCGTCTTGCGTATCTGATTCCAAAATGAAAACATCCTTTTGAGGTGTATAATCTAGCATGTCAGTGCCAATGCAATCTAGTAGTACAGAGGATATCACAAACTATAAGAAACCGAGCCGATGCAGCGAGCCCAAGATAGCATCTGCGCCTCCGCCAACCCAGACAAGAAAAGAGAAGCAAACCCATCAACACCAACAACCCCATCAATCAATCAATCAAACCAGCGGATCTATCAATCCCGCCCATACGTAATCTTCAACCGCTTCGTCGGCGGTCTATCCCCATCCGTCCCATCATCCTCCCCTTTATCCTTATTACTCCCCACCGACTTCTTCTTATTCTTCGACGACTGTCCCTTCACACTATTCGCCGCCGACGACACGTCCCCATTCCCGGGTTTCCCCGTCGACCCATTATACGTCGAGTTCGGAGTCGCAGCATGTGACGGTGTCGTTTGCGCGGATGACGGAGCCGGCGAATCCTATCCCCATTCCATACCCCATTAGCCCTCATACCCTTCATATCCAACCAAATACACCTGGCAAAGGAAGAGAAGGAAGAACGACATACCCGCATAAACCCCGCCGAACTCCTCGAAAACACCCGATCCGCATCCGTCACCGTCGCTTTTCTTCTCGCCGCGCCACCACCACCTCCTCCGCCGCCTACTCCGCCTGATAGCGCAATTCCGCTGCCTCCGAGCCCCGCTCCGCTCGATGATCCCTTGATGTAGTTGTCGAATCCTTTGATGATGTTTCCGGCGGTGGTTTCTTCGAGGTAGGATTGTTCGAAGCGGTAGATTTGGTCTTCGAGTTGGGCCTGTATTTTATTTCATGAGGTTAGTTGATGTGGGGGGAAAGTAGAGGGAGTTGATGAGGGGAGGGGAGGGGAGGGGATAGTACCATGCTTTTATCCATGAGGCGCTTTTTCTGGAGAGTGTCGCGGAGTTCGCGCCGGAGTTTCTCATAGTAGGGAAGGCCGCGGTTTGTGGTTGAGGAGGCGGAGGTGTTGGAGTCGGGACCTTGGGAAGGGGGAGGGTTTGCGTTGGAGGTGGAATTGGAGTTGGAGTTGGAGTTAGAGTTGGAATTGGAATTGGAGTTTGCTGCTGCTGTGGTGGTGGAGGGCATTGTGGAATTGGTGATTGGGGCTGGTGTTGTTCCTGCTGGTGTGCTGGTTGTTGGTCCTGGAGTTGGGGCTGTTGTTGCGGTGGGTGCTGGAGGGGCGGGTTCGGCCATGGTTGAAATTTTTGGTGTGGTTGCAGGAGGGGAAGGATTGGACAGTTGATGGTTTAGATGGTGCGCATTGAGCGGGAGGGGAGGCAGTAGAGGGTAGCTGGAGCCTGGAGGTGGTGTCGCGAGTCTAGAAGCGGAAGGGAACGTGAGGATGGAGGACGAGTTGTGAGTGGAGGATCGCCCGCCAGATCTTATCGTCGCTGTTTGTCTGGTTTGCATGAATGGCCCCGTCACTTACGTACGCGGAGCTGCATCAGCTCCTCCTCCTTGCTACTCTCACCGGTTCTGGCGTCTGATCTGGACGGGTGGCTTGATATCATATTCTCATTCTGTGGGAGTTGCTGGACTTGCTGCACTCGATCTGATCTGGTAGTGGCGTTGGTTATTTTCCGATTTCGAGATGGATCACTCTATGCATAATATGGGGATGGACATGGATCATGGCCATGACCATGGTGATATGGATATGGGCGGAAAGTGCAGTATGAATGTGAGTGTCCTTTTCTCTGAGTTGTTATGGTCTTGATGGAGGTGGCGAGTGACTTGCTTGCTGTATTCTCAATTTGCTGCTACCAGGTACTAACAGGCTCGTGCTAGATGTTGTTCACCTGGTCGACGAAAGACCTCTGCATCGTCTTCCCCCAGTGGCACATCACCAGCACTTGGTCCCTTCTGGGTTCGCTTATTGTTATCGTGCTCTTGACGGCGGGCTACGAGGGCATTCGACAGCTTACACGGCGGTTTGAGGCGGCTCATGCTCGGAGGCTGGGCGCGTATACTACGGTTGCTGTAGGAGGTATGTTCTTCCGAGTTTTGATTGCGTTGGTGTATCTTGCATGCGGGGGATATTGGAGTCACGGTTTATCCCTCATCTTCGGGCGTCGGTTATTGGTTTGGTCCAACCTTTGCTGAGATGAGTACCTGACATCCGTCAAGGCAGCGATATCCACGACGATTCTGCCACGGCCAATGCCCCCTCTAGCGAGACACTGCCTGTCCCGAACGCCGGCTCACCCCTAGTTGTAGGCAGGGATAGCCGAAGGGCCGTCGAGCAAAAAGGAAAAATCACCATGGCGGCATTGTACGCTGTGCAGGTCTTCTATAGCTTTTTCATCATGTAAGTCTTCTAGCTCCATCCCTCCCCCTCGTCACGTTGAACAAAAGTGCTGAACTGTGCAGGCTGCTTTTTATGACGTATAATGGTTTTGTTATGCTTGCAGTTGCTGTTGGCGCCTTCGTAGGATATCTGGCGTTTGGAGACAACACATCGGCCAGCAAATCGGTTGCTTGTCATTAGTGGACCGCAAGACAAAGGCTTGTCTGAAGCCTTGCGGAACAGTTCTTGCTCTGACTCGGCATGTGCTTATCAGTAGCTTCGTTGGGTAGCCTGTGACCGGTTGTCGTTGATAGCAAGTTGCACATTGGGTCGAATGAACATGGGGTAGTGCGTCCACCTTCAAGTAGCGAATACCGTACTTAGGGAACTTCTACATCACTCCCATCATCTCCGAACCCGAAGCTGAACCCACCTCCTTCGGTAGCCCCGGCAGCGTCTTGCTCGGGCGTTCCGTGCACAATCTCGTCCCACTTTCTCTTCTTTCCCTCGTACTTCTTTTTCAGCTCTTCTTGTGCTTGCTGCAATAACTCGGGGTGGGATTCCTGCATCTGTGCCACGAACCGCTCGTAAGGATTGTGCACATCCTTTCTGAATCCCGAGACCTGGTCCGCCTTGTTGGACAAGAAGTCCAGTGCAGCGCTCAAGTGAGCACGAGGTATGAAGTTCTGTGTAATGGCGATAGCTGGTTCGATGTTGACGACCAAGTGCCACCAGCCCGAGGGCACGTGGAGGATCTCGCCCTCACCGCAGATTCCTTCAATGCAGCCCGGAGTACGCCGTGCTTCGGCATGGAAGCTGAAAAGCCATTCCGCAATGCTGAGTGGGGAAGTCACTTCACTCTGGTCGTCCGACACATAGACACCGGGAGGCGGCGGGAGCTTCGAAGACGACGGGAACATGATCCAGTACTTCGACCCTCGGACGACCGCATTCCACGCGCTGGTAGCGTTCGGATCCTTGTGAAAAGTACTCCCAGACCGCTCTGGTCCAATGATCAGCCATTGCCTGTCAGGACGGTCGTTTCCCAGCACGGAGAAGAAATCCTCCCCAAAGCATGGGGGAGGCCAGTAAGTAGCCTCTGGCTCCTGGTCTGGCTGACCAACCTTGAGACCCATTTTTGCCACGAAAGCCCGGTCGAACAGGTAAAGAGGGCTCTCGTCAGAGTTATTTCCCATATAATCAACGTAAGCATGGAAAGGCCAGTCCACTGCCTCTGCGCGGAAAACAGACTCGCCGTAGTGGTCAAGCAGCATATTTACGGACCAGTTCTTGTAAGCGGGCCATTGTTTCACTGGTTCAGTCAAGATGAACGGCGTGTCACTCCATTTCTCGTTGAATTCCTCAAACGAGAGATCCGGAAGACGAGCGATTTGGTTCCGGGCCGGAATATTCTTGACATAGGGTTCTAAAGATATATGCGCACAGTGAAACGGACGGTGCAAGACATCCGAGAACAGATTAGAGCAATCCAGCATGCACACCTCGGATGGAGGGATGTTAAGATAAGTGGAACGCCATGTACCCTTCCAAGAAAACCTGGCGGGAGGAGACCTGACTAAAGCGTTAGTGCAATGCTTCAGGCTATCTATAAGTCGCATCATGTACGAGGGGCAGAACATTGCCAGACACACTCCAATCAAGAATACCAGCAACTCACGGTTGACCAAAGAAGGAATAACATCAATTAACACAATAGATCTATGTCTTACCCGATAAAAAGAGCTTTCCAGAGATCCTCGGCTCTGGTGAAAGCATAAAACGCCTTGCAAGTCCGTCCTATACTTAAGAGACCAGGACCATCGAGATATTCCAGCAACATCAATATCAACTCATCTGGCAGCAGATTAAAGGTTCCAATTGCATGGCGCAGGTTCTCTGCGGCGAGCAAGGCATTGCCACTAGGCTTGACGCCCAGAGGATGGCCGGGAATGGCCTCATGGGCAGATAGATCCTCAACACTCTGGTTGGGATGTGAAGTGTAGGTGCCAGAATTCGCCTCGCCGTCGAGGGACCGGGCACTGTCCAAGGAATTGATGTCCGGCATTTTCATGCTTGGGAGGAAAACAAGTGACGAACCTGAATCCTCAAGACTTTCCTGATTTGGTGGGGAACGACTAGACCGGTCACAGACCGGCGGCGGTGGTACGCACTAGTAACAAGTCGCCCACACACTGCCAGGGCTGTCAGGCAGGGAGGATACCGGGGGGTATGCCCAACCCAACGATACCAACGGTTCAATGGAAGCCCACCGTAAGAATAGTACACCGTGAGCACTCGACGCACACCTGGTTGGTATCTACGGTCGTACAAGGGCCCTGCCTCCAGCGGCCAGCCAGCAAATAAGAGGGGGATGGCAAAAATCCCACGGGCCAAGGACGTGGGTAGGTTGCCCGATGGAGAAGGCGGTGCGTATCGGCTAGGCTAAACTGGCGCTAGAGGTCAAAAATTTCACCGCGTCAGAATGGAAAAGTGGCAGCGCAGGGGAAAAAAAGGTAAGAAAAGAAAAAAAAAGTTCGCAGTGGTCGTCCCGCCGCCGCTTCTGCTCCCCCATTTTCCCACACCATCTTCGGTCATCCAACTTGAACTTCTTTTCTCTTCCCACCCCTACGACTCTAGTAGTCTTTTGTGATATCTCTCATCCCCGAGGGTTGTGCTTCCAGGTTCGTCGTTCCCTGGCCAGTGTCTCTCTGCGCATTGCGGCCAACCCCACCATCCTCGCCTGTCGCTAACAAGCCTTTTCAGTTTTACTTTTAAAACCCCACCGTCTTGTTTGATCACAGCATCTCGCCTGTGATCCATCTTACACAACACCGCAAATATGGCTTCTAACGACAAGGGTTTGGAGGAGATCCCCGAGGGTATGTGCTACTCTTTCTCTTTTACTACGAATTTGTGGTCTTTATCGGTGTACTTCCTGGCGATGGATTGCCTGCCCCAAAAGTGGCAGAGCACGACGATGGGAATAGCCGCCACATCACAGTCAAAAGGGTATCGGTTAAAGAACTGAGCTGACCAAGATCTTCGAAATCAATAGGACAGATCGAGTCCAACTACGATGAGGTCACCGACTCCTTCGACTCCATGGACCTGAAGCCCGAGCTGCTTCGCGGTATGTGATACAAATTTTATCTCGGCCCGATAGGGTCTGGCTCAACATATTCTAACGCCATATCAGGTGTCTACGCTTACGGTTTTGAGCGTCCCTCCGCTATCCAGCAGCGTGCCATCATGCCCATCATCAAGGGTAGGTTTCCTTCCTCGCTGGGGCAATTCATGATGCTAACTAGGGCACCGCAGGCCACGATGTCATTGCCCAGGCCCAGTCTGGTACCGGAAAGACTGCCACTTTCTCTATCTCCGCTCTTCAGAAGATCGACCACAACCTCAAGGCCTGCCAGGCCCTGATCGTCGCTCCCACCCGTGAGTTGGCTCAGCAGATCCAGAAGGTCGTTGTCGCCATCGGTGACTTCATGAACATTGAGTGCCACGCCTGCATTGGTGGTACCAACGTCCGCGACGACATGACCGCTCTCCGCAACGGCCCCCAGGTCGTTGTCGGTACCCCCGGTCGTATCCACGACATGATCGAGCGCCGTGTCCTGAAGACCGACCAGATGAAGCTGTTCATCCTCGACGAGGCCGATGAGATGCTTTCTGTAAGTTCCTCACCCCGCTCGACCTTGCGAAGCAGAAGGACCCTGTACTGATCATCGCGATTAGCGTGGTTTCACCGAGCAAATCTACGACATCTTCCAGCTCCTTCCCCAGTCCACCCAGGTCACCCTGCTGTCCGCTACCATGCCCCAGGATGTCCTCGAGGTCACCACCAAGTTCATGCGTGACCCCATCCGTATCCTGGTCAAGAAGCAGGAGCTTACCCTTGAGGGTATCAAGCAGTTCTACATTGCTGTTGAGAAGGAGGAGTGGAAGCTCGACACCCTCTCCGACTTGTACGAGACCGTCACCATCACCCAGGCCGTCATCTTCTGCAACACCCGCCGCAAGGTCGACTGGCTCACTGACAAGCTCACCGCCCGTGACTTCACTGTCTCCGCCATGCACGGTGACATGGAGCAGGGCCAGCGTGATGTCATCATGAAGGAGTTCCGTTCCGGATCTTCCCGTGTCCTCATCGCCACTGACCTTCTGGCCCGTGGTATCGATGTCCAGCAGGTTTCCCTGGTCATCAACTACGATCTCCCCGCCAACCGCGAGAACTACATCCACCGTATCGGTCGTGGTGGACGTTTCGGTCGTAAGGGTGTTGCCATCAACTTCGTCACCGCTGACGATGTCCGCATGATGCGTGAGATCGAGCAGTTCTACAGCACCCAGATCGAGGAGATGCCCATGAACGTTGCTGGTAAGATCCTTTCCATCGATGATTGCTTGGTTGATGCTAACTCGTCTAGACCTCATCTAAACACCTTAATACCATCCTCTTACGTCCCTCGATGCGGATTACGAATGCAGTTGCCAATAACGCTCCAAGGGTGAGCTGCGGTGGGAAAAACGTTTTGACATCGTTGCGCTTCTCTTGGTAAAGGAGAATCCTTCAAAAAGTGGCTTTCTGTGTCTCCAGCATTTTCTCTTTTAGCAGTGGCAGGCAGGAACCGTATACCCTGCGCGTTTCTGTCTTTCTACTGTTCATGGTTTCCTTTGTCTTTTGTTGCTTATGGAGATGCGACACACGCTTGTGCGATTTTATTGCTGTAATTCATGGTTCTCTTCCGGAAACGCTTTTTCAGACTTTTTTCCTTTGCACTGTACCTAGCTCGCTCTGGTTGGTTAAGGATGCTGCGTTCATACTTGATCAAGAGGTCGGGCAAAAAATGTGATAAGCTCAAATCAGGCTTTCTTTTCCTCAAGGCACTTTGGGTGGACGAAGATATGATTATGGTTCGGACTGGTTGTATACCTGTGTTGAATACGATAGACCAGAGAGGTACATGCCATTCCATGGTTGCGTTGGCTATCTTAGACCTGTCGTGTAGACTAAACTTATCAAATGTTCAACCATCCGAGGTTTACGGAATCTTTAGTCCTATAGACCCCTCTTCCAACACTCCCAACTCCACCCATGTACATCCCATCAGCCCATCAAACCCACCTCAACACCATCGGACTATCATGTCCAAACCCCTCCGACCATGGGACCCCAACGCCCCCTCCCTCCTCTGGGCCCACGAAATCCGGCGCGAAAACATCCACCTCATCAACCAGCTCGACAACACACGAGCTGACCTCGCTACCGCCATCGAGACCATAGCTGATCTACAACAGCGAGTCAACGAGCTAACCCAGCAAACCCTCGACCAGAAAACCACTCTCCAGGATACCCTACATGACCTTGAAATCCAATTCGAAACTAAACTAGGAACTATGCGTGAGCGGATCGAATGTCTTGAGACTGAGAATCGTGGATTGAGAATGAGGCTTGATGCTAGTGAGCAGGGGTGTTCGAGACATGCTCGTGAACGGTATACGATGGAGGAGAGTATTCGTACGAGGGTTCTGGATGAGGTGCGGATTGAGTTGGGTCGGATACCTGGGGTGTTGAGGATGAGGACTGAACGGACTTGTCTGGGGTCTGATGTTCTGGTTCCGGATTCGATGCCCATGGAGTCTGGGTCTGGTCCTGTTGGTGGTCGGGATGCGTTGAGGACGTTGTCGGATACTACGTGGGGGAGTGAGAGTCAGGGAGAGGGGGTGGTTGACGGTTTTGGGGGGAATGGGGGTCTTGAGGAGTCGGGTGTAGATCTAGGTGGTGTTATGAGGCAGGGTGGGAGGTCGATTGCTGAGTACTTGGCTGATGTGGAGGGGATGAAACCGGGTTTGGCGCTACAGATGGCCGAAGAGGAGATACTTGGGGCGTTTGTGAGAGGGCTTGACGATTTAAGTGTGCGGATCTTGGTTGAAAAGGAGATGAATAGGGTTGGGTGGACGTGGGATGCGATGAGGGCTATCTTGCAGGTTGTGATTCGGGCAGGAGAATCACCTGTCACTATCACAGAAGACAAAATGGTCGATCGAGGGGGCAAGCAGTCTCCGAACAATGGGGATCAAGTCAAGCACAAGAAGCGAAAGATGAGGCGTTTCATACCCATTGTGCTGCCAGATGAAGAGGACAATCTCATTGCGATGGAGATGTTTCGACATTGAGGGCCAACTTGCGTGACGAGTCTTGATCCGAATGTTATTCAAGTATATGATGTCTATTTGATATACATATGCTATTTCAGTCGACCGTTTAGGTCTCGCTGTACCGGTATCTACCCACACGGTCCTCGACCTGGACCTCAATCCGGCCCTCCTCGAGCTCCTTGCCATCGACTTCGATGGACGCCTTCATCACATCGCCAGACTTGACTTCACCCACACCCTTGGGAGTACCGGTCAGGACAAGGTCACCCTTCTCCAGGGTCATCACACGGGAGATCTCGGCCAGGAGTCTGGGGATCCGGTAAAGCATGAGGCCAGTCGAGTCGGCTTGGCGCACCTGCGAGCCCACGCTCAGACGGAGGAAGGCATTGTGAGGGTCGGGGAGACGAGACTTGGCGATCTCCTGAGAGACAGGCAGGAAGGTGTCGAAGCCCTTGGCGATGGACCAGGGAAGGCCCTTCTTCTTCGCTTCTTCTTGGACGTTGCGAGCGGTCATGTCAATACCGAGGAGGTAGCCTATACGCAGCGAAGCACACACATTATTAGTCGCTGATCAATACTGTATGGCTCGAGGGGAGTATCAAGTATGACTGACTGTGGATCGCATCCAAAGCGCCCTTCTCGTCCTTCGGGTCCAGGTCCCGAACGGTCTTGCCCATCACCAGAGCCAATTCAACCTCATAGTGCAGGTTGGTACCCTGAGGCCGCAGGACAGGGCCCTCGCCCGGGCAGAGAATAGCGGAAGCAGGCTTCAAGAAGAAGAACGGCTGCTTGGGCTTAGTGTTGTTGAGCTCCGTGATGTGATCGCTGCGAACGATCGCCCATGTTAACCGATCAAAGCCCATTGTCATTACTCAACCTCAACTGCGGGGAAACATACGCATAGTTTCTGCCAATACAGATGACCTTTCTGCAATTGGCTCTGATCGAAGCGGCCATGGTGTCTGCTGGAGGGGAGAGTGGATCGAGGGGTTGGGAATGGAATCGCGGCGAGTGGTGAGCCCGGCGGGTAATAATATATGCTCGCGGCTCACCAGTCGGAGCTCAGCCGATGCGACAGACGGAACGGTCCTCCGCGCGGTGCGTGCGGAGACCTCGGATTCTCCGAGATTCGGAGCGTCGAGCCGTCGATGATAAGAGATGCGGGGAGATATGACTGCTATAGGTTTCATGTTTAGGAGACCTGGCTGTACGGAGTAATTGTCACTTGGTTGTGTTTAAGGCTTAGAGATCGCGATGGTTGAGATAGTTAGTTATCCTCACTGTTCTTACGTCATCCGGTGCCGGTATTCATTGACTGCTGTTGAGATGGACGCCTGCAGTCAGCCGCATTGTTCACTGCATCTGTGCATAGCCATTGAAATCCCATCTGAGGCAGTATCTATATCGCATGCTGTACGATAACGTTTACTTGATCCCTTGAGCAGAATCCCAATCCTCCAGTAATCCGAACCTGTTCCAGTCCACATTACCGCCATCATGCAAGTAGCTGAGATCCTCTCCGACTTGACATCCCTTCGCGTCTGTGTATGTATTCTTGATATTGAACCCAGCACCAGCCTAGAAATTAGCAAATAGCATAATAACCTTTATCTACTATATGGCGTTGAACATCTACTCCACATCTACTTTAACGTCATCACCGCGTCTAGCAATACAGAACTAATCACATCGCAGGATCACCACGACGCCCTCGCGCTCGTCACTGTCAATGAGAGAATACCCCATGATACAGAGCAGCTAGGTTCCATTGCTACAGCTCAAGCAGACGCCGTGTCGAAACAGGACGGTTATGAGAACGACGACCTCCGTCGCGCCAAAGAACTCGTCGACTTGCACTACGAGATTAAGGCCCGCCATGCGCTTGGAACGGTGGACGAGGAGCTCGCTCGTGCCAGGGAAGAGGTGGCTCGAGTGTTAAGGGAGCTCAGTTAGCGAGGGACGGGGTGTTCGACTGTGAGGTTATTGAGGTCTTTGGTTTTATTTCGGTGTTTAGGCTGGCGTTGTTATTGATGGGATGTATCTTAATATGAAGAGGAGTCTATGATCATGGGATCAGTACCAAGTGCCTCTACCAGTACACACTATAGCATAAGCAACAGACTCAGTAATGCATCTCAACTTCCCAAAAAGGCAAGATTGAAGCTATCCTCGGACCGACTCAGGTCCGGAGTACGGGCGGTGACAGACCCCCCTTGCGCAGTGTCGGTGGGAGGCTCACCACCGCATCGTCACGCGTCGGTCGCTGCACCATTTCGACCTCCCAATCCCTGTTCGATCCTCGAACTACGGCTCGCAAACATGGCGACCAGCGTGGATGCAAAACTGCTGAAGCAGACCAAATTCCCTCCGGAATTCAGCCGGAAGGTGGACATGAACAAAGTTAATATCGAGGTGATGAAGAAGTGCGTTGCAAAACCCTGGGTTCCTTATCTGGATGGTGTTATCGTGCGGGTTCGACTTGAGCTGACTTTTGATGATTGTTGCAGGTGGATTGCTGGAAAGATCTCCGAGATTCTAGGAAATGAAGACGATGTGGTGATTGAGCTGTGCTTTAACCTTTTGGAAGGGTCGCGGTTTGTATGTGCTACTTGCTTGCCGGCTTGCTATGTTCTAATCGAAAGTTGATGAGAAGCCATCCCTGCTAACATTTTTGCGTTTGCTCTGTCCAGCCCGATATCAAGTCCCTTCAGATTCAACTCACCGGGTTCCTGGATAAAGATACGGCCAAGTTTTGCAAGGAGTTGTGGTCGCTGTGTCTGAGTGCTCAGGAAAATCCCCAGGGCGTGCCCAAGGAGTTACTGGAGGCTAAGAAGCTGGAGCTTATACAAGAGAAGGTGGGATGCTTGGTGTCTATCCACGCTGTTGCTGCGGTCGTGCGCTGACGCCCTCGTTAGATCGAGGCGGAAAAGGCCGCGGAGGAGGCCCGTAAACAGAAAGAACAAGAGCGCGCACGCGAGCGAGAGCTGGAGGACCTCCGACGTCGAGAACGCTCTGAACGCACAAGGGGAGGAAGACGAGGCGGCGGCCGCGGTGGTCGAGATTTTGATAGACGTCGCTCGCCTCCGCGACAACGCAGTCGAGACCGGTATCGAGGCCCGCCTGCCCGACGCGAATTCGACTCCTACGTGCCCGCGGGCTCTCGTCGCGGCCGTCTACCCTCCCGATCCCCCAGCCGCTCTCGCTCGCGCTCCGTGTCCTCCTCTCGGTCACCACCTCCGGCTCGTCGACAGCGCCCTATTCCCAACGACCGACCCAGACGACGTCGATCGGTGAGCGGCTCTGTGTCTCCGGACCGCGGAGATCGCAGACGGCCCAGAAGACGCAGTCCTGATTACGGTGATCGTGCAAGATCCAGAACCCGCAGTGAATCATCCCGCTCACGTAGTCCCAGAAGAGACCGACGGAGACGGAGATCCGTTTCTTCCCGCAGTGCCTCGCGTTCACCGGTCTACAGAGATCGACGTAGAAGAAGAGGCTCCTCTGGATCGAGGTCGCGTTCGAGGTCGCAAGGGTCGGATGGTAGCGCCAGACGCCGAGGATCCTCGCCTCATACTTCACGAGATGATAAGAAAGAATCCACCGCTGATATTGCAAAGGCCCGCAAGTCCCGTGACGACCGCCGCTTGAGTCGCAGCAGAGATCGCGACCACACCCGCCGACGACGCCGGCCCTCGTCCCGGAGTGTCAGTCGCAGCCGCAGCCGCAGTCGAGGTCGCTCCCCGAGTCAGGATTCCCGCAGTCCCAGTCGCAGCCGCAGTCGCAGCCGCGGCGATCGAAAGCGACGCCGGTCCATTGAGAGATATGCCCCGGTTGCCCGGAGACGACGCAACACGTCCTCCGTATCCGTTCGCAGTGACAAACGCAAGAGAATGGCTGATGAAGATGAGGAAGCCAGACGATCATCCCCGCCACCTACCAAGCCGAGCTCAAGCGACCAAGGGATGAAGGATGCCACTGAGGTGGGTGAATAAAATTTCGAGGGTACTCTTCACGCTGTGTCTATGGTTTCCTAAGTCCGTTCATGTCCACAACTCTTCGCTCCTTCCATTGTAAGGCCTAAACTAACTACATAGTCGTAGACTGTCCCATCCCAACCCACCCGAGCCCGCATTTCCAGCTCTGAACTCCGCGAGAGACTTCTCCGCGAGAAGATAGTCGCGATGCGCCGCACCGCCTCGAGCGACCAGGTAGGTAGCACTCGATTATCAAAGTAATCACCTCCAATCATACAGATCTCCGCCCCGAAAGGACACGATTGGAGGAATTTTCACCCTTACAAAAATTAGCGATCACTGATGGCACGTGGTCATCAACAAAAAGTACATCCAACAAAACCCAAAAAATTAAATAACAAAAAAAGCTACTAAAAATGAAGAATTATCCTTATCCAGCAACATCTCCGTCAATAGTTCCTTCGCTTCCCCCTTTCCCCATTCATCTTAGTACCTGGTGATATTATCATAAACTAAAGTTCAAGACACCACGCAATCCCATGGTTCCCACCCCAGACTATCAGGACTCTAGAGTAGATCGTTTTTCGTGTCCCAAAATCCAGTTCCGACTAGCGCGAGTGGCCTAAAGTTCAACCGACCGTTTTCGGGGGAGTTGCCCCACAAGGCTAAAGGCCATGAGGAAAATAAACAGCAGACGAGACGCTATTTGTTTGGGGCGTGGACTATTGTTTCTCGGTGATTTTGGAAGGTTTGTTTATTTGCCTCTGGGTGGTTGGGTTTGTCACTGTGGCCTGTGGTGGTTGGTTAGTGGGTGGCTGGTACCCCTATCTCGGGTTGTAGAGGAGAGGGTAGATGGATAGCTATAGTTAGAATAGATATTGGCACTGGGGCAGGCAGGTAGATTCGAAATCTGAACATGGGGTTTTGTCTACTGGCTGTGTACATTTGGTTTCAACAGACTGTAGCTACTAAAGTACGCCAACTGATGAGACTGGGGTGAGTTGATGAAGTACAATGCGTTATGATTGATCGTTTGGTTGATAGGGAGGGATTGTCTGAGCACGATAGTACAATCAGTATGAGTAGCAAGTAAAATGCAACAGCTATGTAAGGAATAGGAATCCAGACAAAGCATAGAAGAAGGACCTACTCTGTAGATAGGAATTCTCTGTTTCTCAAAATACATAGTAATGTGCTCAGTCAGGCAGTAGTGAGGCAAACTACATCTCCAAATTCCATATCACACTCTCAATGTACTTCAGTACCAAAGATCTCGGGCATCAATTTATCTCATAGCTCGAAACTACAGCTATTGATGAGTTACACAAGATCAGACTACACTGCTTATACGGACTACACTCACTAAAATGATATCGATAACCCTGATCATTCGAACCTATCCTCCCTGTCCTATAGTAAATTCAGATTTAACACAGTTCATATCATATCATATCATATGGATTAGACATAATATGACCTACCATACGGAGTATATGACAAACCACATCCCCTTCAAATCCCTATCCCTATCCCATAGCCCCCTACAGTACAATATACAAAATAGGCAAGTCCAATCCCTTCCAGCGATCCCTCCAAAGGAGGGAAAAGTCCTATACCGAAGATCATATACCATCTCACAATAGTCTATACAAATCCTTATTCTCCATAGTCTATATTATCCATACTAACAATATGACACCTCATCTCCCCACCCTAGATGCAGCACTATCGTCCCCATACCCATACCCACCCATAAGAACAACACTCCACCCAACCCATTACCATACCCTGAGTTCAGTAAACATCCTTACTACATAGTACATATCTAGAATGTGGTGTCAAAACAAAAGAAGTAAAGATACTCCCAAGTAATTACACCCCCATCGTCGTCATCCTACCCACCACATGCCGTGGCCGTGACGTACATTCCCCCCGGTCCTCGCCCGCGCCTGCGTGGCTGAGGCCGGTAATTAGGATCGACTTTAGACCTCATCAGCTGAGTGGGATGGGGTACAACTTGGATTGTGGGTGAGTTGGTTAGGTTTGCAAACCGGAGAGAAGGAGGGAAGGAGGAAGGCAGACATTCTTTCTTGGACTTAAGGAGAGGACGGGTGCCGTGGATGGGTCAAATCATGATGGGCGGGATCGGCGCGGGCGGAACGATCTTACGAACGGCTGCGGATTGTCTGCCCCGTTACTGCTTTGGGGGTTGGGGCTGGGGGGCTGCTGATGTGGGATACGAGGATGATCTACGGAGGTCTTAAGATGGATGTGGAGTTGGCATGGCATGTCAACCGAAATTCAAAGAAGAGTAGTAAAACATTGAGATAGGTTGGCTGTCGCACAACCCCGATCATAAGTACTGTACAAATATTCAAATAACACATCATGGGAACGGCACAGCGAATGGACTCCATTGAAGGAAAGGTGAGATAATACCAAACAATCAAGCCAGTATGTAAAGGTCTTCGCCTGCTTGGCCAAGGGCCACTATAGACATCCCCCCGTCTGGGTACAAAGCTCGCGCAGATATTCAAGACAATCTTCACACATATTAGAATTAGAAAATTAGATATATACAGGAGGACAATTCACCATTGATGCCGTTGCTATCGTCGTAACTTTCGGGCTGCGGGTGGCCGCTTACCAGTCGCAAGCAGAGACGCTCACGGTGGCGGTCACGGTGACAGTGATCACATCAGAGCCAGAGCCAGACTCGGAGCCAGAGCCGGCAACAGGAGCGGTGGTGATCTGAGGAGATGAACCACCCTCGGAAGCAGAGGAGGCAGCAGGGACAGGAGTCTCGGTCTTGGTGGCGACGGGGACGACAGTCTCCGAGGTGAGGGTGTCGCAGGGAGTGGTGCTGGCTCCAGCGCTAGCGCCCTCGGGGACGCTGGCAGTGGGAACGGCACCGCTGGAAGAGGGAGCAGGAGCGCCACCGCTGGGAGCGCTACCAGCACCAGTCTGAGCAGGGGCAGAAGGAGCGGAACCACCTTCGGTCTGGGTAGCAACGGGCACAACGGTCTGGCCAGTGAGAGTGTCACAGGGGGTAGTAGTAGCAACGGCTCCGGCACCTTCGGGGGTGGAGGTAGCAGCAGCAGGGACGCTAGCAGCGCCCGAGGGAACGACACCGTTGCCGGAACCAGACTGAGCAGGGGCGGCGGGAGTCTCAGAGGGGCTGGAACCGCTGGGAGCACCAGGGGCGCCAGACTGAGCCGGAGCGGAAGGAGCGGAACCACCCTCGGTCTGAGTGGCAACGGGGACAACGGTCTCACCGGTCAGGGTGTCGCAGGGAGTGGTGGAGGGGCCAGCGCCAGCGCCCTCGGGGACGGTGGTAGCAACAGCAGGGACGCTAGCAGCGCCAGAGGGGACAACACCGCTGCCGGAGCCAGACTGAGCAGGAGCAGAAGGAGCGGAACCACCCTCGGTCTGGGTGGCAACAGGGACAACGGTCTCACCGGTCAGGGTGTCGCAGGGAGTGGTGGAGGGGCCAGCGCCAGCGCCCTCGGGAACGCTGGGAGACGAGGCGGGAACAGAGCCGGAGGGGACAACACCACCGCTGGGAGCGGGGGCACCAGACTGAGCAGGGGCGGAGGGAACGACGCCACCGGAGGGAGCGCCAGGAGCACCGGACTGAGCGGGAGCAGAAGGAGCGGAGCCGCCCTCAGTCATAGTCGCAACGGGAACGACATCCTGGCCAGTGATGGTTTCGCAAGGAGTGGTGGAGGCACCAGCAGGTCCCTGGGGAGAGCCGGAGGGAGCGGAGCCGGAGGGGACAACAACACCGCTGGGAGCGGGAGCGCCGGTCTGGGCAGGAGAGGAGGGAACGACACCGCCGGAGGGAACAACACCGCTAGGGGATCCAGGGGCACCAGACTGAGCAGGGGCAGAGGGAACACCAGTGGGAACGACACCGCCGGAGGGAGCGCCAGGAGCACCGGACTGAGCGGGAGCAGAAGGAGCGGAACCGCCCTCAGTCAAAGTAGCCACGGGAACGACATCCTGGCCAGTGATGGTATCGCAAGGAGTGGTGGAGGCACCAGCGGGACCCTGAGGGGAGCCGGAGGGAACGGAGCCGGAGGGAGCGCCAGTCGGGATAACACCACCGGAGGCAGCAGCACCTCCGCCAACAATAACACCAACGCTGGCGGAGCCACCAGCAGAGACACCAGCGGAAGCACCAGCACCAGCACCGCCGGAGACGGAGCCAGAGCCACCAGCACCAGCACCAGCACCAGCACCAGCACCACCGGAGACGGAGCCGGAGCCACCAACAGAGACGGAACCAGAACCACCAGCGGAGACGGAACCAGAGCCACCAGCACCGGCACCAATACCAGCACCGGCACCAGCAGAGCCGCTAGCAGAAGCACCGATAGACCCACTGGCAGAAGCACCAGCGGAGCCACCGACGGAACCAGAGCCACCAGCACCAGCACCAATACCAGCGCCAGCACCAGCAGAGCCGCCAACCGAGCCGCTGGCAGAAGCACCGGCGGAGCCACTGACAGAGCCGGAACCACCAGCGGAACCACCAAGGGAACCGCCAGCAGAGCCACCAATGGAGCCGGAACCACCGACAGAGCCACCAGCACCGCCACCGACGACAGCGCTGCCGCTAGGAGAGGAAGGAGAACCGGAGGGAATAACACCGCTAGGAGATCCAGGAGCGCCAGTCTTGTCAGCCGAAGCGCCGGAGGGACCGGGGGCACCGGACTGAGCGGGAGAGGAGGGAACAACACCGCCGGAGGGAGAGCCAGGAGCACCGGTCTGTTCAGCCGAAGCGCCGGAAGGACCGGGAGCGCCGGACTGAGCAGGCTTGCTGGGGTGGGAGCCGCCGGTAGGAACGGTAGCGGCAGGAGTCGAGGCGGCGACGGGAACGCTGGAGGCGCCGGAGATACCCTTGGACGAAGAGCCGGAGCTAGAGCCGGAGCCAGTGCCGATAGAGACGGTAGGACCGCCAGACAGGCTGCAGCCGGTAAGCCATTCGATAATGATCACCTCGATGGAGGAGCTGATGTCGACACCGGCGGCACCACCGATAACAGCGGACAGCTCGGCGCGAGAGTCGAGAGAAATGGAGGCCAAGCTCTCGCCAGACAGCAGAAGAGAGAGGATACCGCTGATGTTGACGCCGATGAGAGTGTCGATAGTACCGGTGATGAAAGTCTCGAGCTCGGTGATGATGTCGGTGGACAGGTCGATGGTGACGTCGCCGCTCAGAGCGAAGGACAGCCAGAAGTAGAGAACAGCCTTCAATTCAACACCGAGGCTGCAGCTGGATCCAGAGAGCCAAGTGGCCAGAGCAACACGGGCGTCGGCACTGACGGAGCTGGCAAGCTTGCCGGCGATACAGGCCTCCAGAACGACTTCGACATCGGACTCAATGTCGGCGGCGAGGGAGGACTTGAGGAAGGCGGAGAGATAGGCTTGGGCGCTGGCGGTGAGGACACCGGACGACTCGACAAGGGCGTTGATAGCGGCACCGACGGAGACGGTAGTGAGACCAGCAGTGGGCACGGTGCCGATGGTCACAACACCGGTGGCGGTCTTGCCCTCCAACCAGGCCTCAACGGCAACCTTCAGGGAAGCACTCAGGGAGCACTCGGAACCAGAGAGCCAGGCCTTCAGGGCAGCCTCGACGTCGGCAGCCAGATCGGCGACGACACCACCACCAGCACAGAGGGAAAGACCGGCCCGGACATCGACGTCCAACTCGACACCGACGGATCCGGAAACGAAAGCGGAAAGAGAAGTCTGAAGAGAAGAGCTGAGGACGACGGCGGCCTCAAGGTCGGTGACGGAGAAGATACCGTCGACAGTCACGTAGAGGTCGCCCTTGGCAGCAACCTCGGCGCAGGTGGGGATGAAGAGAGAGAGTCCAGCACGGACATCGACGGACAGAGTGGCAGATGCCTCACCCTCACACCAGGCGATCAGGGCGGTCTTGAGCGACGCATCGAATTCGGCATGAGCCCGGATCCAGGCAGCCAACTCCGCACGTGCGGAGGCCTCGATGGTGCCGGCGGTGCAACCCAACGCACCACCTTCCAGGACAGCAGCTGCCTGAGCGCTGATACCTGTGAGGAGGCTGGCGGAGCTCTTGACACCGCCGCCGAGGAGAGCCTCGATGAAACCGGTCAGGTCCTCACCAATGTCGGTCAGGATCTCGGCGACGAGGCCGAAGGTACGGGCATCCAAGTCCTTCGTGGGGAGAGCGAGAGCGTAGCTCGCCAGACCGGCGAGCACGAGGAGTTTATCAGAACGCATCGTGCCGAGAGGGCAAAGAATGTATATTGAAGAGTTGGTAAGACGTCAGCGAGTGTCTGGGATGATGATGAACCTGTCAAGAAATCCAAGAAGACAAAAAGGGAAAGACGGGCTGGCTCGAAGCAGCCCAATTAATTAACGACAGACTGGTAAAGAATGAGGGTCGGTAAGGAAGGACAGAACCCAAAGGACAAAAACAAAGTGACTGACGAAGGACTTGATATTCAATGGGAGAGGTGATCATCGGCGAGGTATATATACCCCTGAGCCAGATTCCCTGCCGTGCCTGCGGGATCGGGCGATGGAGCCCTCCCCCAAGTCTGGAACCCACGAATGGAGCAGCGCTCCCAGCTGAGGGCATGTTGGCCCATCTGTGATCGAGGGACCCGGATCTTCGAGGCCAAGCTAGCCAAGTGGGTTCGCCGGGTGCCAGTGGAAACTAGGAGGCAAACCAGAGCGGACTACCGTTGTAGGTGGGTGCATCCGAAACAGACTAAGCAGAATCAGCATACTATTTCAGGGAACGGGGTTCCCTGCACTGCGAAGGTATTAGTCCCGAGCGATGCGGGTCGCCACTGGCCTTTTCCGTGCATCTTATTCGAGTTTGTCATTTGGGCAAGCAGAGGGCGCTGTAAGCAGGGGGAAAGCCTAGGCCGGTGAGCCACAGCCCAAGTTCCGACAGCAGCCGTGGTGAGAGCCTCCGTTGTCAGGGAGTAGACTAGTATCATCAAGCCACCCCGACTCCAAGGACGCTAATGCCAGCCTTTCAGGGTGCTGGTTAATAATTGAGGAAATTGGGGGTGAGACGCCGGGCGGGCATCCGCAGCGACCTTGTCATCGGCAGCAGCAGCAGCAGCATCATCATCTTCAGCATCGTCGGGTCACCCGTGGGGTGGTCAGCGACGACGGAATGCCAACCACACGGTACCTCGAGTCCCAGTGATGTTGGCTGTGATGATCGGACAGCGGGCCAATGACACCCAGGCCATGCAGCCCTCATTATGGTAAACAACAGGATAATCCTTATCCAGTGCCGGGGTGCCGTCGAGGCCGACCCATGGGCGATCAACACGGCCGGTGTTTTGTCCCTGAATTGTTAGCCAGGTCCACCACGCCCGCGGAAGAAGTCAAGATGAAACTTTAGAGTTGCTTAGGGGCCCTTTCAAAATATGATCAAACCGCTAGAAAAAGTCAAATACGGAGTATAACCGAAGCTATCCAGGTGTGGTTAGGAGCCCAGAAGAGGGGAAGAGGGAGGAAAAAGGAAAAAAGGGAAAAGCAACCAAAAAAAGGCGTTAAGATTTTGTGACAGATGTGCGTTGTTGACTGATCAACTAATTTCCGGGACGGTGCATAAATCCAGTTCCGGACGTTAGAAGGGAAAACAAAAAATATAAAATAAAACAAAAGGAAAAAGAAACGGAACGCGGGACGCCAATGCGATCCCAAGAATGATAGAGAACCCCAGACCATCATCATTGCCTCGTATCTAAAGTATAGTCTAATCAATAATTGAAAGGTGCCCAGATAAGATCTGTGCATCATGACCATGGTCATGGCCTGAAGGACTGGTAGGTAATATCGGCAAACCTTGGGACTCCGGGAGAGAGTTGAACAGGGTCACCCTCCCCCCACTCCAAATATAGAAGAATTTAATTTCCCCCAGGGAGGCAGCAAAGCTCACATCAAACAAGCCAGCTGGGGTTCACTAGCCTAGAGGAGTTCCGGGGGGGCGACTCTTGGACTGAAGAGGACAGGTACTAAGCAGTAAGCACATCCTCTGTGCACCACCACACATAACCTGGTGGAGGCCGTCCTAGCACGCTAAATTAGTGCGGTAGCTTCGCTTTTAGTCAGGGACAAAAAGCTGCGGGTGCAGGAGGTACTACTTTAGCGCCTCTAACAAGCGTCCTTGCGGTAAAGCGTCCTGGCCCAGAGAAGCAGAGAACCCAAAAGAACATCTCACCAGGCCAAACTATACTCCCAGGCTGTCGCTTTTTGGTGCAGCAGTCTAGACTGCTCCGCGATACCAATATTAAGGCCTGGCTAGTCGACAATGGCAAGGAGGCCCCCCCGGGGACAATCGTTGCCCGAACAGGCGTTCCTGACCCGAAGGCGACGTGCCTTTGGTTCCTGAGGCTCCACCCCCCTCGTCCCCCCCAATCCGCAATGGCCTGAGCTGCCCGGCTGCCCGCTTTAGCCGAAGGCTAGTGAAGTAGTGAGGTTGCTTGGTCGATGTTTTCCCCCCAGCCAGCGGGTTCAAGGCAGTGGACACTGGACACTGGACTCTGGGAAGTGGGCAGTGGGTAGATACTCCGTAGTGGGCACCGGTTTGTTCGACTCTGGAACGATGGCATCGGCGAAATCACTGGCTTCGTGGTTTCATCATCACTTGCAGATATGGGTTCGATCGGTGTTCGTTCCGTGGAAACTCTAAAAGCCCGACCCAGTGGGCAGTGAGGCATCCCAGTTAAAGTTGCCCGGGTTTTGGGGCAACTAACCACGGGAGATTTCCTGATTCAATCAATATTGATTGATCTATCCCTGCACCTAAAAAATGGGCGAATAGTAATCGGAATCGGCTGCCACTGGAGCAATGGCCGGGTACCAGCTGCCAAGTCATCTGAGGGGAAGAAGGAGGCGAAATCCATCCGGGCAGTCAGTCACTACGTAAGTAGGACTACTAAGTCCTGACTACTGCATGCAGACTGCAGCGGGATCAGACACTTCCATGGCAGAATTCCGGGAGGCCCAGTCTTCTCCCGTCCTCTCCCTACGAAGCAAGTACAACGACGAGGAAGACGAATACGACGACGACGACAATGACAATGACTGGAGACTCGGCCTCGCATGCCTTTTTCGGAAACCGCAGGCCATCCAGTGATGTCAGGTTCGTCTGCCAGGTCACGTCAAGCTTCACGCCAAAAGCCCTCTTGACAGTCGCACCGGTGATTCTCCATGTTTCATGGTCGTACTAGTCCCGTGTGTTGAGAGCTTCACTGCAGGGAGCTTAATCCACGTTCTATTTTTGACCAGGGTGTTCCATGTCACCGCACTCCTTTTCTCCGCCAGTTCATTGCGACTTGGTACTCCTAAACCCCCGTCTCTCGTATCAGAGACTGGGATGACGGCCCGGATCTTACGAGTCATGACTTACAGGTAGCAATTAGCATACGCGACCGCGCTTTCAGTTTCTTTCCTCACATACGCAAAAAAATCCCTCAAGAAACCATCCGCACCCCTATCTATGGTTCAGGAGCAGGTTCCGGTGAACAGTTCTTTCCAAAGAGGAAACGTGATATGGGTAGACGCTGGTCTGCTCTGTGGAGATGCCCAGAAATCGAGTGTCAACTTTGTCCGATCTATGAGTGGTGGGTCAGCAGTCGGCACGAATCAGATTAGCATCGGCCAGAGCAGGTACACTTTGGACTGATATGTTCAGGCTCTCCACGCTCTTTTGGATTATCCGCAGCCTCTGCTCACGGCACGGACCCGATGTTCAAAATATTCTCTATAGTCATGGATGTGCGCGAATCTAGCAAAACTCAATCACTCCCTATATTGACAAGGCTTGCAGAAAAGACGGTTCGAGATCTTAGCCCATGTCAACTCAACCGTGGTATGCCGTATGACTGCATCGATAGTCCATCGGTCCTGCAAGCCATCAGGGGAAAAAAAAAGACATGCAGATACGGGACAGGAGCTGCAGGTTCCGAGTCATAAGTAGCCACTTTCCTCACTCGTTTGTACTCCGTAGGGGAAATCAATATACGTAGGTATGCAGTAATTTCACAATGTAATGATTTGATTTTCTCGCGTATGGTCAATAGTCTTTCTGTGATGCTTCACATTATGCTGCACTCGTTGAAGAAGAGAGGTCAGACTCTAAAGTCCCTAGGCGACAACGAAACTGGTGTCCAACATTATATATTGAATCAATAAGCCACACAGTAGACTATGTATATTGCCATATTCCCGATGGTCCTTACGGAGTCCTCCATACTTCATTCCCTTATCTTGGAATGATCGGTATCCATGATAGAAGCCCTTCAACTACAGTAACTTGTAAATCTTCAATGGCTTGGGGTGCTTTGGTTCCCTGATATGTTAATTTTATGGTATATATAGCATATACAGGAGCCTAGTGAAACTCTTCGATGGTAATTTCCTATAATCACTGCCAGTAGATTGTGATTGAGGATGGTGTCACATGAGGAATATATAACTCATCGCTCGTACTAACTACTCCATAGTAGGAGTACATAATATATATGGCTTGGCAATGATCTTATTATTTATTGCAGGACTAATATTCATCTACGCGGTCTCTGGAATATGCGATTGACCAAGACTCTGAACGGTGCCCCTGAATACTACTCCGCCATACTGTGAGACCTGGCAGTGCACAGAGGTACACCCATTAACGGTGGTCGCTGATTTGCGCTAAATCTCCGGGTGTCAACCTCGCATCGAGGCGAAAGCACGGTTGCATGCGTCAGTGAGAATGCAATGAAGACATGGCTCGATCCGAAGTCTGTCAATTAATGAAGGGAAATTGATCTTGCGAGTGCAAGCAAGGAGGGGCCCTCTGAACTAGATACTATCTAGACCTCGTCGAGCGTGGTGTTGTTTGTGATGGAGCGATTGCCCGGGGCAACGGGGCGGCCACGTGACCTCCGCCCAGCCACCCGCAATTCGAAGTTGGATGTTTCGAATTACTACGGAGTAACCACAACACGCCGACGTCGACTACTAACCCTTTGCAGCAGGTACCATTGGGGCCAACTGGGCTGGAACTCCGGGCTGACACGTCAATGTGGTCTTACCGAGCTCTCGAATGAAGCCCTCGCCCCCCTCACGCTCGACAGCGCCGACTGGCTTGCATCGCCAGCCCTCGTACCGTGAGATGTCCCGCGCCGCCATCTCCCGCTCCGGGTCCAGGCGGACCTCCCCAGAGATCCAGAACTCGACCGCCTTTCGAACCAATGCCTCGGTCACAAGACACTACTCTGGGGGTGACAGTTCCGACGACGAAGTCCCCGAACCTAAATTCAGTGCCTCCGTCAAGGCCCTCCTGGATGAGGATGGACTCGACCTCTCCCCGCGTCTGCGCGGCGAGCGCATGGGATCGGCTCGCTCAAGCCAGGAACGACGAGCTCGTACCACCTCGCCCCAAGACCAATCGACCGGAAGCCCCGCGCCTCGTGTGGTTCGCCTTGCGCCATCCCTGAATAGCAGCGGCGGCAGATCTAGACGGGAGGGATCACTCCTGTCCAACAGCGAGAGCGCAGACCACGAAGCAAGAACCGACTCGAATGATTTTATCACGCCTGCCCCGAGGCCCCGCAGTGTGCGCATCAATGGTTCCCGGAGCCACACACGCTCACTTGCGTCCGAATCACCCTCCCAGAGACGATCGGCTGAGAGGAGCTATGTCGACGAGCATGGAAGCGCGGAACGTTCGGAAGATGAAAGAAAGTATCGGTATGAGGATGATTATGCGCCTCGGACCGGTCCTTCATCGGTACTCCGCACCCGGAATCCAGAGGACATCGGCATGCAGAGCTCACTGCGAGTGAAGCGAGTCGGAAGGCTCACTGGAACATTCTTGAACGGCCCCGCAAGGCGTGGCGTATTACGTCGACAGAGTGAAGAGAATAATGAAGATCGAGAATTGGATACGAATGTCGACAGCGCTGACTACCACTATAAGACTACTGCGAGATCCTCGTCCCCTAAGGTGTCATGGGCGGATCCAAGCCCACCAGTCAAGACCGACGAGCACCGATCCTTTGATCGCGCCGACGGACCCTTTTCTAGATCCTCATCGCCCAAGTCTTATGGGTCACACTCGAAATCGACACCCGGGTCTTCCTCAGAAACGTCGTCCAAACCCTCAAGTTCTAGGGAGCAGCCTATGTTCAAAGTGCCTCTTCCACCAACGTTGCCCTCAACTCGAGACCAAGAGAACGAACCGCCGCCGACCTTCAAGCGTGCCAAGCCTCAGGGATTCAATTTGCTGGACAAACCCGAGAAGCTGGCTGTAGTATACGGCGAGGAGAAGAAAGAGCATGGAGAGACACCCGCAGGGAACGGGAACTCGCCCAGAAAGATTTTAGCAACAAGAAATAATAACACGCCTCACAGACCGGCTCCCCCTCCCCCCAAGATGTCCGTTCTTGAGACAGCCACAGCCACAGGAGGAGCTGCCACAGCATCACACTCCCGGAAAAAACGCAACCAAGTGTCGGTCAACCATAAGCCTTTCACCCGGCTGGACTGTATCGGTCGCGGCGGAAGTTCAAGGGTGTATCGGGTCATGGCCGAGAACTATAAGATCTTTGCCTTGAAGAGGGTGAACCTGGAGGACGTCGATCCGATCACCTTGGCTGGATACAAGGGTGAAATCGATCTGCTTAAGAAGTTGGAGAATCTCGATCGCGTTGTGCGCTTGTTCGATTGGGAGCTCAATCAAGACAAGCACACGCTGAGTGTCCTTATGGAGATTGGCGAATCTGATCTGGAGAAGATCCTTACCTACCGACTTAACGCTGAAGATGCTAGATTTGACATCAACTTTACCCGATACTACTGGAAGGAGATGTTGGAGTGTGTCCAAGCTGTACATGAACACAACATTGTGCATTCTGATCTGAAACCTGCGAACTTTCTCCTGGTTCAGGGCCGATTGAAGCTGATCGATTTCGGAATCGCGAACGCCATCCAGGACAACACTGTGAACGTGCATCGTGAGCAGCAAGTGGGGACGCCGAACTACATGTCGCCGGAGGCCTTGATCGACTCGAACGCCTCCCTCGGCCTACCTGCAAGTGTCGGAAAGATGATGAAACTGGGCAAGCCGAGTGATGTGTGGAGTCTGGGATGCATTCTTTACAAGATGGTGTACGGCCAGCCTCCGTTTGCCAAAATCGCAAAATATTATGAACGCATCCTGGCTATTCCTAATCCTCATGTGAAGATCGACTTCCCCGCATTCGGTGTGGGAGGCGTCCCCGTGCCTCCTGGACTGGTCAGAACATTGAAAGGCTGTCTGCAGCGTGATCAGACGCTACGACCGACCGTGAAAGAGCTCCTCAGCCAGCAAGACCCATTCCTCTACCCGGACGCGCAACTCGAAGGCGCCGTCCCGGTCACACAAGACATGCTGAACCGGATCCTGGTAAACGTGGTCAACCACTGCCGGGTACGCGGCATCCCCAAGGACGAAGAACTCGCCGCCTGGCCGGCCGGATTCTTCGCCAAGATCAAAGCTGCATTGGAAGAAGGCAGCTAACCACCACCCTTTCGACTGCTTCTTTCCTATGTCCTGTGTCTCCTTGTCTCCTGATACCTCGTCGAATGAACCGATGAACCCGGCGTTCCCGTCCACACTATATCCCTTTCCTTTGTCCGACATACTCTGTTCACTTCTTGTCCCATTTTGGATCTATACATCCTCTTCGTCACGTTTTGGTTTGGGGAGAACTGGAAACCTGATGTTTTGTCTTGAGTCGCGCTTCAGCCTGGATGATTGATTGATTGATTAATTGGTTGCATGTTCACTGCATTGGACGCTGTGGGTTTCAGCAGCATGGGTATTTGGAGTTTTGATTGTGTATACCTTGGAATATACTAATTCACTACCACTTTGATTATAACTGTCGCCTACGAGTGTATCATCTGTGCGCGTTGCTCACAGAGACACACCATGAGTGACTAGTAAACTACACAACACCCGACACAGCAAAAGAAACGAAATACCACTCGAACCAAACAAGCTCTTTTCATTGGTAAATGTACGCTCGCTCACTCGCGCAGAAGCGAGAGTCAAGTCACAAGGAAACAGACAGAGAGAAATCAATCCTTTTGGAAAACGGGAAACAGGACGGGATACTTCATTGCGCGCCGTTAACGCCACACCCACTGATATAGTCTATGTAAAGACGAACACAAACCAACGCAACCGGGCATATTTTGGAGATGAGGATATGGTATGGTATGATGTGATATGGTATGGAGAATGGTGGGGTTCATAATCATGGACGAGAAGTGATCGAGGTAGATTAGACGAGGAGGACGGCGCTGAGGTGGTATTTTGTTAGTATGATTGGATATGGAGAGGGCAAGAGGGGAGGACTCACTTGACCGTGCCATCCAAGTCGGGGTTGTTGGTGATCTGTGCCCATTTACCCCAGACGACCTTACCGCTGGTGGTGACGAGACCCAATTCGGACACGTTCACTTCGACAATGGTACCCTTGGTCAAGACACCCAGTTGGGTATACAGAGGGTTCTGGGGGTTCTTCTTGACCGAGAGGATGGGCAGCTGGACGGTGACACCCAGTTCGGGGCTGGAAATGGATTACGTCAGTTGAAAGCTCCACATCCAACATAGAACGAAGCAGAAATGGAAAGGGAGGGAAAGGAGGGAAACGTACTGCGTAACATTGGCCTTCTTGTAACGCAGACCCATAGGACGAATGAACCGTTCGTACTTAACCGGCCGTCTGGTGAAGTCACTGCCGACGAAAGTAGGCTTGGTGATCATGCGCTTCCAGGACTTCTTGTGCGTCTTCTTTCCGGTGTTGACCACCTTGAACATCTCCTCCTCACTGATACCCTTAACCTTAGGCAGGGGCACCGCAAACTTGGCCGCCTTCTCATTCCGCTTATCCTTGATGGCGCTGGAAAGGGCCTTGGCGTTGGTGGCCTGGGACCGATCGAGCAGGTACTGGGGCAGAGGGGTCTTGGAAGGCTCGTCGGGAGCCGAGGACTTGACGTTCTTCTCCTCCTGGGCCTTGATGCGCTTGCGCATCTGGATCTTCTCCTTATGACGCTGCTGCTGGTACAGCTTGGCCCTCAGACCACGCAGGTTCTGCGCATCCTTCGACTGCTTGTGACCCTCACGGGCCTGGCGCTTGCGAACCCGCTCATCGTGATCGAGCCGCTTACCGTGCTGCTTCTGCCAGCGTTCGATATACCTATTTCCTGGTCAGTGTGCTTGTTGCTTTTTTTTTCTCCGTTTGGCAATATCCCCGGAGATAGATACAGCTCGGGGCGGGGAGGGGTGAGACGAACTCGTTCTGAGGCTGTACACGAAACGATCAGTTAGCAAGCGGTTCAGCCCAAATGTAGCAAACATTCCAACGTACCATGATGAATCAACCGCGAAAGGCGAGTTCCAAAACAATAGATAACCAAGCCAACGGCAAGCCCGAAGAGGAGAAGCAAAAAAGTTCGATGCGGCGGCAACGGGACCTGGGCTTGGCACCGCGATAAGTCACGTGGAGCACTTTATCGACAGGGCCGCCGTCCGGAATTTCATCCTCCAGATTGCTCGGAGCCAGGCCCAGATCAACACAACCGCCTCAATTTCCTCTCTCTCGACCCTCTGAGCACCATGTTCTCTCGGACCACGCTCGCACGGGCATTGGCCCTTCCCATCGAGCACTCCTCCGCCCGCTCCGCCAGCACCACCTTCCGGGCCTGCCTTCACCAAGCTACCTCTACTACTACCACAACAACATCGCAACCAGAAGCGCCCTTAAGCGCAACTCCCCGCGCCCAAACCTCCATCCCCATCCAACAGCCTCGCTTCCTGACCTCCTCCAATTCCATCCCTCAGACCCGCGCCGATGTGCCCCTCAACAAACAGCCCGTGGCCCCGACCTTCGACGCCCCATTGAAAGTGTCCCAATCCCTCCTCGAACTTCTGCCCAACCTCACCTCGCAAAAGCCGCACTTCATCACGGCCCACCTCCACGACAGACCCTACCTGCTCACCGCGGGCGATCAGCTCCGTCTGCCCTTCCTGATGCCCAAGGTCAAATCCGGCGATATCCTCCGCTTTAACCGGGCATCGGTGCTCGGTTCTCGCGATTTCACCCTCAAGGGAGGAGCACAGTACCTCGATGAGCGGCTGTTCGAGTGCCGTGTCCGTGTTATGGGCTTCGAGTCCGAGCCCCTGCGCATCACCGAGAAGACGAAGCGGAGACGACGCCATGTGCAGAAGGTTACTAGCAAGCACCGCTACACGATTCTACGGGTCATGGATGTCAAGGTGAAGACTGCGGAGGAGTTGCTCGAGGAGGGTGCTGTTGTTGTTGAGAGTGCGGATTCGGCTGCCAACGTTGAACTCAAGGCATGAATGAGCGGGAAGTGTTCGTGAAGTAGACTGTTATGGAAAGCGGGAGATTCGGTAAAAATGATCGACACATGGGCTGAGCCACACCCTTCGGGCCAATGTTAGAGTTAGAGGCGTGGGACAGCTTATGATGGGTTTTATGCTGTGTTATATCCATTGTTTGGAACCGCGGAGAGCGGTGGACCATGTACAGATAGGACGATTTCTGTTTTTTTTGCACGTTGAGGAGTGCAATTGTATTTTATTCTATAATTGGGTTTCGAATGTTCGCTTGTTCCTTGCAGCCTTTTGCTTTTGCTTGTCGGACATACTTTTTGAAAAGGCTCTGGGTTGGTTTGCTGACTTCTGAAGTTCAGGAGGATGTCCGTCGGATCACTGTCTGTCGATGTCGGTATGCTAACCAAGGGGGATCGGCAGCGCATAAGATTTATGGCATGATAACTACTGCGCTTCTACAATAGTCATCACAAGAGACGCCAACATTAAAGGGTGGTAGTAATGCCGTGTTTCGGGTAAGAATGGTATATATACAATACTGTCGCTCTATCCATTGCTTTGATCAACTCAATCACCGTCCATGCAGGATATCATCTGCAATCTTTTCGGCAAGAGCATAGACTGTCGACTGCGGAAGCCCTGGAGGTAGGAAAGGGAAACTGCTCGCATCAACAACCCGCAGACCCTGGACTCCATACACCCGTGCAGAGCTATCCAAGACTGCCATTGGGTCGTCTTTCCGTCCCATTTTACATGTGCATGACGCATGTGAAGGGGCTGGTAGGTTTCCCCGAACGAAGTCACGAATCTGCTCATCCGTCGTTACATTGTTCCCTGGGAAATATTCCACTGGGTCGGCGACACCTAGGTCGGCCAGTTGCGCCCAAATTTGGCGACTTCGCTTGACCGCTTCAACCATGATCTCCATGTCTGTAGTGTTCGAGAGCCACTGGGGGTCAATTATGGGCGGAGTTGTCATATTTGGACCTGCTAGTGAGATGTTGCCGCGGGAAAAAGATGCAGTGTTTGAGAAAAAGATGGTGGCATATATCTGTTTATCGTCCGCATTGATAGCCTGTGAAAATCCGCTGGCGACATAGAAGGTCTCCGGCCAGTCATCTGGCAACGTAGAGAGTGCTGCGATGGATTCATTTGACAGACGCCAGCGGTATGGTTTGGGTAGTTTCTCCCATCCAAAGTACCCTGGCCCAGGGATGGACAGTGGTCCTGTGGCGTTCTCAATATATTGCTTGACATTGTACTCCATCAGCGCCTCATCATCCGCTAATGTGGCTACAGTTGGGACGGCCACTCGGTGTACCGTTCCAGCCAAAGGATTATCTTGTAGGTTTTGACCAACGCCTGGCAGGTGACTAATGCAGGTGATGTTGAACTGGGAAAGTTGATTGTGTGGACCGATTCCCGATACCATCAACAGCTGAGGGGACTGGAAGGCTCCTGCAGACAATATAACCTCTTTCCGGGCACTGAGGGTGAAGTTGACAGGTGGAGTGCCGAAAGTTCCAGCCGTTTCAACCTGAACGCCAGTCGCGACTCTATGCATATCAAATATGATCTTCTGTGCAAGGGTCTGGTGGTATACTACCGGACCTAGGCCGCTGTTAAGAGTCAATTGCAGAAAACCAGTTTCCGACGACGAACGATGAGCATTGCTGGGATTGATAGTCAGAGTTGCGTATCCAGAGCCCGAGAGTTTGCCGCTGTTGAATTCAGTCTGCTTCAACCCAAGAGCAATGAGTGCTTTGCGGAACCAGGTTCCAAAACCATCGACGAAGTTTCCCGAGGACACCTCCAGAGGGCCACCGGATAAGCTAAAGGCTTCTGGGTTTTGTATGTTTGTCGAGTTGGTGTACAGCTCCCCGTCCGGGGGGGTGAAATGGACCGACTTCTTATAATACGGGAGCATGTTGTCAAACTCATAGCTCTCATCATCCACCTCTTTCGCCCACTGATGCAAGCTGCCTATCGTTGGGCGGTGGTAGTACATGTAGTTCCTCGCTGAATTGCCCCCGAGTGTTTTTCCACGCGGATAATGAAGGATACGACCGCCCAGACTTTGCTGCGGTTGGGTCACGAACCCCCAGTCAATTAGCGGCTGATAATCCCTGGGATCTGACCCAGTGAAAAAGTTTGCATATTCGGGGATCACGGAAAGGTCCCCATTGTCAATTTCATAGAAGCCACCTGCCTCAACGACAGCCACGCTGAGATATCCGCTCTTGACCAGTCGACTGGCAACAGTCAACCCGGCGGTGCCCCCGCCTACGATGATATAGTCGAATGTTGCATTCTGTCCGGGTATGCCGAACCAAGTACCCAAGAGTGGCCCTCGCTGGCCATAGTCGAAGAGATTGAGATCGGGACCATCGTGAGCAATGGCCACGGCTGCTAAGCTCAGCCAGGACCAAAGCGATCGCATTATGGCTGCTTGATAATTTGAGTAGATAAAGCTGGAACTAGGGCTCACAACGGCACCCAGTGGGCATCATATGCCCAATGACACGAGAAGAGCAAAGGAAGGGCTAGAGTCGGCACCTTTTTCGGAAGAGTAAAGGATGTGTAAGGATGAAAGAACGGTAGTCATATGTGATGGGTGAAGAGAAAAGGGAAAAGGAGAAGAAGGGAAGAGGTGAAGAGAAGAATAAAAGCGGAATTGGTCAGAAAAGGAAGGAGGGGGCAACAATGGCAGTTGCCGTCTGGGGCCATCTTTCTTACAGAAGGAAACATTACTTGCTTGTATGTGATCTTGCAGTACAGTAAATTGGCCCTGATCTTCACTCCACAATCGCCGTTAACCCCAACTTTGCCCGGCAACTTTCAAGGCTGTCCTTCTGCATCTGTTCATACAGGCTGATCTCATCAATCATAGGAGTTCCCATCATCTGCTGGAATCCATCCAGGTCGCCATCTGCCTCCATAATCAACCGTTTGGACTGCGATGTGTTGCCTAGGTTCGAGTTGAAGATCCCTCCTGCAGACAAGGGGAGGAAGTCCTCGTATGTGATGGGCTCATACTCCAGAACCCTGTCCGCTAGAAGCTGACTCAAGCTGACCGTCTTCGATCCCAGACCATCTTTACCCTTTTGCGTTGTCTGATAGCAGAAGTATGCCAGGTTCTGCTCCTGCAACTGAAATTTGTCGTCGGGAAACTCCTCAAAGTGCCTTTTCAATATCTCCTCATACTTGTCAGAGGTAGCCCCTGTCTCGACTGCTTCTTTGCTGACTCGAGCAAGAATGTCGTCGTAGAGCTTTCGGCCTTTACGCGTCAAAGCATACCCACGCTGCTCGACTTCGCCGAACCTGGCTGTATGGGATCCCTTGACGTACGTGTTGTTCGAGTCCCGGAAGTACACCGTTTCCTCCAGAGCTTTGAAGCTCGTTTGACGTAACAAAATGGGAAACGCCCGGCGTGGCGGGCCCTCGATGCGTTCTTTTGCCGGCATGCCATGGTCCTGCATCATCTTCTGGACTAGGTCAATATCAATCGTTCGGGGAGTCAGATGATTGATGTGGCAACTTGGAAAGGAGACAATGTCGGCAATTAATGGGTGTTCCGCCTTGAGGATCTTGTATTCCTCCATCGTCACCGTTGCCTTGGAATGCCATCGGAAGGTCTCCAAGCCCTCGGTGATAAATTCTTTGCACTCGTCGGAGGTAAGGTGACCTTGCACCTCGGCATGGTTGATCAGGGCCACCAACCGGTTGGTGAAGATATTTCTCTGCTTCAAGGCCCTCTGCGCCAAGTCTCGTGTTCTCTCCGTCAGCAGGTCCATCCGCAGGACGGTTGTGAACACCCGGAATGGATGCCTGGCCAGAGCTTCCCTGGTCTTCGGTCGAAATGCGGTGGCGTGCATTGGAAACCCAGCAACACTCAGGTCATAGTAGCCCACAGGGTACATGCCCATGACGGCGAACATGCGCCGGATCGTGGCTAGCTCCTGTGCAGTCCCGAGACGGATAGCACCATGTCTCTCAACCCGGTTTCTGGAAGGCAGGACCTCGTCCGGATCAATCATACCCGCACCCCCCAACTTCCTGCTTGCGTTGATTGCCTCAGCATCTGCCTTCCATACCAGGTCCACGAGATCTCCGTAGAGGGGGACCTCGGTCTTGTACATTTCCGAGAGGGCATGGCAGAAACCGGCCCGCAGGGTATCCTGACCCCACTCCATACTGGAATATAATCGTCTATTAGATTGCCGACGGGGTGTATGTATATCTTTCTTAAGGTAACGGGTTGACGAACGCGAAAATAGGCGATACATGAACGACAATAAGCTTCGTGGTATATAAGCAAAGCAACGCTGGATCAGATCGACTCGGCAATACCCGGATATTGAATGGATAGGATATATATCCGAGGAAACCAGCAAGCAGAGGTCACACCTCTTGTCATCCCTTACTTGCAACACTATATACTGCATTGCACCCCATTCGCTACCAACCCCGATAAGCCAGTAACCTCCGTATCAGGCTATCTGCTCATTAGCAGGAATCCCCGGACTCGAGCTCTATCGTCATCGCTAGAGCCGTGTCTATCCGCCCGTGCAGGGTTCGGGTCTTCATCCGTCGGAACCGGATTCATCCGTCTGACGTCTAATTCGAAGACCATATGTCGTTCTGCGACAGTCTGGCCGCTTAGCGTCGACCGGTTATGCACTAAGGAGGAGCGCCTCGGAACAGCATATCTGGCCGAATCCTGTCATATCGATAACCTACAATTAGCACAGCACAGAACGCTCCGATAAGATAAGTATGTCCCTATCCATGATATGCTCTAAGATTACAGATAAACAGAGAGCCAACTTGCACCAGGGGAGATAGAGTCAGACCGATCACTATGCCCGAGATCCGTGGTAGCGGAGATGTGCACAACCCGGGAACATCAATCCGGGGAAGCTGTCACCGGACAAGCCAATCGGATCGAAGAGTCGCAAGAAACCCGTCGGACATGGGCTGAAGTCCGGAGTATGGTGCTTCATTTTCCGAGTAAGAGTAATGAAGTCGGTTTCCCTTGAGTGGATAATGAAGGCCGGAGCCTCGGAGGTAGTACCCACTCGGATCGAGGGGTGATCCCCTTCCCTCAAGCAGCTTCGTAATGCGTGAAATGTAAGAGGGTGCGCAGATCTTTGACAGCTCTGCTGCATCGAACCAAAGTAAAGCCATACTCACGAGCAAGACAATCCGTCCGAATCAAGATCGAAGCACACTGAATCATCAAGTCTACTCTCATTTTACCAATGTAGAAAACACCACAGATTGCACACATAATCAAACAAATCCATTGCGCTACCAACACTACATCTAATATCTATACCCAACCAATCCCCCTCTAATCCTCTGTCTTCCTCGGCGGCGGCGGACTTTTCTTCACCAGCACAAAGTCCTGGTCCAGCAGCCAGAAGCCCTTTGACTCGCGTCCCTCAATAGTCTTCACAATAGGCTCCACATTATGTGACTTGGCCAATTCCAGATCCTCACACCAATTGTAATCCACGATCAAGCTCTTCTTGACCCCGAAGACGGTGTCACTTTCCACGAAGTTGCTGTCCCGGGAGTACAGGGCTGTGATGAGCTTGGTGTAGTCGGGGTGGGCGATCATGAAGTGCTGTTTTCTTTTGTTAGATTGTAATTATGATTGTTGGGATGGGGGAGGGGGAAAGTTACCATATGGGCAGGACGGAACCAATGCCGCTTTAATTTCCGAAGCAGCTCTCCGACGGGACCATCGTTGGAGATGGGGTACGCGACGGGTTTAACACAGACGAAGAGGTAATGGCCCTTTTCATCGGAGAGGATCTTTCCCCGGCAATTAGGGTCCTGGGAGCCATCGTACTCGAGATCGTAGACGCCGTTGCCGTCGGTTTCCCATACGTCAATTAGGGCCTTGGGGACGGTGTTGCCTTCTGTGTCTTTGATCCAGCCGCGGACGATGGTGGGTTCACCGGGGGTTCCGGCGGAGGAGATGGATTCACCGTATTGGAAGGAGTGGGCTTCTTCGTCGTGGAAGGGGCCGAGGACTGAGGACTCGGTGGCGCCGGGAACGGTGGGGTAGGAGATGGCGTCGACGAGGGCGGAGATGCCGAGGATGTCGGAGAGGAGGACGAATTCGTGGCGGACGTCGGTGGAGATTTGGCCGACCTGAGGAGTGGGTTAGGGTTGGTTGGGTTGTGGGTTAGGAGGGGAGGGGGTGGTGTACTTTGGTTAGGAATTGCCAGGCTTGTTCCCATTCATCGAATTGGAGGCCGACTTCCCGGACGTAGTCGTGGGCGGTTTGGATCAACTTCAGGATGAGGTAGCGCAGTCGGGGGTTGTCGCACATGGAATTGATCTTCATGACATTCTCGGTGATGTTCTCAATGGTGAGATCGAGCATGGGGGGAAGGTTGGCGGCGATTTCTTCTGGAGTTGATGCCGCTGCCCATTTGGCGCGTGTGCGGTCGCTGAGACCGGTGACGGGGGGAACGCCGTTGGATTGTTGTTCAGACATTGTGCGCTCTGAGGATGAAAGATACCAGGTAGACTCTGGAGAATTTGGCTTGAGCAATTCACCGAGACGTGATGGTCCGTCTCTTATACTTCGTCCGCCACCAATTCTCGGTTAAGGCCATTTGAAACATATCGCGACTTCCACAAATGCCTCCCCCGCACTTCATAACGCGGGGCACTATAATCATTGTGTTGAGACGTCACTTTGGGTGTTCATGCCGATGATCGTAGCTGAATGTGTGCCGTAAATAACATCCGTCGGAGCGGATATATGGGTGGCTGTTCATCCGTCGGACATGGCCATGACGGAAGTCGGTGCAACCATGTTTCAAGGTTGCCGATTATTGGGTCTGCTTGTAACCTGGAAATCTTATTCCGCAGCTGTCTTGATCCCTGAAAAGACCGGATCTCCTGGAATTGTTGGGTTGTTGAAGACCAGCAATGCCGTTATTCCGTCGAGGTCACATCACGAGCTGGGAACTTGTATGTTTATGGGCGAGCAATTATTGGTTTCATTGGTGAGCGACGTGCAGGGTTCCTGAGCGGAGGCATGTGAGAATCGCTCGAGGATTCTGCAGACCGTAGCTGCACTGCAGCTCTGCTCGCAATCGGTTGAATATGCGAATCGAACCATGACGTGTTGGTTCTCGAGTTAGAAACTAGTTCGAGTATCTCAAGCTTGTTTGCACTGCAGAATCGCAAATTGCAGTGACCAGACTGGGCAGAGCTGTTTGGACGCACAGCAGGCATGCTAGCCACTCTCCCGGGACCTCCGTAGGTAGCACTAAGGTGGGCGAGTTGAAAAACATAATTCCGGCCAGCATCAGGAGCACTCAGTAGGCATTGACAGGAGTGCAGAATTCAGTTTGCGTTTCCAGTATTTCCGTAGCCTAGAGCCATTGACGGTGTAATCCCGCGTGTTGAGCACTGTCTTGGATGACCCCAGACCCCGCGAAACCCCGGGTAGCCGCGACGGTCTCGTTCCTGGGTCGACGTGATTAATTCGGGATGGGCATCATCGGTTGGTGGCGATCGCAGCCGGGCTCTGCTTTAAAGCCAATCCTAGCGGGCCGGCCAAGTTAGTGTGGAGCAAGGCTAGGCAGCTCGAGAAGTCGAGAACTGACCAACAACAGCGACAGGCATGAACACCACGAAGATCATACGATCGCCTGTAGACGACGCCTTTGTTTGAGGAGGCATGGACGGCGGCGGTGAGTCTCATGGTTCGCAGCCGGTGACGGCCAAACTGCGCGCTTCTCGTCGACGCCCGCCCCGGGCTTCACGTGCCTGCGAGACCTGCCGGGTGCGCAAGACCAAGGTTTGTGCCTCTGTCGCGCTCTTCTCGCGGATGCTGCATGCTTTCTCGTCGCCAACCACGATTACTGACGCGCTCAACGATAGTGTGACCAAGCTCAGCCGTGTTCCTATTGCGCATGTATGAACCCCGATCTGGCCGGGCTCGTGCAGCTGAATCCCAACTAACCTTCATCTTAGACCATTCGCTAGATTGCTTTTATCGCGCTGCAGGACCGAATGAGACCTCTTCTGCAGCTAAGCGACAGGCCCAAATACGAGAAGCGCAAAGGTGCGTCGTTATATATTGTATTCCTTCAGCCCGTTGCTCTTGTTGCATTGCTGCCTGGGATCTGACGTATCACCAGACCGAAAACCCGCCCATCGCCGTGGCCGGATGTGAGCCAGGGTAATCAACATGCCTCCCAGCAAAGTGACTCCCCAGACCACTTTCCTCACCGGCTTCCGCGAGGTGCTGGCAATATCAGTGCGAGTTCACCGAGTGTTTTCACCCCTAAGCGGGATGACGACAGTATAGCCGGTGAGCCTATCCAGCGCTACATATGTGGTTTCATTCTAACACCTTGCAGCGGCCACACCAGAACTGTGCGACTCGGCATCCAGAGACGGCTTGAGTGGAGTCAACCTTCATACCAATGGCACCGAGTTCTATGGCACTTCCTCGAATCTTGCGTTTCTGGGAAACCTGTACGCTCGGGCTCGTAACCAAGCAGAAACAAAGGCGTTGACTATACCTGACAACGAGACCTCTTATCATTCACATGAAGGTTCCAACCCGGCATTCAGTTCATTACAGTCCGATAAGACTGGCTTGAACCATTTGTCACCGAATTCTCCTGCGGACAGGCAGTCGGATGGGTCACAGACTAACAAGGCACAATTATCCATTGTGAATCTGCTGTATAATCCGAAGTACCCTAGCCACTCCCCACCGGAAGTCAACGGCAGGGCCGAAGATGATAGACAGGGAGGAACAGCAAACGCCGAGGGCCCTAGGAATAACGCGCCAAGCCATGTAGGCAAGTGAATTGCCACTATCCGCATTCGTGTCCATGAGTTAACCTATGATCGCAGATCATCATTATGAAATGGCTCCAGTCATTGACAAGCTTTCGGATGAGGCGCAACTCGAAATCGAGAAGATGTTCATCAGCAGTTACTTCTCGAACAAGCACTATATCCATCCCATGCTGTCCAAAACCAGCTTTATGCGGCGTTGCGAGAATGAAGCTTTTTTGTTGCCGAGACGGCCTGGCTTCTACCGCGGCATATCTGAATTCTCAGGGCTCTATTTCGCCGTGGTTGCCCTAGGGGCTATCAATGCAAGTCCTCACGAGACGGCTCTGCTTGACCATTACTGCAGCTACCTCCCGAGCCTGGGGAAGCCTGGTACTGTAACCAGACCTTCGTCTCTGGATTTTGCAGATTACTACTTTGGAAAGGCAAAACAAGCCCTGGGAGATTTGTTCGAGAGCTGCAGCTTGGAGAGTGCGCAGGCACTTTTGCTACTGGTGGGTTATTGATTGCACCCGAGATATTAGCACCTTACTGATAGAGTGCGATAGAGTGTATTCTGTCAAAATGCGTTACGGCCGCATAGCTGCTTTATGTACAGTGGCATGGCAGTAAGGACAGCGGTTGCCATAGGGCTGGCGTCGGGAATGTCATCTGTGTCCCCTGATGCGCGGAGGGAGGGTAGACGAACCTGGTGGTGAGTGTCCTTTGATCATCAGCGCGAACTTAACTAAGACTGGATAGGTGTATATATTCTCACGAAATGTTTGTGAATTCTTTGCCTAAACTTTACCGTCACTGACCAGGTGCAGCGAGATGTGCTGTTCCTCGGGCCGTTTAGACAGCATGAAGGAACTCCAGTATTACCAAGTCCCAATACCAACACTAAAGGTGATATTGTCATGCAACACTTCGATACATCATGCTGAACATGTACAGGCTACGTCTGGCAATCCACTTGATCCCGATGCGGAGGACGACCACGTTGGTATGATCCCAGCGATGGTAGCTTTGGCACAAATCATGTCCGAAGCATCCCATCTTCTTTATCATTCGCCAAAGCGGTCTATGGTGGAGATGTCTCAGATTGCAATGAGTTTGGACAGCAAGTTGCTTACATGGAAAACTACCCTGCCACATTTCTTGGACATTGATGCGGCTTCACTTAACGACACCGAGTGGGCTTTCAAGCAGAAATTGGTATTAAGGCTACGTAAGTGCTTAGGCCCGTTCATGCAGCACCCGATCTGACATGTGTAGGATTCTACAACACACGGATCCTGATACATCGCCCATTCCTCGCCGCATCAGCATCCAGCACCGAGTTCTCCAATCTACTCCAGCACCTCCACACCTGCCTTGATGCTGCGAGAACCAGCATCCAGATGCAGTATGAATCTTTCCTACATAGGATTTACATACGAACTTGGTAAGCAACTGCCATGATCTCTCCAAGTAATACGTGCTGACCAGCAAGGTGGTATAATACGACATATGCACTATATGGGGCGATGATTTTGCTCCACCTGGTTCTATCCGGGTTCCCAAGTATCCGCGACGAAGAACTTCTACTAGATGTCGAGAAAAGCTTAGACATATTCGAGTCGATGAACAACATCGTGGTCACTCGCCGATGTGCCGAGATGATCCGAGAAGTTCTTGAAGTTGCGCGAGCGTGTGTGGCCCGTCGTCGTGCCTTGTTATCAGCTCCAGCTTCAGCAATTGCTCCCAATTCGGGCACGACCTTCGGTCTAGATACTGCCGATCCAGCAGTGAACAACAGAGACCTCACCGGGATGGTCCCGTCCGGCGTGGATAGCGATTTTTTCTTCTCGCTGTTCAACCAGGATTCGCAGCCGAACACTCGGGCGGAGATACTGGCTAATTTGGTTGACCCGACGATCCTCGAGGACTTCGCTTTTGGCACTGGAGGGAGCGACTTTTCGTTCTTTCTTGGTTCCTGAGCACGTCAAATACAGCAATATGTTGGAGTGGCATGCATACAAGCCACAGACACACAAGCGATGAATAGACACTAATTCAATCATCACAAACTACCGAACAACCCCCTTCTCATAATGCATTACCTTGCACAACTAGCATTCAATATTCGAACGCCAATCCCACCCTCCCCAGACACCACAAACCCAGCCCCATAAATCCAATCATCTACCCCAATATCTATACCCACCCAAGCCCCATGTATCCCCTACCCAACCCAACCCGACCTGACCCAACTATACCCAAACCATATCCATCTAATGTTACTTATCCAGATAGAGTAATCCCATCCCGACGTATGAGACTCACAATATACCCACCCACCCACCTATACTTTATTAAATTATAGTATAGCCCCATAGCATACATATTATCTATCGTCTATCTAGAGAATTCCCAAGGACTAACTGCGGAGTCAGCGGGCGTTTCACGATTCCTGCTGCACGGGACGGACGGGGGTTATCGATATGGAGCCAATAGTTCATTCAGGGAGGGTCTTTGCTAGTACGGAGTAGATACTCTCTGTGCTTTGTGCCACGGTGGAGTATCTGTGGAGTGATGGTAAGATTATCAGGATGCAGGAAGGGGTTGTTGCTAAGTATTGTTTAGGTACTATGTAGGTGGATAGCTGGGTTGGTGCTACACTATCCTCGAACGGACCAAGTGAGTAATTAATACGGATACGGGTTCATCTACCTGAGACGACGGGTATCACATCTGTCTCCTTCTTACAGATACCACGTAAAGGAAACTAATGAAATGCAATTTTAGTGACCATGGTCGTGAGAAAAATCCACGCTATCTATCCATCCCATGGCCAACCAGTCTATATCCATCCATCCCGGATCCGTCATAAACAAGCAAGAACAGTAGCGAACCCATATGTACATACCAATGCATGCCGGAAGTGCAGTCATTCATCCATCCAGGGAATTAGTTCGTAAAGCAGCAGTGATCATCATCAGCACAACTCCGAGCAAAGCAGTCAATCAAGTTAAGGTATCAAGAAACGGAACCTCCGGGCCACGGAAGGAGAATCACAGAATGCGCCAAGATCGGTAAACAGAGATGCAGGGGGTGGTCATCAAGGGCATCAAAGGTAGGTGTTGGAGGTAGGAAGAGGTGGTATGGGGTTCAGTGTACATCGGAGTCCTGTGGGTAAACAGGGGAGAGGATGAGGTGGCTATAGCGGTGGAATCGAGGTGTCCTGTAGACTTTCGTCGCTGATCGAGGTGGCAGGAGATGCTAATCCGGAGATCACGGAGGAGGTGCCCCCCAGTCCGCTGTCTCCGGTTTGTTCCATCTCAAGGATAGACTCCTCGAGCTGGGTGCCCATCCGGGAAGCGTTAATGGTGGGTTTAGCGGCGCTCGTCATCAGCTCGTCGATGCCGGGCTTTTCCGGGACATAGTGATCGAGGTTGGCCGCACTGTCGAGGCTCTCGAGGGCGAATTCGAGGAACTCGGCGTCCTTTTTGCTCACACTCAGCGTCCAGCGGTATTCGCACAGCCGGAGACGGTAGAACTCCGACTCTTCTTTGGTCGGAGCGGTGACGCGAAGCAGCACCCCAAAGGATCCGATGAGGGCAAAGTTTGTTCGTGCGGAGCCTGGCCAGAACGACCGCAGATGCGTCGAACGCAGTCGGTTGACAAAGTCCATGGCGGAAATCAGACGGGTTTTGGCGGCAGAGCGGCAGATGTGGGAGAGGTAGGCGTCGGCCGTGTCCGTGGACAGCGACCGGACAATGCAACGATGAAGGGTGATTTCCGTGGCAAAATAGGCCAGGTGCAAGGCGCCATTGCGCGAGTTGTCCTCGCTGACGGTCTCGAAGAGGTCGCCGCCCGAGTCCATCTTTAGCTGCGCGGGTAGCCGACCGAACCACTCCTTCAGGCGGATCTGGGCCGGCTTAGCGCGCTCCAGGATCAGGCGGGTGCGATTGGTGCCCGCCGCTTTGAATTCCTCGATCGCCCGAAGGGTGTAGAATCGATCCAGGATGTCGGACAAGATCGTCGTCAAGGCCACCATATGGCAGAAGGAGAGCGGACCGTGGCCGACGGGCGCATCATCTTGTTGGGATGGCCCCGAGAAAGCATCGGTGAAATCCTGTTCCACCAGGTCTTGGACCATCCAATTGGACGACACGATGTGCGACGGACGGCCGTGCACTAGAGCGGACCATTTGTCCTGCATATATAGTGCCCATGCTAAGCGTTTCCGGAGGCCCTTCTCCCACGCTTCCATCCGCCAATTGGAGCAGTCCTGGTGCAGGCCAAGCTCAAACCCGGCGGTGACCAACTGCGCGTTCAATGCAGCCGTCGCCAGGTTGGACCGCTGCATGAGCAGCAGACCGGCCTGGACGGTCGACATGGACGCATAGGGCAACGACTCGGTCAGCAGCTTGAGGGCCGTGCTCTCCAGCCGGCCGGCATCGGGTCGACGGATTGATTGCGAGACCGGGCCCACGTCAACAAACTTCAACGCCAGGACGTAGACGGCGGACAAGAGCAACGGGGTCAGCCCGGTTCGGGCCCGGTACGACTGGCGGAAACTGTCCTCCATCAGGACGGGGAAGGTGGGATGGACATTCTCGAAGAACTTCTCCACCAAGGTGGAGCCATACGGAGCGACCAGGCTTTCAATGGCATCCAGGGTGGCGGTTTGCGGGGAGTCCGCGTGGGAGCGGTTGTTGACCACCCGCATGAAGGTGCCGTCGTCACTGAATTTGCGCACGCGAGACGAGGCCACGCACCCTTCGTAGTTCTGGTCCAATGGGAGGTACTCGAGGAGGGCGGGCTCGAGTTCCGTGGTGAGGCCGATGTGTTGGGTCGACTGGAACCAAAAGGCTGGCGTGAGGATATGGTGGTTGTGCAATATAGGGCGGGAGCTGTCTGGTTTGGACACTGGGGGGAGGGTAGATTGCCTGGCAGCGGGGACCCAAGTTAGCGTTCCAATTGAAATCAGGGCACGTCCGAGATCGGCATACCTTTTAGGAGATTCCACTTCATCGGAGTCGGTGTCGTCGAATTTACGTTTTTTAGCCTGGACCTCCGCCGTGCCGGGGCGACTCGTCACGGACAACGTGAACGTGCAGTCCTGGCGGTGGAAGTCACACGAATAACACTTGTTCACCATCTCGTTTATCGCACACCGGCTCTTTCTGCGCACGCAGGCGTCGCAACTGGGCCCATCCCGGCCTGGCGCAGTCACACGGGAAAGGGTGCCAATGGACGAGGCGGGCGAATGTGGCGTGGAGGTCGAACCTGGTTGGGGAGCGTGTGATGATGGTTGGGATTGTGATTGCTGCTGCTGCTGCTGTTGGATCCGGGGTCGAAGGAGCTGGTGGTCAGAGGCAGGCGACGGCTGGAAGGCAGCTGCAGAGGGGGCCGTTGGCCCCGTCGTCGAGGACGACTGGAGGGTGATAACGGCAGCCATTCAGAGCGATCGACTGGACAGGTCGAAAGATAAGGGACTCAAGGGAGCGGCCGTGCAGGAGAGAACCGGAGAGACAGGCGGAGATGCGCAGATAGGCCGCGGATCTGGGCACCAATCTCACCAATCTCACGAAGCGTAACAGAAACAATAATAGGAAATGGGCGATAGGGACGAGAATCCACGGGATTCAGTCACGTAAACGAACCGGGGCAGCCGGAGACTCCGCCGTGTGTGCTCCGCAATGGAGGAGACGGAGGACGGACGGAGGACCAGGCAGGGAGAGAGAGAGTTATCTGGGGTTAACTGCAGCTGTGCCGGGACGCGCACTGGCAGGTTGGGTCGGTCACTTTGATGGTGATCCCGTCTATCCAACGCACCGACCAATGGCTAACGGAGCACTGTCGACAGGGTTGCCTGCCACGTACGAACCGCAGCGGAGAAGCTTATCAGCTGGAACCGGTAGGCAGACAGGGACGAAGGAAGGAAGGAAGGAAGGAAGGTCGAGCGTGGTCGGATTGATAGTAGTAGTCGATAGATAGAGTAGAGAGTGGAGAGATAGCCAGCAGGAGCAGCAGGAAAGAAGGTGAGTGGTGAGTGGTGAGGTTCGGGGAGTACAGCCACTCAGTAGCCCAGTCACCACAGCGGAACCGGAGCCGCCAACTCGGGGAGATGGAGATATACTCTTTTGTGATAGATAAAGCCGGTGGGCAAGAGGAATCAGGTAATGGAATAGCCTGATCTGAAGATTACGGAGTGGGCGAGTCGTCTGTACTTCTCGTCTGGAGTGGCCCGAGGAGAATGATGATGATATCCGAGGCGATCGGATCTGCCACTGGAGATGACGAGATTCGAAATAAAAACAAGACCAGTCGCTCTCTCCCCCGTGCCCATCGAGTGATTATAATGGATTACTATCCGGGCCTCGAGGACCAGCAACGAGCCTGTGGTCGGGGACCGGACAGGACCAGACCAGTCATCAGTCATCAGGATCAATAAGAGAATCTCCGGATGTAGCGATCGATCAGCGAGGGCCTTCCGACCCTCTCCATCGGCCGGGTTTCCCACACGTAACAGATATGCGCCTGGGCATCCTGGATGGCCGCCCGTCTGCTTTCGCCTCAAGTTCCTGCGCCCTTGGAAGTCCTCGCCCCGATAAGCCTCGTCCGCCTGATTGGATCCCCGATCGGTTGGCTGCCGAGGCGGCCTTGGTATTACGTACTGAAATGCTCCCGTCCGAAAGTTTGGGGTTGTAAGAACTGCCGCCCGGGGCGAATCTGGTCGGGAGCTGGATTTCATGCTGAAGGTCGAACAAACAACTATAGAGATGATGGGAGAGAAAATAGGGCTTTCACGCGGTGCATTTCCCTAGTCTCTCCCCGACTCACTAGTACCCAGGATCCTACATCGTAATGCCGTCCTTAAACGCGCCGCCGACCTATCAAGCCCGGGGACCTCTCACCAAGCCGCGATTACTCAAGCCGGGTGCCAATCACATCATCCCGATAACGCTCACATCCGGCCAATCACGGCCACCGCAAAGCCATGAAACCGGCATAGCGCAACACCGGCAACGGGGATCGGCCCTGCAGCTGGCGGCTTTCCCCACAGCCTCAGCAGCCCCATGTGGGTTTTGGCTGCAAGGTCGGCGGGAAAATCCCCGGGGTCATGATTGGTGGGTGTCTGTCCTCCTTGGGCACCTCTGCTGACCGTCCGGATTAACTTAACTAGTTAATAATGGTGATGACTTCTCGTCGTGCTTGACTAAGTTTCCTGCCGGCGCCATTCGGGTCGTGATTCAGGTACGGGTGACTGACCTGCCCGTCAGTCGGGTGCGGATGGCCGCTGTACTGGGTACAAACTACAAACTGTTAATGGGAACGAGGATCTGGGGAGGTACCTGTTATCTCCGGGGAAATGGACCGTCAGTGCTTCTGGAGCCCACTCCTCCAGGCGTCGGCTCGCGTGCACGTTGGACGCGCTGGCCCGATTCCCATTACTTAATGTAAAGGTCATGTTGCTGCATCCCCGGGCATTCCTATTATTAAGGGGGGGCGCCGTGCGGGAAAGCTTCCTTTTACTCTTCGTAGCAGGGAGGTCCATGGTGCACTAGAGCGTTTTGTTTGACCCAATCCTTTGCCCGCCACGAGGTTTCAATTATCAAACCGATACTGCTTTAGACTTTGCGTGTTACTGTCTAGTCCCTCAACCGCCCCAAGGATCAAGTTCTCCCCTAACCTAACCACATCACCGCCGCCAACGAGCAGCCATTGCCAATCTGGCACGTCCCATTTTCATGTCATCGCCGCATGGTTAGATTGTCACTATCCACATCCAAACTCTAACCGCAACCTATTAATAATGCTCGCATGGACGATTCCACATGTCTTGGCTCCTGGCAAAAAAATCACCATGACGACATGATCGTCCGACACCGATGCATGCATGTGCTTTTCTCTTTTTTTTCTTTTTCCCTCTTTCAGGCTCATCGCAGATGCGTCATAACTCCAAAACTCCATGCTATACCGAAACCCAAGCAAAGACAAATGGACGGGATGTTGACCAACAAAGAAGATATACTGGTACAAAGATGAATCTACTCGGTGAAATTGCGCAACTTGGTCAACTCATCCAGAAGCTCCTGCAAATCCCCGTCCGAGATCTTGTGCTGCAGACTCGGAATGAGCGACTTGGCTTCTTCCGCGTTATCGCAACATAGACTTCCTATGTGGTGTTAGCGCCTGATTCCCACCATTCCTATTGAATCCTCCCATCACAGTAAAAGCACCGCAAGAAACGGTAAGTAAGCGAAATAAAAGAAAAGGATGCATACCCAACTGCGACCTCTCAAACATCTCCAATTCCGTATGCGAATTCAACAACCGCTCCACAGCCTTAATATTCTCTTCGTCCTTGAACCGCGCAAACACCTCCAAGTAATCCAACGTCTTGGTAAGGTTCCTATACACACCCACATCTGTTAGCGCGCCGCCCACAGCCCAATGATCCCATCCATCCATCCATCCATCCATCTAGCTCAACAGTACTCCGTAGATATGTATGCAACATGCACATGTAAACAGCAGTAACACTCACTCCGGCTCCTCATATTTCTTCCCCCCTCTGCGCTTATTTTCCAACACCTTATTGATAACGAGACGCGCTTCCGAGAGTGAGAGCGTGTGCGTGTTCTGGTCGGCGCCGAGCTTGAGCGTCGAGGCGGCTTCGAGTTCGCCTTGCGGGAGGGTGCGCTTGCGGTGGGTGGCTGGGGGGAGTTGAACGCTCATTGTTGCTTGCTTTTGGAGGGAAACGGGGTGGTTTGGTCGGGTGTTGAGTTGTGGATTGGGGTTTCTGTGGCTTGGGGCTGGTTGGATTGGGTTGATTGGGATGGCGCTGTTGTTGATGGTGGTGCGGGACGGGGATTCTGGCCGCGTTGAGTTTTGCGGCGGCAGATGTAGGCGGTGAACGGTACACCGCCTAGATGATTATCGTGGGGAGTGATTAGATAGTGAGCTTTGTTTGGTGGCTACGGAGTAGTTGTTGGACAATTACAGATGAAAATGGTGAGGTGAATGACCTGATCGTGAGTCTGGTACGGTGAATGTAGCTACAAGGCAAGTAAGGGTATCAATTCAACATTTATCGACACTTTTCTATATCCATAGCCAAAACGCCCTGATGCTATGCGACAGATGATCGGATGATATAGACAATTTTAAAGTAATGGACTCAGATCTTTCGGAATGCCACCTCCTTCGGCAGACGGAAGCTGGCGCAGAACATTTGCTTGTTGGGGCTGACCAATCTCACGTTGTGGATGGCCAACTCGATTTCCTGGTTGCCGCTGCCACCGACACGATCCTCCGTGGTGATGGTGTATCCGATCCGCTCCGAGATGCGCTGACAGACATCCACGTGGTCATCATGCTCATCCGCGGAGTGACCCGAGAAGCAGTAGACGTGGACCATGGGGAGGGGTTGCGATGTGTGCGGGGCAAAGAGCGACTCCTTGCCCGCGTAGACGCCGACAAAGGCATCGAGGAACTCAATGGCATTGCCAGGCAGGTTCATCACATAGTGATGGAAGACGTTGGGACGGTGGAAGACCTCCGGCTGCGGCAGCGGTTGGCCTGCCTCCTCCGCAGCAGCTTTCTTGCTCCTCCGGACCTTAGGCTCGACAGTCACAGTGTGCGGAGATTCCAGGAGTTCGTGCGCAGACCAGCGGATGAACTCGCGGCCGTCCTTGTTGAAGGGGGTGACGAATTTGTCGGCCTTGTTGCGCTTGATAGCGTCCAGCATCACCTCGTACCCGTGCGGGTTGAGATCGTTGGCCCACACGAAGATCTTCTTCCTGCCAGCAGGCACGGCAAAAGGCCCAACGCCCGCCATAACGTCGCAGACCATCTCACCGGGGCGGAACTTGTCCACAAGACGGCGGTGCTCCGTCTCGAGACGGCTGTTCCAGTACACGCGCGAGTAGTCGAAGCGGAACTCGCAGTTTTGCTCGTGCTGGATGACGTTCAGGTCGTTCTTACCAGCAAGAAGCTCGAAGGGGAACGTGCGAAATTGACTGTGGGAGCCCACGTCCTCAGTCTTGCGAATGACGGTGCTGACGTTGGGGTTTTTGTCCATCAGGACCTGTGCGATCAGATGCTTGTAAGGCAAATATTGCTCGCGGAGGTTGAGATGCGCTATTTCATCAGTGTAAATCCACAGTGCCAAACGTAGAGAACTTACAAACGTGACCAACTTGCGTGAATCCCTGAGGGATCTCATCCAGCATGTCCTCCGGCAGAATGCAGGACATGATATCCGCTGCTCCAATTAGGCCTTGCACCAAATATCCAATGACACAAAGATTCGAACCCACCATAAGTCCAATAATCATACTCCAACGTCAAATCATAAGGCTTGACACCAACCACTCCCTTCTGAACGAGCTCGCTAATCGTCGGCGACCACGTCGCGGGATCTAAACCACCCATCAGCGCATGCACCTCACACCAACTATACCCCGGTATAGAACAAACCGTTATGCTTAACCTCCTCCTTCAGTAAAAGACACTTGTGCACCAGATCATCCACCTTGATTTCCCGAATGGAGCCCAATCTCGGCAGCTGCAGCAAATCCCGGCTCTTGGTCAATTCCTTCCGCACGTTGGAGATATCAGAGATCTTGAAAATCGCTGCCGCAGAGACCGGAACCGTCCTCCTGAAGAAGGACCGGTCCAGGACTCGCATGGCCCGGTTCACTGGAGGACGGAACATGGCGGGGAGGTCGCTGCGGAGCGGTTGGGTGGGTTCGGAGTCGATTTCCATGGAAATGGGTTGACCCTGTTGGTAGGGTAATTTGATTCCGGGAGTTGGGGTCGGTGCGAGTGGACGTCGAGTCAGGAAGGAGGCATTGGCTGGTTGGGATGTGATCGTTTGGTGGGAGGATCGCGACATTTTTTAGACTTTGGATTTGGGCCGTGACTCGTTGCTTATCAGCACGTGATAGGCGCGGATAAGATCGATCTGGGGTTTTCACATGATAGTCGACTTGAAATGTGATGGAATGGATATGGCCGGTAAATCCAGGGCAGATTGACTGTTATTGGGTTAAATTAGATTGATCATTCATGATCAGTGGGTACCTATCGCTAAGCCTATAACTAGAAGCACTAAATAAGCATCTGCACAGCAGACGACAACAAAATATAGAGAAACCATCGCCAGATCAACACGCAAAGATGCATCAGAAGAACAAAAAGCACACATAGATCAGGGTATCAGATCATTTTCTCTCATACTTACTGTCCCCTCTCGAGCCTCGCAATCCGCTCATTTAGTTCCTTAATCTGCTCATCTTTCTTCTTCAGCACAATCCGTGAAATGTCTCTTCCGCGAATAATCCCCTTCATCTGCAACTCATAACTTCTCATGACATTCACCAACTCATCTTTAGCCTCTTTCGATATCCCCACCTGATGTTGCTCGAGAATCTTGACAGCCGTTTCCACCAAGCTCTCCTTGACCTCGCCCGGCGAGTCCCCTCCACCAGCACTAGGCCCAACCCCCCGGAACTTCACCGGCGTAGGCGTCACTGGGAATACCATCGACGAAGGTGACCCAGGTACAGTAGATGAAAATGACACCGTATGCGACCTTGCCAACGAAGTCGGCGTAAAGCTCACCGTCTTCTCACTATCCCCATCATCTATATCAGAGAACTTTCTCTTCCCCGGCGCAGACTGCGTACCCGATGGCGTCTTCGGTGGTCCGAAATCCGGCTGTCGCAGCGGGGCCGACTGCTGTTCCTGTTGCCCACCTGGGCCGAAGATCTTCCCCACCGCCGCATCATCATCATCCCATTCAAACTCCTCCATGTCCTCCGACATCATACGTGCTTTGGCGCTTTGCGGGGGCATGTTGAATCCTACCCTACCACCGGGGGTGGCGGCCATGGAGGCACCGTATCTCACCGTGCGATCAGTCTGGGGAGTCAGGAGACCTGTTGCGGAGAGTCGGGGTTTCTTGGAGGGTGTTTCGGGGGTGAAGGAAACTGGTTCGCTGTGAGAGTTCGACAAAACGGCGTGTTTCTCGCGGATCTCGGCGTCGCTGGCCCAGAGGAAGAACCGACACCGTTGCGCTTGGGGCTTTTGGCAAGTGTAGACTGAGGGGGGGTGCGGGGTTTCTCGGTTAGCCGGGGGAATTTAGATCCGTCGTTGCCTTTTGGCTTTATTTGGGAAATGTCAAGGTTGCATACACCATCGTCCATGGTTCAGGCCGTGATTCTTGGTTTGAAACTTGGCGGCGGGGGGACGGTCAGGACAGTTGCAGCGCCAGACCCCGTCGAGGAAGAGCCCATAGAGAGGAACGGCTAGGCGGGGCGAGCGAGGCGACCCCCCGCCGTTGAAGGATTTGGTGGGAGACAGCATGAGTAATCGGGGGTGAATATAATTTCGGTATGACAGGCTCGATATTGTAGATTAAAGGCAGTGTTTATATCTGGAGTAGAAAAGACTGCAGAGGGTTGTCGCTATGGAAACTAGGGGGACCGTTGGTCTGGATGGAGACCCGCCAGGGCGGCAATCTGGGGCAAGGCTGACGGATCAAAGACTATAGTCTATACGGAGTACGCAGCTTGCAGTTCAACGCCAAGAAAATCTCGCTTGTCTCTATGCTAATGATATATTAGGTTTATGCAAAAGTCCGGATGCCCCGATCAGATCCTCTCTTCGATCCACTCAGGCAATGCCATGCAACAATCCAGCGACCAGAACCAACAATGTGTACGAGGGATGTATAGACTCTAGGGTATCTCAACAATGCAACCACACTTATTCCGCCAGTACTTGTCGCAACATAACACCAAACGACTCGGACAACTTGAGAATCTCGGATACGTCCGGCTTGACCGGCTCGCCAGCCGTGCGACGGAGCTGGTCCTGCTGCTTGACCCGCCGTCTGCGCTCCGCTGTGATCGGGTCGAGATCCTCTTCCTCATCCAGCTCCTCCGAGCCCTCCGACTCGGCGTCGGAGATGGCAAGATCTTCAAGGTCGGCCTCGTCCAGGCCAAAGTCGCTGCCCCGGAATGGCGCGTTACCCAGATATCCTTCATGGCCCGTTCCCTCAGCCGCCATCTTCTGTCGTGTCTTATTCATATGCCACCGCTTCCGGTCTTCGTGCCATTTGATCAAGGCGTTGATCTCCTCCAGTGCCTTGTTGTTGTCAATTTGCCCAAAATCCTTGGCTCCCCGGAGCAGGGCGTTCATGTCCAGCTCGCCCCCGCGTGGTCCCTTGCGCAGAAACTCCAAGATATCCCCGATCCACGCCATGAGCGACGTAAACAGGCCATTGTCGTGCAGGTGAACCTCGTGCACAAACTTGTAAAAGCTGCTCTGGTGACGTTCGCAGAGATCGATGAACGCCTGCACCGTCTGGTTAGGATCCGCCGAAACATCCTGCCGCTGGCACTTCTCGATCACTGCAATCGCGTCGTCGGCAAAATGAGCGAAGTCGGTGATGCTGCTGTAGACGTTGGCCGACTTGTAGACGCGGACCAGCGGCTCGTAGAAGATGGTGAAGAGATCGCGGAAAAGCTGGAGGGTGACCGGCTCTTCCACGATGCTGAGCATCATGGACTTGTCACGCTGGCGAGTGTAAAGCTTCAGCAGCTGCTTCAGATTCGCGAACCAATGCGCACCCTCTCGCAGCTCCACCTCGACATTGTCCACGGCTTGATTCCAAGCCACATAGGCATTGAACACCTTGCCAAATTGCTCAGGAGCCAGCTCAGGCTGCAGAAGCTCGGTACGGAGAATAGCCACAATAATATCGACATCCTCGGCAGCAGCTTCTGCGCGAATCTCGTTCTTGAGATCTTCACTTGAATCAGTGAAGGCTTTGAGCTTTTGGCAGAGGATGGGATCATCGACCTTGCTGGCTAGCGCATCGATTGATTTCTGGAAGGCCTTAATGCCATCGTTGAGAGTCATCGAGAAGATCCGCTGTAGGAGTGAGCGCGAGCCGAAGGGCTGGGCCAGGAAGAGGTCCAGCACTCCTGCCATTACAGCTGCCGGGTTGGCAATTCGGATGACATTCTTCAACAAAGTGTACGGGACGAGCGAATGGATTCTCTTGGCTTGTGCAAATAGTTCGGGGGAGTTGTCCTCGGCCAGGAACAGATGGTAGAGCGTCGCAGCAACCCTGAAGTAATTTGGTCAGCCTGACAGACAGTTCAAACGGGGTCTCGCCTGCAACGCACTCAATCCGGAGCCACTCAGCGAACTTTTGGTACTTGGGACTGAGATCCTGCACCGTTGGCTTCTCTTTGATTTCGGCAAACAACTTGGTCAGGCCATCTAAGTGGGGACACCCTAGTCAGCGCAGTCATTATCATCAATGCGGGCCTTTCACCACTTACTGCTCTCCACAATGTCTCGGCGGAAGTTCTCCATGTAGGCGTCCAATTCAGCTGCGCGCGCCCGTGCGATTTCGTAGAATCGCTTTTGCTCTTCTATCCTCACCGCGTCGACGTCCTTGCGCTTCTGCATATCAAGCTTCTCCTCCTCGTTCAAAGTGACGGGGTCGGCCGTCAAGAACTCTTCCAAGGCTTTTGTTTCAGCCACCCGCTTGTTTTGCAGCAAGGTGCGAAGAAACGCCCGAAGAGAAACTCTCTGGTCTTCCCGGTAAAGCACTGTCTCTCTCGACCCCTCACTAGATGCCCTGGGTGATCTCAGAGAACGCTTAGAAGACCGGGACAGCGAACGGTGATGATGGGTTCCAGGAGCCAGGTTGCGTGACGAATAGCTCTCGTCCACAGCGCTGACACCGACTGTTGACACCGAAGAGACCGAGGATGCTTCGTCATCTGCCGATCCGAACCAGCTAGTTGTCATGGAGGATTTATTCTTGCGAGGGAGAGGGGGCAGCGGCTTCCCGGGGAATTCAGTGCGTAGTCGCTTGTGGAGTTTGGCAAAGTCGCCATAACGACGAGCCACGAACTGATCAGGTCTGCCTTCTCGTCGCACCCGAAGGATAAATTCCTGGTTTATACATCAGTGGTGATATCCAATGCCGCGCCGCACAAACACCTACCGCATGTTGATGGTATCGTACAGTCCGCCGGACCGATGTGACTCGCACAGCAGCCACATTAATATCCCATCCATGGATTGCATTGCCCTCGGGCATGTTGACCAACAGTCCCTTTTCGTTGGCCCCGCGATCGACGACTTCCATCTCCGAGAATTGGATTCGCTCTTCATAGCCCGAGGCTGTCGGGATTCCTGAGACCATCATGAGTTCGACCAGTTTCTCACATTTTCGCGCCAACTTCCTGCGCTTTGTCTCTTCCAGGCGATCTTCCGAGGACGAGACATGTTTCTTCGCAAACGATTCTAGGAACTGTGTGCCAGCCATTAGCTCAACTGACCGCGCGCGTTGTACGGGGTTTCCCAAGGGACACACGCACCACCTGTAATTTATCTTGCCAGAACTCCTTCTCGCGGGCCTGATCGAGGAACGGAAAGTTGCGCACATGGTGGACGAAGATGTATCGCAGAATAGGGAGTTCCGAATCGACGGGCGCAACTTCGCCGAATTCGGATTTGAAGGGGGCACCGAAGCGTTGGAGGGCGGTTGGCGAGTTCAGCTCGGCGATTTCGCTCTGGACCTGGCGGGCGATGAGTTCGCGCTTGAGATCTGAAACCGTCAGAAGTGATGCTCAGTCCATTGATAGGAGGGGGGACCGACAATGTTCTTGCTTCCCGGTGAGAATCTGACCCGGGGCGGGGCTGGACGAGGTGGGAGAAGCAGGCGGGCGGGCGCCCGACTGGACTCCGTTGGGGGCAGAGGCCATGGTGGAATCGCTGGAGCTCAGTATTTCACCCTTGAGAGCGGGCGATCATTGACTGTCTATATAGCCCTGGAGAGCAGACACAGGGGTAAATAAGAATACGAATGGAATCCACTTCTAGAAGATGACCGCCAGCCCAGAATCCGTCTGCCTAGCCACAGCCAAGGTTCGGGCTGTGGACGATGACGTTTTGGCGCCCGTCGATGCTCGGTGCGCCTGATCACCAGAGCGCACTGGTCTTTCAGGAACGGCAGAAGATCGGTCGGAACCGCTTCAAGCGACAAGGGCGACGGAGACGCGGGGGAATGAAGTGGTAGAAAAGGAGAGAAGAGCCGAGGTGAGGATACGAAAGGCAGGGGAGTGAGTGAGAGGAGGGAGCTGGAGAGGGGAAGCGAAGAGGGAAGGGAAGGACGGACAAGCTAGCGAGTTCCTACTAGTAAGTAATCTGCAGGCGATGGGCGATGATGACACCACCGATCCCAAGCACCAAGTCAGAAGAATGCGAATTAAATTGATAAAATTAGATGCTCTGCCCCCTCTTTGACGCGTCCGGTGGTCAGCCCTGTGGCCCCGCCCTGGCCATTCCGCGGATCGCGGACTTCTTCATTCTCCAGAACCCAGTTTCCCTCCTGGCGCTTAGTAGTTAGTTGGCTTGTCGTCTCCGGTGGATCGACTCCATCCATTTCCCCCCACGTCTGCCCGGCAGCTTCTCTCAATCAGATAAGTGACAAGTGACAACTGACAAGTGACAACTGACAACTGACGACTGACACCTTCCGGAAAGACAAGCACGCGGCCAATGGTCTCTGCTAGCTTCCTGCTAGTCTCCCTGGGCATCGAATCGCATGACTGGCAGCTGCAACCAATTCTATCCGCTTGCCCGGCTGCATGCATCGTCCATCTTATCATCACCTCCCATCACCAACCAACACAGCAGTATGACTTGATCGTCATCTTTCTACTTCAGCCTGGAGTTAGGCATACATTAAAAATAGCAGAGTTTACTTTATGCCCAGTGTGGCGCACTTTATGCGGTATTCGCAATGCTAGATATGCTCGCAACGAATTCTTGGTTGCCTCAGGCAGAACACAAATACAATATGACATTCCTGCTTCTGCAGTTCTACGGATTTCCAGTAGTAGGACTGCCGATGGGCAATTATCAATCATCAATTTGTCGTAGATGATAATAGATGAAGCACTGTATGTTTTGGTCCTTCTACAGATAGACGTCACACTGACCAAGAGCCCCTTCTAGGCCAATGAAGATTCATGTGCTTGTGTATGACTCCAAATATGCTTTCAGAGATGCTATACCTCATGGCGAGCATCCGGTACCGCCCGAGAATCGGGTGCCTGGATGTGCTGCAAAGCGGGCAAGTCCGGCCCTCGGAGTCATGGCCTGCATCAATATCATCCACGGTAGGCTCGGGGCTGTGGTCGGACTACTGCTGAGGAACGATCAAGTCTACCTCATGTTCCCATCATGGAATCTTATAGTTGACTCACGGCGAGAGAAGGGTGTGAAGAAGGGAGTCATATACAACCATGGTTCATGCAACCCGGTCGACTATATACCCTTCGCAGGGAAGCCTGCGTCCCTTCGCTTCGTTCTCCGTCTTCAACTTCTCTACTGCTTACACCTGGAGCAATTACTTGTCTATAGACGTCTCCAAAGTTCAACGTTCAAGCGTTTGATTTACATCAAGCGAGTCGTTGCTTACTATCCCATCGTCCAACGTTCAAGCGTTCGATTTACATCAAGCGAGTCTCGTTCCAGCGTTCGACTTACATCAAGCGAGGTGTTGCGTACTATCCCATCGTCCAACGTTTCAGCATTCGATTTACATCAAGCGAGACTCTGTGTATTATACCATCGTTCAACGTTCCAGCGGTCGATTTACATCAAGCGAGACTTTGCCTATTATCCCATCGTTCAAGCAATCTGTTTGCGACATACAAGCTCAGTACAACCTATCCTACCATTCAACGTACCCATTTATCCCTCTATTCATCTATCTATATAACCAGAGAACCGAACAGTATGTCGACCTGTACAATGCTGTCTGCCTCTTCATCGACGGATACAGAGCCTTATACAATCCAGCTTCGCCCTTACTCCGAGCACGACAAGGAAGAGAAGGCCGACCATCACAACGCCTACACCCCATGTAGGCGTGGATGTGGCTCTCTTATATCGGATGCCCTGGACGGCGCTCTTGCGGAGACCTCATATACCAATATCTCTGTCAACAGTCCTTTGAGAGGCGGATACGCAGCACTCAAACGTCTCATTGACCCGATAGAACGACTGAGCTTATGCGAAGTCTGTCCGAAGGAAGAGGCCTATCGAAACTTCCTCCACACGGTCTGCGACGGAATCGTCCGACAATACAAGCATTTCTACCAGGTGCTTTTCCGGTACTTCAAACGTACCAACTTTGAGGTGGCCTGCTGCAGCGACGACGATCTGTTTCGGCACGATTATATGATCTTGCAATATGCCTCCCAAATTGACCGAGTCCTTGCGAGCATCAGCCGAGTGGCTCACATTCTCTCAGAGCAGTCCGTCTACGATGGAGATTCCTGGTATATGGTGTACAATCAAGCCGAACGACTGGCAGACGCCACATACAACCTCCGAGAGTGGGTGGTGTACATCCGAGCTTGAGAGGTTCGGGTCTTGTATCATGATGTGATACCTTCAAAAGGTGCTTCATGAGATCGGTGTACAATTATTGCATGGGGTCTTGTATAATGGAGTGATACCTTCATCCTCCACAAGACTGGTGTACGGGTTTTGGATTGCTGTTGACTGTTTTGGCCTCCTTCGAAGGCTCTGGAGTTGATCTAGCGTTGCTAGCGTTGTTTTGTACTCATCTATCTGAGCGTTGGCTGGCTGGGTGGGATGGCCATAAGCTAATAATTCTATATGGACTGACAATAAAAGATTTGTCCACACAATGTGATTGTGTATTGCATCCTATGTAGGGCTGTGGAGAGTCCATCCGGAAAGGGCCGTCAATAAGGAGCCCGGCGTGAATAAGGGATTGATGCCTGGGGCCGCCAAGGCCCGCCGGGAGATCTGCTGCGCCTCCCGTTTCACCTCCTCAACCCTCGCCGGCCTCCGTGTCGGAACTCAATTCTGAGGATTCCCCTTCAGACTCGATCCTCGAGTCCATGACTACCGCTGTCTTCTGAGGGCACAGGCGGGTGCACCGAACGACTTCGTACCCTTTCGCACTCCTCTCCATCACCGCCAACACCGATTCGAAGCTCCGTCGCTGCCGACGATAACGATCCCTCGGCTCTTATCACCGCGGTTGACTCCCTTCCACCTCTCCTTCGTGATCGTATGTGACACAGACACACCAGTTGGTCGCGCCTCCTGCATGATCATCTCCCATCATGGGGAAATTTGACACCAATGAGGACTCGGAGTCCCTTCCCATGAGCCGCCCACGGCCCTCATCTACCGCGTCTGCGACATCCTCCGATTCCAGCCTCTCCGTGGATAGCTACCCGGAGGAAACCAAATACACCCCAAACACACCAGCAGCCGGCGGATTGTCGGACGACAATAGATACCGGGATGTGGAGGAGGGCGAACCAGGGGCGGACGAGCCGTTTCTTCCTTCGTCCAAGAAGGCAGCTACCTCCGGGAGCCGCACGTCTCGACTGATCTGGGGTCTGATTATACTTTGCGTGGCAGGTTGGCTGTGGGGGTTAGCGCTATTCGTGACCCAAGCGCGCTCAAACCAGCAGACGGTCTCAGAAGCACTACAGTCTCACGAGGCAGATACAATCTCTGGAAGTCCAAGCTCCGGAAAGCCGGTCACGCTCGAACAGGTCCTCACGGGACAGTGGCTTCCTCGCTCACATGCTGTTTCCTGGATCGCGGGCCCCAATGGCGAAGACGGGCTTTTAGTGGAGCAAGGGGAAGGTGACGGGAAGGGCTATCTGCGGGTTGACGACATTCGCAGTCGTAAGAACGATGTCAACAGTCAGGCCAGTAAGGTGCTGATGGAGAAGGCGATTGTGCAGGTGGATGGACGTACAATTTTTCCGGCATCGACATGGCCCAGTCCAGACCTGAACAAGGTGCTGATCTTATCGGAGCGAGAAAAAAACTGGAGGCATTCCTTCACGGGGAAATATTGGATCTTCGATGTGGCTACTCAAACAGCGCAGCCGCTTGATCCCAGTGACCCTGATGGACGCGTGCAGCTTGCAGTCTGGTCACCAACCTCTGACATGGTTGCGTTTGTGAGAAATAACAACCTGTACCTGCGCAAACTGTCCTCAGAGAAGGTTGAGCCCATCACGAAGGACGGCGGTGCGGATCTTTTCTACGGTGTTCCTGATTGGGTATACGAGGAAGAGGTCTTCTCGGGCAATAGTGTAACCTGGTGGTCTGGCGACGGGAAATACGTGGCCTTCCTGCGTACCAACGAGACGGCCGTCCCTGAATTCCCCGTGCAGTACTATCTATCAAGGCCCTCCGGAAAACAACCTCCTCCGGGACTCGAGGATTACCCCGAGGTCAGGGAGATTAAGTACCCCAAGGCTGGCGCTCCCAACCCCGTGGTTAACTTGCAGTTCTATGACGTTGAGAAACAAGAGGTCTTTTCAATCGAAGCACCCGACGATTTCGAGGACGACGATCGGATTGTTATCGAGATCGTGTGGGGAACCGAAGGAAAGGTCCTTGTGCGAGTGACCAACAGGGAAAGTGATATCTTGAAGGTGTTCTTGTTCGACACCAAAGCCAAGACCAGCAAGCTCGTACGCGTTGAGAATGTTGCGAGCATCGATGGTGGCTGGGTAGAGCCTTCGCAGTACACGTGGTTCATCCCCGCAGATGCCAGCAGTGGACGACCTCACGATGGATACCTTGACACGGTGATCCACGAGGGCTATGAGCACCTGGGCTACTTCACACCCCTGGACAATCCTGAACCTGTCCTTCTCACCAAGGGTGAGTGGGAGGTGGTGGATGCCCCAACTGCCGTGGACCTGCACAAAGGCGTTGTCTACTTCATCGCAACGAAGGAAGGACCTACTGAGCGCCATTTGTACCAGGTCCAGCTGGACGGATCCAACTTGAAGCCACTGACAGACACCTCCAAGCCAGGCTACTTTGATGTGTCTTTCTCACACGGAACTGGCTACGCCTTGCTCAGCTACCGGGGCCCATCAGTCCCCTGGCAAGCCATCGTCAGCACCGAAACCGACGGACTCAAGTTCGAAGAAACCATCGAAGACAACGCCGGTCTCTCTCAGATGGTGGAGACCTACGCCGTTCCCACCAAGATCTACCAAAATGTGACCATTGACGGCTTCACCCTCCAAGTCGTCGAGCGTCGCCCGCCACACTTCAACCCAGCCAAGAAGTACCCCGTCCTGTTCTACCTCTACAACGGGCCTCGGTCCCAAACCGTGGACCGCAAATTCAACATCGACTTTCAATCCTACGTCGCCTCAACCCTGGGCTACATCGTAGTGACCGTCGACGGGCGAGGCACCGGTTTCTCCGGGCGGAAAACACGCTGCATCGTCCGCGGCAACCTGGGCTACTACGAAGCCTACGACCAGATCACGACCGCCCGGCTCTGGGGCGCAAAGTCCTACGTGGACGAATCTAGAATGGCAATTTGGGGCTGGAGCTACGGCGGATTCATGACTCTGAAGACCCTGGAACAAGATGCCGGAAAGACCTTCCAATACGGCATGGCCGTCGCGCCGGTCACCGACTGGCGACACTACGGTAATCCATCCCATTCCCTCCACGCACATCCCCTCAATTAACACCCCTCCAACAGACTCAATCTACACCGAACGCTACATGCACACCCCGAAACACAACCCCAACGGCTACGACAACACTTCCATCAGCGACATGGCCGCGCTCAGCGAATCCGTCCGCTTCCTCGTCATCCACGGTGCCTCGGACGACAACGTCCATGTGCAAAACACCCTCGAACTGGTTGACAAGCTCGATCTCGCCAATGTGCAGAACTACGATCTGCACTTCTACCCGGACTCAGATCACAGCATTAACTTCCATAATGCCCATAGGATGGTCTATGAGCGTACGTTCATCCCCCCCCCTTTTCCTCTCAAACGATCATCTCCTCTGCAAGCAAGCAAGCAAAATTCGACGAATCAATACCTAACTAATCATTTGGGAATGCTCAGGCCTGTCGAGCTGGCTCGTCAACGCCTTCAACGATGAATGGCATCGCATCGCGAACCCAGTTCCGGATGATTCCATGTGGGAAAGGGTGAAGCGTTCTTTACCTCTGCCTCTTCTTTCCAATTAAGTTGAGCGTTGGCCTTATATCATATCAGATTATATCTCTAGTATCAGTGTTCCGCATAGTTTACTTATCTTGCATTGAATCGAGGTTTCGGGCTTCATATTTATATTTCCTGATCGGGTACTTGGTATTGGTACAGGTGTTTACGAGTACAATTTATCAAATCACTGCACCAAAAACCCTCCCTGCAGTTGACGATGAGAAGGCCAAGTCTTTCGACCAATGGTACGTAGTAGCATCCATACAGCAGGCGATATTGGTCTAGGAAATAGTTCAATGCATGAAATAATCAACTTTCACAACACCATCCTGTAATCCTTATTATCTCTATTCAACACAAAAGGAAAAAAAAAATTCTAGGAATGACGATGAACCAAGCTAAACAAGCCAATTATCTATACAACGGACGGGAATATAAACAGACATCCAAGCCTTGATAAAGCCCGAATGCATGCAAAGAACAGCACACGGAGTGTATGTACAATGGAATATTAGTGATGCCATCCCCCACCCAAAAGTGAAGATGACCATCACCAGAAAAAAAGCATATAACAAGAACAAAAAACAACATGGGTATAATTTTTTTAAAGGGAAGGGGGGGCAATCACACAACATTGCCGGCCCCTTCAATGCCCCGGAAAATGCTCGATTGGAGGAATTCCTCGCGCATCATCATGCTGACGTCCGAGTTGCGGTACTGGTGGAGGTCCTCGCGTTGGAGGCCGCGCAGCTGCTCTCGACCGGCGGTGGAGAGCGAGTGCGTGCGCGAGTGACGGCCTGTACGGCTCAGGACGGGCGAGAGGCGGCCCGAGGGGGAGAGATGGCCGGTGGGGGATTTGCTGCCCGGCAGGCCGGAGAAGGAGAGGGTTTGGCGGGGGGCGAAGACGGGCAGGGAAGCGCTGCTGGGGAGCGGCATGAAGGAACTGGCGTCGGTGGAGGCGTTGCTGACGCTGGACCGGATGGAGGAGGGCCGCTGGTGGGCGTTCAGCATGGGGAAGTTGGACACGGAGCTGTACAGCGTCGACAGGCCGGATCCAGCGGACGAGCGCCAGGAGTTGACCGCGCTGCGGGGGATGGTGATGACTTCTTCGTCGATGGTCAGGGTCTGCTGCAGGGCGGTAGCGACGTCCATAGGCTCGTTGAGGGCACCGTTCGGGCGGTTGGCCATGGTCTTGGCCGATTTGCCAATCCAGAGCATTTGCTCGTGCTCGCGGAGGTATCGGTCACCACTGAAAGACTTCTGGACGATGTTGCGGGTCATCATGCCCAGTTTGCGACGGTGCTCGCTCTTCTCGTACATGCGACGGGTGATCTTGGCGACGTCCTCAGGGGTCGGAGAGGAGGTGAGCACGGGCGGCGCCTCGGTATCTTCGGCGTACTTGCTCCATTCTCCGAGGAGACCGAGCATGGTGATTTGTGCCCGTGCGAGAGCCAGAGCATCGTTGGGGGCAACGACGGCACTGAAGCGAGAGAAATCGTCGGGGTCGCTCAGGACGCGGAGGGATGCTCCGACGTCGGTGCAGACCACGGGGGCACCGGTGAGAGCAGCCTCTCCAAGGGCCAACGGGAGACCTTCGGACAGAGACGAGTTGAGGAACAACCAGGTATTCTCCAGCACCTTCATGGGGTCTGCAGTACCGCGGAGAGTAACTTTGCCACGGAGACCCTTGGATGCAATGATTTCCTGACATTCCGTAGAGTATGTGGGTGCCTTGTCAATGGCTCCATAAATATCCAGGTGGTAATCATCGAACTTCCACTGGTTGATGATGATGTCGGCGGCAAGAAGCGCAATCTTGATGTCCTTGGCATACCACACATGGGACAACATGGTGACGGTAGGGCGCTCGGACTTGATCTCCTTGACCGGGGCAAACTTTTGCATATCAGTGATGCCGTTGACGACAGGGTCGACCTTGCGACGGAAAACGTTGCGGTGCTCAATGGTGCCTTGGCAGGTGCCAATCTCCACTTCCCAGCCTGGGTTGAAGAAATCAGCACATGGCAGAATGATATCGGCATGATGCAGAGTCAGGACAGAGGTGACTCGCATCAATCCGAGCAGAGCATTGCGGACGAAGGGAGAAAGCTTGCAGAGTGCGGAAGACAGGCAGAGGTTCGTTTCACGCCAACTGATCGCATGGTCCCAAATCTGGAGGGTGCAGTTTCTCTTCATCTTGCAGACGACGCCGTAAGACGCACTGACACTGTGGTGAGAGGCCTGGAACACGTTGGGGATCTTCTCCGGGATCGGGATGGAGAAGATGAACAGATAGCGATACCAGAGTTCCAGGGCAATGTCCAGAGACGCCAACGTGGGCAGCTCAGTGCGGAACCACTCGGAGGAGGGGACCGCATTGGACATTTCCTGACTGAGCCAAAGGTCACGCCAGCTCTCCTTGACGATCTCGCTGTCCCAGACTTGGGTCCAGTGCCGGGAGTCCTGGAAGTAAGTGTTGAGGTTCACCAACGCTCGAGTGGCCTGCTGGATATCAGCCTTGGAGAGATGGACCGCACGGGCACCCTTGACCAAGGCCGTGAGGATCGGGATAAAGTTCATCTTGATGTCCATCTCACTGGCGGAGGTGACGTTCTCGACTTCCGAGTCCAGCTTGTTGGTGAACAGACCGTGCGTGGGCGTCAGGAAGTCGAGACCCCAGAGGGGAACCACCTTCAACGACAGGATGTTCTGCTCGGTCTGATGCTTGGGAATACCAAAGTCGTTGGCCGACTCGCAAATCATATGCCACTTGATGGTCCGCAGGGAATTGATCATATCACGTCGGCATGCCGAAACACCGCCTCCTTCGTTGGGCCAGGTACCGTTATCAGCCGCCATGACATGCAGAGACTTTTCCGTATCGGCGCCAAAGTCCTTGGATCTGGTGTTGACGACCGCATCACCACCCGGTCCGAAGTTGAACAGATCACTGATCTTGACGGCAAGCGGAGTCCAGCTCGAAATGTTATCATCCAAATCCGCACTGGCAGTGACAGTGTCGGCGCGGATATCCAGGTACTTCTTGGCCGAAGCGAGATCACCGCGATCCCGGCTACGCCAGTAAGGGGCGAGGGTCTTGTCTCTCCGCAACAGTCGTTCATCCATCCAGCGGACAATGACACCATCAAAGTCCACACGCTCCTTCCACGCCTTCCAAATCAAGGAACGAGCGCGCGAAGTCGACACCGGGAAGCGCTTCTTGGTGAGTCCAAAGAACCGGGTGAACACACTGGAGCTGAGACTGTCGCAATACAAGAGAGGATTGTCATGCACAAAACTGGTGTACTTGGGCTTGGCGAGCACGGCGAGGTAGTCGTGTTCGATCATGGGCGGCGTCTGGACCTTTTGTCCGTTCAGAGTGGTGAAGATGGTGGGATGGAACTTGTGGTCATAGAGCCAACGGGCCTCGTAGACATCGGCACCCTGCACAAACGTCGCTTCCGTGACCTTGGAATGAGGGATCCACCGGTCGACCTTCTCGGGATGGCGGAGAGGAGGCGCGCACCACGAAACGGTACAGGTGATGTGCGAGAGCGCAAACTCGGCCCGAAGCAATTCGTCTCCAAAGCGGGGGTTCTTGCGGTAGTGGTACTTGAAGCGAATCAGGTTCCCATCCTTCACGAAAGATCCGGCTTCGATGAGTCCCTTCCGGTTGTACTGCACGCTCTGCAGGTGGTTGTCTCCACGCACACAACGGCGGCCCAGGGGGATCTTCGCTTGCGTGGACTTGGTCAGGCCGAAGGTCTTCTTAGACGGGGCGCGGTAGTCGTAATGGTACTCATTGAGGAGCTTTCCAGCCTTGAATTCCTGGCGGACCAAAAGCAGCACGTCCTTGGAGTACACGCAGACGTAGCTAAGACTCTTGGTGCCTTCGGGCTCTGCTTTGTGCTGTCCGGAATAATAATAGACCTTGAAGCCCCCATCAGCTTCGTCGTGTTTGAAGGCAGTGAATGTGCCGTCCAGACTCTGGATGATGAACCGGCTCTTCTTGATGCTGATGGTCATTCCCTTGGTCTCATTCCAGAGCTGCTTCACATTATCACGACCATGGAACAAAAAGAAGGAGAGCCCTAGATTCTGCATGATCCGGGAGTAAGACCAGAGCAAGCTCAGGGCCAGGGTGGCTGGTACTCGGATGATCGTATGGTGTTGGCGGATGACATGATTGAATTCGCGTTGGAACTCGGGGTCCGCGACTAGGGCGACCACAATGAACTTGATGATCGAAGCGAATGCATAGTACAAGGAGTTCCAGGGCTTCACGAGGACCTGCATGATGGCAGGAAGCTTCCTGGGGACGTATGGGATGTGCTCCGGTGTCTCAGGGTCTTGATAGACGGCCGCTTCGCCAGTGCCGTAGTGCGCATAATCCAGGATGCTGACAGCACTGGCAGCCCCCAGATTGCTGCGGGCCACATGCACGTCTAGAGCATCGGTGTCAAACTGGCACAGACGTCCCTCGAGCCATGTCCGGCTAGCGCCCGAGAGCTCGCATGGCTGGCCCAGGCAACGGTTGATCAAGGCGGTTCGGATATCCTTGGGCAGTTTCTCCCAGTGGGCATCACACTCGAAGCCGAGGCACAGTTGCTGCAGGAGTTCCGTCTTGGCCCAGCGGATGACACCGGCCGTATTGGACTCTGCACGGAGTTGTCGCGCCATGGTTTCAGTCACGCCGGCCGTGACAAGCGACTCCGCCAGAACGGCATACTCGTGCGGCATCCGGAGCATGGACTCCGCAACGGCGTGGAGCAAAGTCTCGGCGATGACTTGGCAGTTCGCACTAACGTCGATCCGTTGATCCAGTCCGCGACCCACGCAGATGGCGATGTGGAGCTGACCGGTGGTACTGCAGCTGAGCGCATGAACACCGGGACCAAGAGAGCCGATGGGAACCAGCTCCAAGGAAATTTCTCCTTGGCCCCAGGCGCCCAAGGCGAGGCTCACGAGCTCTTCGGATTTGGGGAAGGCTTCTTCGATCCGGGGCTCCCTTCGGCGTGCCAGCAGGATCTCCTTGACTTCCACACCGGGATGGGCTTGCGGAGTTAAGCTCAAGCGCGCGTCAGACGGAACCAGCGAGATCTTCTCGTAGAAGGTTTGCAACTCCTGCTGAGACCATTCGGGATCGGCCCAGGGCGCCGTGTACGCATGAAACACTTTCCCCAGCTCCACCGGAGAAGCCACCTTCTTCGGCATGCCGATTTTGGCGGAGAAGACCGTGAGGATGGCGACGGTCCAGGTGGCTGACCCGAGACCGATGACTTCCGAATACAAGAAGTGCGGCAGACGGACCTTGAGGGCGATGCCAACCGGCAAGCCCACGAGACACCCGATCAGGAGGGTCTTGAAGGCGTGAGGACCGGAGAAGATCTTCGTGTACTGGTACCACAGGAGGCCCGTGTACGCCACAATATAAGAACAGTAGATGATCATGGCCTCCATCGTGTTCTGGAAGGTCCACAGGAGCGCGGTCGACAGGGCCAGACTCCAGACGTGCCACATGAGGAACTTGAAGAAGGTGCGCCAGTAGACCTTGCGCTTGTATCTCACGTCCCGCTTCTGGACCAAGCGGATATCCTTGGCCTTGTGGACGGCCACCGAGGTTTGCTTGCCGATGAGATCGTGGAGTTCCTGGGCCTTGGTGTCGATGAGGACCGCGCCGATCAGGTAATATGCCAGGGCAAAGCCCACCGCCATTCGCTGCGAACTGGTGACCGACGCCGACAGGCCGACGAGATGACCACCGGTGAGCAGCTCCACCCACTTATCCAGCAGGGCGAGGATAAAGTACAGCACGCCACATCCAATTTCTCGGCTCGACTGTCGCCACTGGATGAATGCATTGTGCAGTCGGATACCCTTCTGAGAGTTCCGCAGCACGTCCAGTCCGACCTTGGTTTGGATGTTCCACGAGGAGCTGAAGGGGATGGGCCGCGGGACATCGGCATATCGGCAGTACCAATCCAGGAGGAAGTTGGTGGCCTCCCAATCCTTGGCGAGCTCCAGCACCAACTTGTCCGTGGTGGGCTTGCTGAAGAACCAGCGTTGCGTCTCCGCCAGGACATCCTTCAGCAGCGCCTCTCGGGATAACTTCAGGACCGCCGGGTCGCTCAAGTTGCCGAATACCTTCTCGTCATTGTTGCCGTACGTCGCGACGTACCACTTGCGGATCTCCGTGTCATCCGTTCGCCGGATACTCTGGTACCAGGTGACCCATTTGGAGGCAACGGATCGGAGGCCAAGCAGGAGGCAAATGATGAAGACGTAGATGACGGCCAGGTAGATCGCCGAGTCATGGCCGGTGAAGGTGGTGACGATCGGGGAGATGAACAGGATCGGGACACAGGCGAAGATGATCTTGCGTCCGGACAAGAAGGTCGAGCCCGGATAGCTGAAACTCGCCAGGGAGGCAAAGGCCGAGAAGTAAATGGTCAGGGCAATCAGGTAGAGGTAGAAGATAATTCCACTGCGCGGACCATCCACGGCCGAGATGCAGACAAAGCCGATGAGTCCACCCGCGACGGTGAAGGCAATCCCCGCAATCAGTCGGATCAGGACAAACATGTTGGCGGCCGCGAAGGCCATGGAAATGAGATAGTAAGGGCCACCGCAGGCGATCCACGTGCCAATCGCTCCGGACAGGAGGAGCGAGATCATGAGGGCAATCGTCGCACTCTGCTGCTCGTCATACGTCATAAAGGCCGAGAGGTAGAGTCCACGACCGATGATCGTAAGCAGGATGATATCAATCAGCGCGGGGAACGCGAACACACTGAGGAAGGTGAACCGCTGGTATCCACGCATGGGCTTGACCTTGTGCGTGGGATCACAGTCGATTTGCGCGCCAGCATAGGAGGTGGCCATGTCGGGCGCTCCGTTGATCCAGTTGGGCAGCTGCTCATCCGTGTAGCTTTTCCGGAACCGATCCGACAGGAGCTTGCCAAAGGCGCTGGGCAGGATGTCGAAATACGCCTCGCACCGGGAACCGAGGGCAAACGATTCCGCAAACGCAGCGGCTTGGTCGGACTGGCTGTTGAACAGCGGATTCCGGTCGGTGACCTCGGCATAGATCTCGTCGAGAGCCCCTTTGCGCGCCGCGCAGAACAGCGACAGCAGCATCATGTCCGTGTAGGTATCGATGGGTCCGTCTTGCACGAGCTCGCACAGGCCGCTGGAAATCCGCGCCAGATCCTCCTCTTTCCGGTCGCGCAGGACCGTGACGAAGACGGCTTCGGTCTCGTTGAACAGCGCCAGACAAGCGGCAGCGGACGGATATTGACAACCTTGTTCCTTGTACCAATTGATCCGCGTCTCCACCAGCTGTTCGGGGGACGTCGATCCCTCGAGATAGGAAACCGTGTTGAGCTCCTTGAGTTGAGCCAGCGTCGGTGCATCGACCAGCTGTCGTCGGATATACGCACAGATGGTTTCCGACACCTCGCTCTTGGCATCGGTCAAGGACAGGTGCTGCAACAGCAGGAGCCGTTCCTCGGGACTCAGGACATCAATATCCTGCACAACTCGGCGAGACAGCCCGATATCCTCGTTGAAATCCTTGGACCATCTCGCCAACGCGGTTTCCGCCTCAAAACAAACGTGACGGGGGTAGCCTTTCGCGGACAGGAAGGTGTGGAGGACGGTACCGATCAGACCTTGCGCATTCTTCGAGGCGAAAACATCGAGTCCATCCGTATCCATCTGATACACGGCCCAGAAGCGAACGTCGGTACTCTTGCGAAGTCCGGAATCCAACCCCAGGTATACGCGCAACATGTCGTTGGACGCCATCGTCGACAGCTCCTTGATCGAGGCGGCCAAGTGTTCGGAGGGGACCCAGCTAGACAGAGCGAGGTTGTCGTGAAATTGGCGGAGCAGCAGGCTGATATTCTGGAGCTTGGACGAGGGAACAGGATGCAGCAAACTGAGCGACTTCAGTCGCAGCTGGGATTGAACAATCTCTGCGAACGCGGCCGGGGTTGCCTCGGAGCCAAGAGGGAAACAACCCAGCTCCTTGTACTCGGCACCGGCCATGGAAATCGACAGCGGACTTCCTTGTGACTTGACTTGGGCGACCCATTCCGGGGGTTCACGCAGGGTGGTGGTCAGCGTGCGGCTGGTCCTGGACGGGTACTCCGACGAAGCAAGTACCTTCTGCAGCGATGGGAAGTAGGGCCGCAGGGCATCCCAGGAATCCTTCGGGTCGGAATCGCGGGCGGTGTGTAGATTGGTGCGCCAGCGATCGTGGACCTTCATGATTTCGGCATCCTTCAGCCATCCGAACGAGGACAGAGGCTCGGGCGTTTTGACGTTGAGGGCGGCGTTGTCGAGGGCGGACTGGCGGCCAATCCACGGAATGGCACTGTAGAAATTGCACCACCCCATGGAGCGCTGAATCACGGCGTTCGACAGATAAGCTTCATCATCGACGGTCTCCCAGGCAATGACCGAGAATTCTCGCATGCACGCTTCCGACACAAAGGCCTTGATCGTGGGGCGCAAGTCGTTCAGCTGGAAATAGTCGCGCTTCTGACCGTCGGGGAGAATGCTCGCATTTCGGATGACCAGGCCGGAGATGGCAGGACTCTGCAACACTGTGCCATCCGCGAGAAACGTGGGCGGTGCGGTTTCCAAATACACGGCGAGACCCAGTCCATGAATGGCCTCGGCCAGCTTCACCAGAAGCGTGGGCGTAAACTTGTCCTCCCAGTTCGCCAGCAAGATACCAGAGAAGGCAGCGCCGTGGAAGCTGCCAGCCAGGAAGCTGTCGATCTTTTCAATGGCAGCCAGCGTGGAGTCTTGAGCGGGGACCAGGGCGAGATCAACTCGGCCCATAAACTGCTTTCCGTCGGCATGGGAGATGGCTTGAACCACTCCCGACTGGGAAGGGTCCACGATCAAGAGGTCGTAGCTGTCGAGAAGCCGACGGTGAATGGCATCCGAGGGGGTACTCAACGTGCCTAGGTAAACCCCCACCGACGAGGGTTTCTGCTTCGTGCGATGGGCGGCCAAGGCCAAGTTCTGGTTTGCCAGCTTGTCCAGGCGTTGCAGGACACTGACAGGAATGGTCTCCACGCGGGGTCTCGACTGGACCAAGATCAGCCAAGAGTTTCAACCAGAGTTGGGAGCACAGGAAAGCTCACCTTATACCATCGGATGGCTCGTCGCGTGCCCGAGTAGGCGATATAGCAGCATCCACAGACTACACTTGCCAGCAAGATCGCAATCAATACCTAGGAGATGTTAATGCAAGGCATGACTTGGGGTCAACCAGTGCCGGTCACATACAAACTGCCACCAGTACTCTCTCATATACCTCCACCCAACGGGGGAGACGTCGAGGATTTTCGCCATCCCGATTAGCGATTAAAGTAAACAAACAACAACGAAGGACATGTAGGAGAACGAATGGCTCGAGCAAAAGGGAGACTACAATTAGATGCTCGTCGTGATCATCGGGAGGGAGGAGAAGTTCCTAGGCCATTGGACCAGGAAGCGGAAAGTAGCGAACGATGGTGGGATGGGGGATCAACAAGAGAAAAGAAGGTGGAAATGACGGGCGACGGACGGGAAAAAATAAAAGAAAGAAAGAAAGAAGGTTCAGATATACAACCGGTTGGGATGGAAGCAGGAGGAATGATCGAGCCGCCAACTGCCAGCCTCTGTAGTTGCGCCTCTCTGATTTGCGTGAAAGGAGGTCAGCCCGCTGCAGGATGTCAGTTAAGCTGCTGTCTCCTCTTTCTTTTTGCCGCTAATTGGGGGATTGAATTGTTTGGGTCGCATTAGATCGGAACCACAGGTCTGCTGCACTGGAATGGCCGGTGGCGGCCAGCGCAATTGCCCCGGCCTCGAAGCCGACAAAAATAGCGACGTCTCAGCTTGTAGCTAGCTGGGCGCTAAGGGTTTAGGACTGTTTGACCATGACTGCAGCGGGGATACCATTCGTGTGTCTGTCTGTTGTGTCTAATGTCTATGTGTGTCCAGTGTACAGAGTCCGGTGTCGTAAGACATCCATGCGATGCCATGACGGTGGCAATGGATTCCGCCATTTGGAGTTTGGTGAATAACCTTCCATTGAGTTTTTCACCTGCTCACGCCAGGAGTCGGAACGATGACCAAATCAGAAGACTGGGGAATGAGACGGTTCCATCCATGGCAGCAGCGCCAGGCCAGGGTGGAGGGAATACAGCAGTGGTGCTGGTGACGGGAGGGGATTCGATGCATGGTCATTGTGCTGCCCACCCGCTGGGACTAGACCCCTCCTATTGGCTTAGAGGTTTGTTTTTCTGTTTGCTGCTCCTTACTTGGGCCCAAGTGGATTGCAGCGGCGACGGAGTGGATGAATGGAAGGCGTACGAGGAAACCAGGCAAGGCAAGAAAAAAAAAAAAAAAAAAAAAAGATGGCGGCGGCGGTGGAGATCCGAAGGAACGAGCAAACCATGCAGGTTCCTAAAAGGGGCAAGCGTCGTAAACATACGGATACACGCCGTCGTAGTGTATCCAAACCATACGGTATCCCGCCCGGGACCGTTTTACAAAAAACGACCACGGTGACATGGACGGGCGGTTTGTCTTACAACATCGTGTAACAACCCTACTTCTTAGTTGTTGGTTCTGACTTTCTGCAATCATTATTATTCCCCCACATCGGCACTCGTTTGAGTCGATCCCTCGGCTTCTATCGCGATGCTCGGACAAGTCACTAAATTTGGACCCTAGAGTCAACCCACGGCCCTTGGCGACCCTTGGAAAGCTCCGTGCCACAAAAAGTGTGGCCAAGCTATGATGTTTGTGCCTCCATCACTAGCTTGTTTAACTTTTTCCCCTTTCTCCTAACGATGTGGACGAACGGTGCTAAACCAATGAAGCAGGACTCCGATGATGGGACCAATTTCCACCAGGCACGCCCCCTCTCGTCCGAGCCTCAGGAATGAGGACTAGTCACAATCTTGACACCCACCGGCCAGTGTCCCTGATCTCGCCCATCCAAGATTCCAATCGACGAGCGGGTCTGCACACACCCCCCCCCCCCAGTTGAGGAGATGGAATCCGCAAAACTGGCCGCATCGTGGAACCTTGGGCCCGATGTCGCCAGTGGACACGACGGGTTTTGAATCCCCTGAGCCACCGGCCAGGATAAATAGACATACATAATGTGATTGCATGCGCATATGACATCCCACCCCCGTTTCCTCTCTCGCTCTCTCTCTCACCACTGGCGGCGTTTTCCAGGGGTCCAACGCAGGTCCCTCGTCATTCGTTTTGATTCGTCGTCGCTTGTTTGTCCTTCGTTTCTTTTTTTCGCAAGTGCTCAGTTCCTGAGCCGCCGACATTGCAATGAGCTCCCTGGCCCTCAGTGTGAGCTGTTTTCTGGGCTTTATAACCTGCACCACGCCCCCAGGGGTTTGGGCTCAGAACCCCACGATCTCTACTGCGTCTTCCTCGTCCACTACCTCCGCTGAAGCCCCCGGAACGACCGTTCCTGGTACTACTTCAGCCGTCCACTCGTTGACGACGACTTCCTCGGTTTCTAGTACTGCCCCGTCCACCTTGGTTACGTCCGTGGGCTCGACGAGCACTTTCGTTGCGCCCTCGTCCAGTGTGTCTAGCAGCACACTCGACACCATGTCTCTCACTTCGAGCCTGGCGGTGTCGGTGGCCCCGTCGGCCACCCCGGTCACCTCGGTCACCCCGGTCACTGCGGGCTCCATCGCCGCCAACATTCTGGTGATTGCGCGCGACTCGGCCTCGGCCAGTGTGGCCTCGTCCGGTCTCAATGCCTATGGCATCCCGTTCACTACCCTGGTGGTTCCCCAGACGGGTGCCAGCCTGCCCGCCCTGAACAGCAGCGAGGGGGGCAACTTTGGTGGTATCGTTGTGGCCAGTGAAGTCAGCTACAACTATGGTAACGCCACGGGGTACCAGAGTGCCCTGACCACGGATCAGTGGAACCAGCTGTGGGCCTATCAGCTGGCCTACGGGGTGCGCATGGTGCAGTACGACGTCTATCCGGGCCCGAACTACGGCGCCAACGCCACCGACGACGGATGCTGTGCGACGGGCGTGGAGCAATTGATGTCCTTCACCGACATCAGCGACTTCCCCACGTCCGGCCTGCGCACCGGGGCGGGGGTCAGCACGTCTGGCCTCTGGCACTATCCGGCCACCATCACCAACACCACCACCACCAAGGAGATTGCTCGGTTTGCGGCCAATGGCACCGGCAGTGAGACCACTGCGGCGGTCATCAACAACTTCAATGGCCGCGAGCAAATGGCGTTCTTCATCTCATTCGACACCGCCTGGAGTGCCACCTCCACCTACCTGCAGCACGCATGGATCACCTGGCTGACCCGCGGTCTCTATGCGGGATATCGCCGGGTCAACCTCAACACCCAGATCGATGACATGTTCCTGGAGACGGACATCTACAAGCCCAGCGGCACCACCTTCCGCATCACCACCACCGATCTCGAGGGCATTGCCAACTGGCTGCCCGAGATCAACGCCAAGATGAACACGGGCAGCAGCTACTTTGTCGAGGTCGGCCACAACGGCAACGGCAACATCGAGTCGGCCGCGTCCACCGACTCGGGCTACGTCGAGTGCAATGGCGGCGGCATCGAGTACAACTCGCCCGCGGACACGCCCCTCGAGTGGAAGAAGCCTCTGGGCACCGGCACCAACCTGTGGCCCGCCAGCCCGACGACCTACAACTGGACCGTGGCCTGCACCGAGCTGGACCCTCTCCGGGTCTGGTGGACCACCCCGGCCAACCGGGACAAGTTCGGGCACATCTCCCACACCTTCACCCACGAGGAGCAGGACAATGCCACCTACTCGGACGTCTTCAAGGAGATCTCCTTCAACCAGGCCTGGTTGAAGCAGGTCGAGCTCTCCTCCGCCAAGTACTTCACCTCCAACGGCATCATCCCCCCGGCCATCACGGGTCTGCACAACGGGGATGCCCTGCGCGCCTGGTGGGAGAACGGCATCACCAACTGCGTGGGCGACAACACGCGCTCGGCCCTCCTCAACCAGGAGAACGACATGTGGCCCTACTGGACCAACAACGTCACCGACGGCTTCGACGGCATGCAGGTGAACCCACGGTTCGCCACCCGCATCTACTACAACTGCGACACCCCGGACTGCACGGTGCAGGAGTGGATCGACACCTCGGGGGCCAGCGGCGACTTTGACACGCTGTTGGCGACGGAGAAGGCCGAGGTGATGCGCCATCTGCTGGGGCTGCACCACGACCCGTACATGTTCCACCAGGCCAATCTGCGTAATGCCGACACGGCGCCCATCACCATCAACGGCGTGTCGGGCAATTACTCCATCATGCAAGCGTGGGTGGAAACCCAAGTGCAGGAGTTTGTCCGCCTGGTGGACTGGCCGTTGGTCACCATCAAACACCAAGACGTATGTCATTCCTCCCCACATTCCATCCCCCTCTTCCTCCCCCCGGGAACCCCACTAACAGCCCTCTCCAGATGTCCGACTCCTTCCTGGCCCGGTACACCCGGGATGCCTGCAACTACTCGCTCCGCCACACCTTCTCCAACCGCCAGATCACGGGGGTGACTGTCGCTGCCACGGGTAATACCTGCAGCGTGCCGATTCCGGTGACCTTCCCCGTGGCGCCCACCAGCACGCAGGGCTTCACGACGGAGCAGATCGGCAACGATCCCTTGACGGTGTGGGTGCAATTGTCCGGCTCCCCGGTGAGCTTTACCCTGTCGACGCCGATTGCGTTGTAGGATGTAGATGTAATTTACTTGTTTTTATTTGTTTGGGAAAAGCGGATTGTTGGTTAGTATTTAGTGGGAAATATAATCGCATGTTATAGCATATGACTACTCCGTACACAGTATCGTCGGGAAGATTAGATGTTTCTGATGATCGTGTGACCTACCCAGTACAGTACCTGATCAATAAACATCACCATCCAAACAAGCCCACATTCCACATCCCCTATCCATCCACATGATCACCATAAACAAACAAAAACTAACCAACCAACCAACCCATCCTCCATACAGCATACAGAGCATAAAACCAAATACCTAAGGAGTAATCTCCCTACAATCCACCCAAACCCTATTCACCGCCACCACCGCCTCACCATGACCAAACACCACCACAACCTAGGAAATAACAAACAAACCACCACAACCTCGTACTGTCCCTCCCTAGTGATACCCGATCCAATCATCCGAATCAAACACTGAAACCCACCCAATCATCACCCTCCACGCCAAGCGATGTGCCAAGCGATGCGCCAAGAATCACGGATATTTATATCTGGATGTGCCAAAAACATGGACCCCTGCAGAATCCACCAGAGTACTTATTGTTTCCATCACTTGAGCATGGTTGAACCAAAATAGATGGATTAGAAATATATATCCCATCTCCATCCACCCATTCAGTGGGAAAAATATAATAATACGTAATACTCCAATCCCAAGTAACGAAGCAAGCAAGTAAAGTAAGATCAATCCCTCCCATCTGGATTGGTCCGTAGAATCTAGTTGGTTTGGTAAAAAACCCGATAGGTCCGATCTTGGCGGGTCCGAAAGAAAGGGCCTTGCAGAATCGAACTAGTCCGTCTCGATCGCACCGAACTTAATCGGGTCATTCCATCCATCATTCCATCCTTTGTTTGCTTCCTGGGTGTGGAGTGTATCGTTGAGTTTTGCGCATGGTTGGTGGAGATTACTCTTGATGCTGGTGGCGGTATCTGAGACATCTCGTTTAGAGCTCTATCTACAGAGTACAGTCTGTGTTGGGGAGGGTTTATTCGGCGGAATGTTCTTACCCGAGTTGACAGGATGAGTACATTACTGTAGGATGGAAGTTCTTAACTCCGTACGGTGAAGACGTTACACAGACTCACCTCACATCATCATCATCATCATCACCACTACTCCGTACATATATCAATCACGTAGAGATACTAGTATCCATCGTATGCCTGTCCTACCAAATCGAACCCACGACATCACAACAGGGATAGATGGCACCATTGCCAACACGACTGCAGCACGCAGCCCAATCCACCACGAAATCACCCCCCATCGGTGGTAACTACCCAAAGCAGAGCAGTCCTGCAATGGTCGGCCGTGGCAACTCACACATTCCTGCACATCAAGCTTTGACGACGGCCAGGGGATGTGTTGGCCAGGTGTGACGGGCTTGGCCGAGGTGATGCGTGAATTTGGCCACTGGAGGAGGATCCCAGTTCGATCGGTGAGAGGGAAGTACATCAATAGTATGGTCATAAGATCCATCGGAGCAGGTCCGAAGTGATCTCATTCGATATAGAAGGGGATGGATGGGATGGGATATCCCGCCTGACAACAACGTGGTGGTGGACTCCCGCCAGTGGAGGGCTCGAATCGGAGCATCCAGTCAGTCCAGGCCCTTGGCTCGCGGTGGACTGCGGCTCTAGTCTTCTTCCAAGGGATGGGAGGTACCGAGAATCAAACGAACTAATGTTTTGACGATGGATAAGCGATGCTGGCCCAGGCGGGGGCTGCAAATTACGGGAGGTATTAAATTTCCATACTGGTGTAAATTACGATACGGGGTATGACGGTACAGATCTCGGGGGTGGTGTCCTGCTGAATCCTGGATGATTGGCAAGGTTCCGGCCCGATGGGAGGACAAGCAGCCAACGCACAAAATAAGGCGACGAAGGTCGCGAGAGTAAAGAAAGTTTCTGCAGGCAAAGCGGACATTTCGGAAACTTTATTACTAGTCGCTCGCTTAGGATTTGCCTCGTCGATGATGGAGCACCACGAATCATCGCTATTCGCTACACTGGATTAGCATCTCACCATAAAGCAAACACCAGACATCTCCCTCAGTAATCACCGTGCGCGGTGGATTGTTTCAGCTCCTCGAGGCGAGAGTCCGTGGTTGTCGGTGGAGCGGCTGCTCGAACCGTGGACGGTCCTGAAGAAATCTCAATCTCGGGTTCCCAATTTGTGGCCGATCTTTCTCCTCAGTCGAGCCGCGGCACTTGGCGGATTGCCTTGGACTCTATTCTTGGACAGTCAATCCTGGGCTGATTCGAATCTTGGCCGTTAGGCTCCCGAGTTCTTTCTTTGTTCTCAGGTTGCACGGAAAGTGGCGGGATTTGCAGGGTCCGCCGCCTCAGGGTCCAACTCCCACCTATCCTTATTCTTTCCCTCTCAACTTCAACCAATTCAGCCATTCAACCTCGGGCTATCTGATGCAATATGAAACGGAGCCGTGTGACAGGTGAAGCTTTCTGAACTTCATCAGGCAACTCCATTACCGCCCTGTCTAGACGCTTCACTCCCCCCCCCGGGCCATCTGCACTCCACCTTTTATTCCCCGTAGCCCCGGATCTTGCTGCCTCGCACACACGAGTTTGTTTCCGATTTCTTCCCGTATTCACCCACCTTGTGAACTGCTCGTTTACGCATGGAGCCCGTCGAAGAGGCGGCCCTCAAGGGCCCCACCCCACGGGGTTGGAGGGCATGGACCATGAAGAAGAAGCTCATCATGTTTGGGGGCATCTTGGCCGGGATTATCGCCCTGGCGATTGGGCTGGGCGTGGGACTGGGCGTGGGTTTGGGCGGCGGCGGAGGAGGAGAGGATGAAGAGGGGGGAGGAGAGACGACGACACCGCCGACTTCAGGCAACTACACGTCGGCCAAGTGGAATCCTACCGCCGGGACCACCTGGCAGATCGAACTGCTGTATCCGTTGAATGATACCTCGGTGGATGTGGATGTCTACGACATTGATCTGTTCGACAACAACCGCTCCACCATTACTGCCTTGCAGGATGCCGGTCGCAAGGTCATCTGCTACTTCTCGGCCGGTAGCTACGAGAACTGGCGCCCGGACAAGGACGATTTCAAGAAAGCCGATCTGGGAAGCAACCTGGATGGCTGGCCGGGCGAGAAATGGATCAACATCAGTTCTCCGAGTATCCGGAGCATCATGCTGGGGCGTTTGGATCTGGCGAAGAATAAGAGCTGTGATGGCATCGACCCGGACAATGTTGATGGATACGACAACTCCAACGGTCTGGGACTGACCCAGGCGGATTCGATCAATTACATGAACTGGATGGCCAACGAGGCACACGCGCGCAACATGTCCATCGGACTGAAGAACGCGGGGGCCATTATCCCATCCGTCATCAACAACATGCAGTGGAGTGTCAACGAGCAGTGCGCCGAGTACGAGGAGTGCGATACCTATGCCGCCTTTACGCAGAAGAACAAGCCGGTCTTCCACATCGAATACCCTAAGGGCGATGACACCAACAATAATCTGTCCGTGAGCTCGAGCGAGAAAGAAAGTGCATGCACCTTTACCGGCTCTGGCAACTTTTCCACGGTGATCAAGAACATGGACTTGGACAATTGGATTGAGACGTGTTAGCCATACCAGCGAATGCATTAGCAGCTGAAGATGTGTCACAGGAGATGTATCTAGCAGGCGCCGGAGTTATTGTATTGTAGCAGCATGAATGGCGTTATCTGCATATCGACCTTGCCTTCTATCCATTGTACAGCTTTATTCCCGACATCCGATCATGCCATCCCACCCATGCACCATACCCCCACCGTCATCTAGCACCCAATAATGAGTCCACTCTAGTAGAAACATCCCATTCAGCCACACCATCCTACCAATAGACAACCCTCTCCCCCTAAGTTCAATCGCCACACGGTGCTGTCTCACGGCCAAACCACGGCGCCACCGAAGCCGATCGTACCTGAAAGTAGATGATTGACCGGGCCGATGTCTCACCCAGAACATCGGGTATACCTACCAACTGGTAGAACCAGAGAGAGCAGAAGTTAATGACTAATAGCAATAGCAACGGGCACGGTGAGCCTCCACCTGGCTAGGCTACGAGGCTGGATCGTTCGGTTCGGTTCGAGTGCTTGACAGTTGGATGATCTCATACGGCATACATACCAGGCTCGCACGGCCCAGTGCCCCTATTTGGATGAGATACTGCCGAGATTCGGGATGGATAGATTCTGGTCTGTTCCTGATATCCGATCGAGTCCCCGTGGATACTTCCCACCAGAGAAGAGACTAGGATCCGAGATAGGATAAGTAAGCCCCATCTGATACCTACCTAGTACCTAGCGGGTGAGATCTAATTCCAGACAAAGAATAAGATTATTAATTTTGTGCGCTACCTAACCTTAGCGCTCGCTTGGATCTGGGTAGTAGAACTAGACACGGCAAGTAGAGATCCGAGTGTATACCATCTTCATACCTTGATGCCGTACTTATGGTATTTTTCAACCAACCGTAATAATGGTAATGATGGTACGGGTGAATGTCGTCATGAACTCAATCGTCCGAGTATACTACCTACCCCTCCTCTTCTCTTTGTCTACAATACTACATCTCCCTCGACTCGTAATTCCCTCCAACTCTGCTATAACTGACTCGTATTCCGACGAGAACAGCATAACCAGCTATGAATCAGCACAACAAGATCAGGTTTCGTCTACTACTACCCGACTACACTATTAGTACGGAGTACTACTCTATGACGTCTTCGACAAGGTCACGTTACAACCAATCAATCCAATCCACCCAACGGTCGCAGCGAGCGAGCGAGCGTTACACGACACACGATTCCTTGCTCTGTACCTTACTTACTGGATTAGTGATAGAACCTATTTTCCAAGGAGGAGAAGAAGACAGAATTTTCCATGACAGCTAATCCCATCCACCCATCCCACCCACCCAACAAAAAACTAAAACTAAACTAAACTACCTCGGGAGAAACCCGACCAAAAACCTTGATTCTACCCTAGAGTACGGAGGTAAGATCGGAAGAAAAACGATAACCTTCACACCACTAGCCAGTGTATCTATCCTCCGAGGCAACAGGACAGGGGGGCAACCGGCATTGTTTTTTCCGTATTCTCATCCGTGTGCCTGATTCCTCACTAGTACTCATGCTGGACCGGACCTGTTCCTGAATCCACCCGCGACCGGATATCCTCCCGTTCGGGCCAAAGATCGTCGTCTTGTGGGGCTGTCTCCACTTCCCTCTCAGGAACGAACCAGTGGCCACTGGCTAGGTCTCCCCCACCTCCTCCTTCCCGACGGTAGGTTGAAGACTGGAGGAAGTACTCCGTAAGTGGCTTAACGTTCCATGTTTTTGACGGGCTAAGAATCAGGGCCTGGTTTTTGGTCCATTTCCTTGATTTAGTGGTTCTAGGTACTATGTAGTTAGTTGGGACAAAGAAAGAGGGGATTATGCTACGCTCGCTACGTCAGTTAATTGGGAAATGTTGAGAGGAGATGGAATCGATGCGAGGGATCATACCGACTGCGTGGCTTGGCGGCAGTCTTGGGCTGGATGCCGGGCGAGTGCTGGACTGGACTGGACTAGACTGGACTGGACTGGACTGGGCTCGGCTGGGCGGGCGGGCGGCTGGGCGGTTGCCAGTGTGAGACGGGTGCATACACTGTATTTATCACTGAATACCAGGAAATGTGGAAATGGATGTTATGAGGTTGCTACTTACTTAGTATCTAGTTGAGTTGATATCAATGCTATAGTGGATATGATAGGATATGGAGGATGTGTTTGGGGTAAATTAGTCCGCGGGTATATATTTATCAATGCACGGATCATAGTATAACTATCTATAGATAATAGACTAGCAGCTAAGTGACATCTCAAACACAAGCATGCTCCTTAATCAATCACTCCATACGATCATATAGTCTGGAATGAAGTGGTATAGAATACTCCGCCAGAACCGGGTCGCGCAAATGCAGTGCTCATACCACCACATCCACAATACCGAGGAGACAGGGATATGAATTCTTCTAGAACTTAAGCCCGATACGATCATTCGTGATGTCTCAAGTATCTACCCCAGATTATTAAACAGGTGTACTGTTTATGTAGTGGTAGAAAGCATGATCGACGAAATAAAATTCATCTGACAGATGATCATCATCTTACTCATCGAGCCTTATGAATCCATCCGTATACTGGTATTCCACGGTCGGTTCCAAATCCTACCAATATATATGATCATACCTCAGATCACGAGACACCAGATATGCAACATTACCCCGCGTGTGGTGGAATGGGATCGGAATCTGGGGTCTGTCTGCTGGCCTTGAAACTTAACTCCGATGGAACTGTCGTTATTGTAGTTGCAACTCTGCTTGCTCTAGCATATGATCATACTTGCTATCCATACGGAGTACTCCGTAGGTGTACTATGTATGAAGCCAAAAATAACTTACAGCGTAAGCAGTAAACAGAGCAGAAGCAGAGCAGAAGCAAGCAGAGCAAGCAGAGCTGTATGTCTAACCAGGGTCCATACCGGAACATTTCCCCAGCGGCCGCCACATTATGCAGGGTATATCGATACGGGGTAGATATGTGGTACATCAATACCCAACATCGGTGGAGGTAGATAACGGCATACTCCGACATACTTGAATTATACCTAGTGTGACCATGCTATCAGCATCATGACCACCAAGTAGACAGATATCCAACACTGAATAATATAGGGTGGAAGACGGAACCCGAATACCGACAACGATACATGCGTAGCTGGATGTCTGCAGGTCTCGGACGATCAATTGCCAAGGACCATCTCACCTAAACACTGCACCTAGGGACCCCTAGGGCAGGTCTATACCATGCCACATGCATAGACACATCCTAGTGCCTAGATGATACCTAGGATGAAAGAAATAAGACATGCAGTAGTGTTTCGTCTCGATTCTTTGTCATATCATCTATCTCTTACCTCATGACTCGCACTCGGACCTACGATTGCCTATGTGGGATACGAAGATGGCGTGATCTGTTACTTCCTTCATTATAGATCAAGTTTTATTCATTATAGATCAAATCTAGGAAATACTACTATCCCAACCAGACATACATAGTCCTCGGTACAGTCCTCGGTACATATCCACCCAACATAATGAGCCAGTTCACATCAGGTCGTATGAACAAACCTTACATAGATCCTCTATGCACCGTACCTACAGCATACAGCACACTCCCTACCTCACACCCCTTATTCCTCCCTCACTGACTCCCACCACAGGGTATGAAACAGCCATGGTTCCCCTGTTTGACCATCCTAGTAACAAAAAGTGGATTGCACCTATTTTCAGTTTTTCTGGACTCATCCATGGCCGCAGTGGAGTCCCGTGGTGGGCTGGCTTTATCGGTGGTCGGGAGGGGAGGGGCGAAGGGCGAAAATTACGGTGGTGGGATCCACTATACCCACTACGGATGTACTATACCAGAGGAGGATGGGCTGGGATTTAGTAGGATCTAGAGATGGATGTATGCCAGTAGCTAGCTAGTATGGGAGTAGCATGTTTCTGCCTAACTATTTACTAAGTCTTCACGGTCGGATTCATCCAGCCAAGTCATGTACAACCGATCAACGATGTTCATACGTCATAATATATACCGAAAACATTCGCTCGCTCAAATGCACGCAGCTCACGATCGAGCCATCAATTCCACAAATTCCTCCCACTGCCCCCCGAAACTGGCATAGTAATCGGTATCCAGATGGGTGATGAAGATCTCGTCCGCCACCCGGCGCACCTGCTTCACCAGGTCGCGAAAATGATTCCCTTCCACGCTGGTTGGCACCGAGTGGACCACGGCGCACAGCTGACTGCGAGTACTGTTCGGGATGTCCTCAAACAGTTTAGCCCCGTCGCGCTCTAAGAACGTATCGTAGGTCGCCTCGAACACCACCGTCGAATCAGCCGTCGGCAAGTAGCGGGCATCAGGAATCGCTCCGGGATTGTGAACCACCTAAGTCTGGTTAGCATATGGCCAATGGCTATCGTTTATCATCAGATCTATCCGCTCTGATGAAATCGTCGAAAGGGGGCCGAAAATTGGTAATCGTAAATTACCGGCGTTACCCCGTAATGAAACAATACGTACAAAATGATCCGGCCCCAGGCCTGGGGTCGTCTTCACCACTGTCGTCAATTCCTCGAGATATGCCAAGGTACGATTGTCGTATTGCTGGGGGGTTTCGTCGAAAAATATGCCCCGAACCGCCAAGTTGGGGTTCGAACTGTTGGTCGGCCAGGCTGCATACGTCTCGATGTCCCGCCGCACCAACGACAGGTTGCGCTGGGCGTAGGTCGTCGCAACATACCCCAGCAGTCGCACATTGCCATAAGCCGCCAGCTTGGGGACTTCACGCGTGTAGTTGGCATCGGGCAAGGCGTTAGGCCCTGGTCCACTACCAGGATTGATCACCACGGTGAAGTTCACATCCCGATGGGCAGAGATCCTGTGGCGTTCAGCTGGGTGCTCATCTTTCGGAGATTTTTGGTATCATGCCACGGAGCTTCCGGTGGCTGACAGATAGCGTGGGCATGGTTTGGGAGTACAATGTGGTTGGCGGGGGGAAGGGGGAGGGGGTAGGGGAGGGGGTTAGGGGGGGGCATGGGGGTAGGGTTTGTTGAGATATGGGACAGGAATGACCTACACCTTTTCCAATGGATCCCATGCTCCCGGAGCAGGGTAAACATAGAGCGGGACAAACACCGAAGCCTTAGGACCCATGGTGAATTTCTTGTGTAGGGTCAACACCACGGCTGGCGGTATGACGACGGCGAGAAGAGCAATAAAAACAAGGACTGCCAGAATGAGTCGCGAGCGCCGGCTTTGCAGGCACCGCCGGTCACTCACGTGTTTTTCTTGCCCCATTCTGCTAAGTTCAAGGCTAAGGAAGCAATGAAACCGTGCGCGCCAAAATCGAGGGACGAAACGAGCTAACAAGTGGGCTCTCTGGCCATAGCGGAATTGGGCCAGAGCCGGGCTGGAAGGGCTAACAATTAAGTAGTCATCCGTCTTCCAGACATGCCGGTCTGATCCAGTCAATGGTGAATTCTGGTAGAGGCCCAAGTGAACGGATGAGAAAATAAAAATCAGCATGAAATAAATGAAAAAAATAAAAAAAAAATAAATCCGATGAATGCGGCGCGCCCAAAATAGAGCGGGGGCAGGGTTTCGACCATGCATCAGGTCTCGGATTAGCTGGGTGAACAATTCCCTTTTCCCTGGTCCAGTACCTGTTCGTCCCTAATGGCACGTCCTGCAGTTCCAGTGGAGGCGACCAGAGTTCCTTTCGATGCCTACCCCCAACGGAGGCAAATCCGTCGCAATGACCCAGTGAGCCTTCTAGGCCCCGTTTCCATACCGAAGTAGAACCGCTGACAACATCGACGGTCTTTATATTTGCTTTTTCGCTCTCCCTCCTCCCTCGTTTTGATTTTTCTTTTCTCATTCGTGTTTTTAAAACGTATACCTCTGGGTTCCTTTCTTTTCGGGGCTTGCCTTGATATTTCTTTTTCGGCGCCCATCTTGCTTTTCCTTGCATCCATTCGCTTTCTTCCGGGATTGATTCGTTGTAAATAAGCAAGTCACGGATCACCATATCTTCGCCTGACCCATCTGGCACAGAAGACAGCGGTTACATCGGCCAACAAGTGGGAAAAGCCTGTCGCTCGTTTGCACGAAATATAAGATTTGTGGACGCCTTTGCTTTGGGATCCCGTCCTGAGTCACCTCTGTCGCTTCTGGTTTGCATCAAGCGTTCCCTCGTCCGCTTTGCCATTCTCCGGTCCTCCTCCTCAACCCTACCAATAATGGAGAGCCCTCGTCAGTCCGATGCAAGCACTCCGGTGGAGCCTTGTTCCCCCGAGTGCGTCGACACGCCGGCCACGCAATCCTCCGTGCTGTTTGATGGCAATCTGGAAGAGTTGCTGCGCAACTTGCCCCTCGATCAGTACATTCTCGTTACAGGGGGCCTCGGGTTCATCGGCAGTCACACAACATTGGAGCTACTCAAGGCCAATTATAATGTAATTGTGATCGACAACCTTAGCAACTCCTTTCAGACCGTCTTTGACCGCATTCAGCAACTGGCGGCCAAGCATCATGAGCAGCAAGGAACCCGCATGCCCTCGTTGCAGCTGCACGCCCATGACTACCGGGATACGGTGGCTCTCCGTCGTCTGCTGGAGCAGTACCAGCTCCCATCCCGGTGGGGAACCCCCAAGTCCAAGATCGGTGGTGTCATCCACTTTGCGGCTTATAAGGCCGTGGAAGAGAGTATCAAGAACCCGTTGAAATACTACGCCAACAATGTCAGTGGTCTCATCGACTTTGCCACCACTCTGGGAGAGTTTGGCATCAAAACATTCATCTTCTCGTCGTCCGCCACCGTGTACGGCACCCTGGCCACGTCTGGCCTTCCCTTGAAGGAAGAACTCTGTGTCCACAAGGAGGAAACCTTCAAGGATCACAACGGCCACGAGACGGCCGTGAAGCCTGGCTGCACCGGGATCACCAATCCGTATGGGCGTACCAAGTGGATCTGTGAAGCGATCTTAGCGGACCTGGCGGCCTCGGACCCGGAGTGGACCATTGTAGCGCTACGTTATTTCAACCCGATCGGATGCGACGAGTCCGGTCTCCTGGGAGAGGACCCCAGGCAGATCCCCACGAATCTTCTCCCGGTGGTGGTCAAGGTCATGACCGGGCAGTACAAGGAGCTGCAGATGTTTGGCACGGACTGGGACACGGAAGACGGAACCGCCGTGCGCGACTTCATCCATGTCACTGATCTTGCCCGCGGACATATTGCCGCGCTCAACACCGCCAACAGTGGAAAGCTGGTCGAGAACTTCCGTACCTTCAACCTGGGAACGGGACGGGGCCACTCGGTGATGGAGGTGGTCAACACCATGGAGGCAGTGTCTTCCAAGCCGATTCCCCGCAAGGCGGCCGGTCGCCGTGCAGGCGATGTGGGCTCTTGTGTTGCCGTGGCCTCGAGGTCGCGAGATGAGCTTGAGTGGAAGACTGAAAAGACCCTGAAGGATGCTTGCGTGAGCCTGTGTAATTTTCTTAATGTCAGCGGCCTATCCTCCTAGGTTGCGATCTGTTTGATTTGGTCATCATTGGCGCTTGGTGGGATATCATTCTTGTTTTGTTCTTTAAAAGCCCCTAATCCGGCCCTGTCTTGATGCCTTTATATCCATGCCGTGGTTGCATCTGGGATATCTCGGCAGCTTATAGTACCCGCTTTGCATTATAGAGTCGATTCACCCAGGATACATCCATAATGCAGTTGAGTTGTATACTTGTTGAGTACGGTCATCGAGTGTAGAAGGTTCAGTGTGTTGAGTAGGATCGTCGATGTATAGCAGGTATCGAGTCCTATCTAAAGTAGCCGTCAGCATATGATGCCTGCAGTCAAGAGCATGTAGTCCAGCAGCGAGGAACGAAGAACTAAAGTGTCTGCCTAAATAAAAGCACAATGAAAGTGTGAAGCTGAACAAGTGAAAGAAGAGGGAACGTGGGGAGCCAGGCAACCCAGGTATCCAAGCTTAGTCAGGTTTGCAATCTCACCTCTGCAACAGATCGAATTTCTTTGTCAAAATCCTGTCTTTAAGTAGTCAGTCCAGAGGATAGGCAACAGCAGCAGCTGGTCCAGGATTCGACGTGTTCTTATCAGTGGCAGGTTGATAAATCCCCGAGATCATACGCACAAAGCATCGCCTAGCGCTGATTAGAAGCCGGCAGCCAATCGCCCCTCCCTGTCAGACAAGCAATATCCGGGTTTCGAGTGATTGCGCAGCCTGCCTTAGCCTGTTTTCTGCTCCAGTCGCGTGCTTCGTTTGACCCGAGCACGGGCATTGACCCAGCGCCACAGTGGGAGAAACAGTCTAGATGCTGGAGGTAGTGACATGTACAAGCTTTCCGCGGGTGAGAATGATGTACTTGATACTGCGGTGCGCGGTGAGTGGGGCCTGGTGGCCAGCAGAGCAGCGGGTCTACTTTCCATTCCACGGGGCAACAGTGGGAGGGAGGTCTATCTCAGCATGCATCGGAGGAGTTCATCCAGGCAGGGTTTGCTGGTGTTCTTGATACCCTTTATAGTCCGATGATATACTCAATCCGTGTAGCGGGGTTGTGAGCTTGGCTTTGACTTGGCTGGTGGGTGGCAGCGTGAATGGATAGGTTCGTTGATGATGCTATATCCCGGCCGGTATTGCATGTGCTGATGCCTATTGTGAATAGGATACGTAATGGAGTAGGACATGCTATGCGAATCTACATCATGATATCCATGGATTGATTGGAGGGTCAGGGGATTGGGTGGCGAGCCATCTGTCTATTAACCGACTACTCGGGGAATTATATATTTGCAAGACAAAGGGTGCTTCATGGATTCCTATCCATCGCTAGGCCGGCTACCTAGTTACTGAGGCATGAGTGATCATCATCCTAGAGTTCAGTCATTGAAAGAAATCACAGTATAGGCTGCATACGAGGATTCTATAAGCGCTGGGGCAATGGAAGTAGGAGGACGAGGCAACAGAACAGAGAATCATTGTTGAAAAGAACTTATAGTTAGTTAGGCTCATTAGTCAGGCCTTCAGTACCCGACCATTAAATTGCTGCTCAGATTCATAGAGGGGTTGGCAAGACAACTAGAACTTAAAAGAAATTGTTGCAGCCATACGACAGCGCTAAAAAGCATCCATCTGCCGCTGCACAAGTAAGAATGATCAACCAGAAGACCATGGATCTATGAGATCTCAGAGAAGCAGAGAGAGCTGAAAGTCAATTTTGCGGAGACTGCTAGCAGCATAACCTGAAGTTGAAGTCATTCCTTAGGCAACGACAACATGATTCGAATGTCACATGACTATGCTTATCATGTGATCTGGCTGTGAGACCTTGAGAAGATGAAACCATGAAACTGACAGTGTTTCCGAAAAGGGAATGATTGAGCTATCACCTGGCACCAGCTCGAACACCTGATCGGATGTCTTTTCTGGCATGTTTTCAGGAACCAGAGGTTTTAAGTCCTTTGGATATGATAAGTAGAATATTAATATGGGGTGCAACTCAATTGAAGTTCACTTTATTCCCAAAAATGGGTAAATCTGATTAATGTTCATTTTGAACGCCCGATCAGTTTTCAATTCCTGTAGTGTTATGGAGCCGCCTGCTGTGGTATACTGGTAATCCCAAGAATTATGTTAGTATGCTCTGTGGAAGCTACTAAATGCACCAGCCTTTGGATAAAAGAAACTTTAGATAGCCGTGCTGCATGACTTGAAGCCCTGATAATTACCCGAAAAGGCAATTCTAACGCATCACTGAGTTGAACACAAGATCAGTCTTTTTCCGGGGATGCCCGACCCAAGTCACATGACCTCACTCTTTCAATATCACCCCAAACCCACAACAACGTAACCATAGCACTTTCCAAAACCTCCACTACTCATACTCAATGAAACTCCCTTCCTATAGCTCCTCTGAATCGAACTCAGGCAATATGCTGGTTCTCGATTCTGCACTGTATCACGTGACTATCTCCGGCTTGGCATCAAATTCCCGCCGCAGTTTTCTTGAGATCTTCTCCGCGTCGGCCACCTCATACCAGCACCACATTGAATCGAGAACTGGCTGGATCGGGCCACGGTGTTGAATTTTTAACCTTCTAATACCAATTTTATACACTACAATCCGCCATGATCTGCCAACGGTGCCGAACCGGCATCCTGTCCCGGATACCGCAGCAGCCTACCGTTGTGTCGGTCTCGTCCCGCGCACACCAGCTTCCCTTCCAGCGCATCCAATTCCGCAACTACAGTGATGGAAAGCCTACCGTATCGGCCACCCCCCCTCCGCCTACCCCCCGACAGCCTGCCGGCGCCGATATCACGATTCCCTCGGCCGTGTCGTCCGCGACCCCGGGTGTCTCCCAACCGTTGAGCACTCCGGAAGGTGTCCACCTTGAAGTCAACCCTGGGAAGCCTAAGAAACCTGTGGTGGAACGTCCTCCGAGCTCTTGCCCCGCTGGTCAGAGGATGAACGGACTGAACTACTTCAAGAACAAGCCCGACGTGGTGGCCCTGGAGGATTCGGAATACCCTGAATGGCTGTGGTCGTTGTTGGAAGACTCCAAGGGTAGCAAGACTGCCAAGGGAGGAGTTGACCCAAGCAGTATGGAATTCAGATCCCCGTATGTTGGTTGCGTCATGTCTGCTAACTGCATTTCACCCAGCCTTGAACAAGAAGCAGCGCAAGCGCTACGAGAAGAAGATGGCCGCCCGTGCCGCCAACCTGCCTCCCCAGATCCCCGTTCACCATCACGCTACGGATATCACACCAGCTGCGTACAACAACCAGGGCGCAGTGCCCGAGGACCTGCTTGCCGCGGCCGCCGAGAGTATCGAGAAGCGTACCGAAATCACACGGAGTGCCAGAGAGGCTCGGAGAAAGGCCATTCGGCAGGACAACTTCCTGCGGGGTCTGTAGATTATGTGACAATCTGCGTTTACTCTGGGCCTTGCTGGACGATGTTCGACAAGCATTATACGGCGTGGCTGCAGGGTAGAATTTCTTGAATATGTTCAATGTATTTTATGCGACTTGTATTCATATACTTCATCAGATGGCGTGAATGGACTTTACCTATGGGCTAGACTTTCTGCTCCTATACTTGACGTGTTGCCGCCGATCCCGTTGAGGAAACCATGAGCCTTCAAGTGAACGTCTGCTGGCAGAGTACCAGACTTCAACCTGTACAGACCTACTTCTGAAAAGAACCACCAGTATAGCCTCCCTGCAAGGTTTCTTTAACCGTTGCCCCTATTTAAGGAACCTCTGCATAAAAGCGATCGAGACTTCATGGAGAGCTTTGTTCTACCAGTGCTGGAGATAAGCCAGTCTGGCATCTTCAGATTCAATTTATGGGGATCCAGATAAGGTGGCCTGTAGTGGTCGCTAACAAGCCATGAGGCCTCGAGAGGGACTGAAGTTCGATGGAGGTATAACACGGTCGCTGTGGCTAGGCGGACTCAGGACTCGCGGGGTATACCGTCAACTCGGGCGCAAGGGAAGATGGATCTGGTTATTGTAACCGCTGTCAGCTCATATCCTATTCACGATAGTGTTGTTGAGAAATTGCAAAGATGTGGCCAACGGGAATGTGTATAGCAGTGTCCTTGTGGTCATCCGGAAGCGGGGATCTCAGCCTTGTGGAGATCGCGATGCGCCCGCTGCTTAGCTGCTTAGATCCGATCTGTCAAATTCGAGATCCTCGACCCTCTTCATGGGGACCCTTGGGATATGCATCTGGCATCGGAATTGAAAGGTTGGGCACGACGGAGAAAGCAAGCCTCGTACCTGAGGCAAAGACTTTGTGAATGACATCACCGATCCATGCCCGATTTCGAGATCCGATGGTCGCTGGACTGCATCATCTTTCGTTGTCCACTCGTCAGTGCTGCACAGCCTCCTGTGCATGCCCAATTCTTGTAATGTGAGCTGTTCAGAAAGCTCGGACATCATTAGACTTACCTACCGCGTGAGCACGAAGGTGTAAACGCCATCAGGGTCTAGAGCATCGATCGAGGCACGCCCCGCAGTGCCAGGTTCAGATCTCAGGCCTCGTCACTCGTGGCTAAACCGGGCAGGGGAGATCTGATCTTCTCTCACGGCCTCCACCAGGATAGCCATCCGCCATTGGAGCTGCCCTGTTGCAGATGATGCAGTCACCGCCAAACGCCGTCAAGAGTCCACGCGGAGTGGAGCAGGTAAAACTCGGCGGACAACGAAACCCCTCGACGGCGTCTCAGCCGCTTCTTCCACTCCATTGTTCTTCTCTTTGCCATTCTTTCCATCTGCAACTTGACAGCTGTCCATCTTTGTTCCTCCCACGTTCCTCCGGTTTCGTATCTTTGCACCTGACGACATTCGGAGTTGTTCTCCGACCCCTGAACCGTGTCCCGCTGGTGTCGATCATCGGGCCATCATCAGGCCCCTCCATATATTCAACGTCCGTCGTGTAACATCTTCAGTCTCTCATACTTCACCTCATTTCATCTCACCCATTTCGTTCTGAGCTACACTGGCTGCCGTACAACATGGAGAACCTCACCACTCAGACAAGTCGCATTACCATGGACTCCAGCCTGTCTGCTGGGGCCAAAATCACCCTCCCGTTTACCCCATCCATGCTCAACTACGTCGACAAAATCTATAGTTCATTGACTACGATGGCTCGCCCCAACTTTCTGACGGAGGTCCAACATGAGCCCAAAGGCCAGGGGACAACTGCTGATCCACTCGCTACCGTAGCTGGGTTCTATGAGTACATGGCGAGCCCCGAGGCGTCGGCGATGCGCCCTGCCAGTTCACCAGACCTCTCGGCGCCCATTACGGACTATTTCATCTCCACCAGTCACAATACGTATTTGACGGGCAACCAGCTGTACAGTGACTCGAGTGCAAGTGCCTATACCAATGTATGCTATTCCATCCCTCCAAACAGCTGGTTTGAAGTCGCTGTGCCTGCGGGTTCGGTGGTATGCCACCCGGCTATCTAGGCAGAATGCTCGGAAGAGATAATCGAAGCCCTAAGCACACTGTACTTGACAAGTTGCAGAGTGTTGATGTGGAATAAACACAGCTAATTATCTCAGGTCCTCCTTAGTGGGTGCAGATCCGTGGAGATTGATGTCTGGGATGGAAAAGCCGAGTCAGACTCTGCACAATCCAACGAGGCAAGCAGTACTAGTGACTCAAGTTCAAATGAAGACAAGGGTAGTTCCTGCAAGCCTCGTCGATCGAAGACGGAACGGTTGAAGAAGGCGAGTGAAAACCATCGTCATCTGCGAGCCATTTCCCAGGAATTTGGCAAATTGGAAGGATTCCTGAATCATCATAAGCCGTCAATCAGCAAGCATTCCGACGCTGAAAAGTCGGCCAACTCCATCACTGTGCCTGGACGTCTGGAGCCGCGTGTATTGCATGGTCACACGCTGACCAAGGAGACAAGCTTCCGGGAAGTGTGCTATGCCATCCGGGACAGTGCCTTTGTTACGAGCGATCTCCCGGTGATTGTGAGTCTGGAAGTTCATACCTGCCTGGAGCAGCAGCAGACGATGGTGGAGATCATGGAGGAGGCGTGGAAGGGGATGTTGATCGAGGTGACGCCGGAAATCGAAGCCAGAATGTCTCCACCCCCGCTGGCAGATTTGAAGCGGAAGATCTTGATCAAGGTGAAGCACGTCGATTCTGCCGATGAAGATGATGACCGCGAGGCCAATGAAAAGGCTGTTTACTCGGCGCATATGCAAGCTTTGAAGCAAGACCGTATCCCGAAGAAACCGGACGACTTGTCCCCCGAGGCTGTCGCTCCGGCTCCCCACAAGCCGTCTAAGATCTTGCAAGCGCTCAGTAAATTGGCCATTTTCACCAAGGGATTCCACTTTAGTAATTTTGCACAGCCCGGTATGGTTCTGCTTGTTTATTAGCGTAATAGGCGGATCGCTTACTAGAAAGACAGAAGCCAAGGTGCCCAGTCATGTGTTCTCGTTGTCAGAAAAGGCTGTACGCGAGGCACATGCCAATGACGGAAATGCCTTGTTCGAGCACAACCGGCACTTTTTCATGCGGGTTTATCCGAACGGCATGCGCGTCGACTCCTCCAACATGGATCCCAGCTTCTTTTGGCGACGGGGTGCGCAGATGGTGGCTCTGAACTGGCAGAGCCTTGACAAAGCGATGATGCTCAATGCAGGCATGTTCGCGGGGGAACAGGGCTGGGTGCTCAAGCCCCCGGGCTATCGAGGCTCTGATGCGCAGCCCGGGATTATCCCGCCCCGACGCATGGATCTGACCATCGAGGTTCTTGCGGGACAGAACATCCCGTTGCCCCCGGGCCACACCAACGAAAAGAAGTTCTACCCGTATCTGACATGTCTATTGCACGTGGAGACACCAGATGACAGTTTCGCGGCGGGGGATGATGACAGTGATTCCGAAAAGACCGGATATAAGCACACGACCAAGAGCGTCACGGGGGTGAATCCGGATTTCGGTGGGGAGAAACTGCAATTCCCGACCGTATCTGGCTTCCTCGACGAGTTGACCTTTGTCAGGTTGGTATTCTTTCCAACCGTCCTAGGACTCGCTAACGTAGACAGGTTCAAAATCAAGGACAATGAATGGATGCGCAATGCGCTGGCCGCATGGGCGTGTATTCGACTGGATCGACTGCGCGAGGGTTATCGAGTGATCAACTTGTACGACGCAACGGGGGCACCGACCGAGGGGGCATTGTTGGTGCATATTACGAAAGCCTACACTTGATGTGGTTTAGAATAGACATGCTAGATGCAGCTGACATGTTCCCAACCATTAAACCATCTACCGGTATACCATTACATGCACATTGTTCTTTTGTATAGATGCTGGTAAATACATTTACGAGTCCAGATAATCCGACTTGCAAATTGACAAGACTTTGCAGGGAAGGATACGGAGGATGATCCATGGCATCTACCTCGACAAAACATCCCACTTAGCCTTTTCTGAACCAACCCATCCAACCCAAGTACCTACTCTGGAAACTGAACTATACACATCAAACACCAATCAGTGACTATTCTAATAACCATTCAACCAAGCAAACCATAACCAGTAAACCAAAATCACCCACCACACACCATCCAGTCCAACGACAGAACCCATACATAGCAACATACCCACCACTTAACCCTCCCCCAATCCCACCCCCAATAGAAATCGATCACAATGCCAAGCCCAACCCCCCAAGCTAAGCCTCCAAAATCCGGGGTAAAAACCCAAGTCCCAAATCCCCCCGAGCCCCGTCCCGAATCGGCAATTCCAAGCGCGGGTAGTGGTTTTCCCCCGCACGACGACACACTTTCCGCTTCCGCGACGCTGACGCTTACGACTCCCGGATTCGTCCCCGCCATCTAATCCATCCATTTTCAAAGAGTGATAGGAACAGGAACAGAAACAGCAATAGCAAGATTATGCAGTGTGGTTAGCTGGATTGTGGTATCTGATTGAACTTTGTTTTGGATGATGGCGACGAGCAGCACCCCCACTACCCGAGCTCATTCCAATATATCGCATCCCAACACCAGAGGAACAGAACAAGAGCCCCAGATATCGAAAAAGAAAGAGAAAGAGAAAAAACATACTCGTTGTCGAACAGGTTGTTTGCGATGCAGGACGCGTCGACGGAAATGTATTCCTCCCCGACTCATCTCCTCTCTTGCCATCCCGGTTTCGTGTTCCCTCCTTTGCCGCATGACAACTAATACTATGTATGTATAGGCGACGAAACCAAACCCCGCTGCCAAAACTGCATCGAGAAGGATCTGGTCTGTCGGTATGGAGTGCAGGTTACCTTTTTGGAGAAGAATTTGGTGGTGTTGCCTCCTGGGGAGGGGTCCACTGTAGGGGATGGGGGTGGGGATGTGCTTGGGAGGCGGGGGTGGAAGAGGGTTAAGGTTCGTTGATTCAGTATATTATCTATTGTTTGGGATGTGAGAGGTGGGAGGTGGATTATATGCTAATTGTGTGTTTGGTTGGTGTAGTTTGTGAATGAGGATCTCTCGCTTGGGGATGTTGGTGGTGATGATGATGTGCCTATGCATGCAGAAGAGGTAGACAGGAACTGGACGAGTCAAGCTGCAGGAGATGGGTTTCCAAGTCCATCGAAACGAATACCCGAAGGAGATAGAACTGCCTCCCTCGCTTCATTAACCAACAACCCTCTCTTCAGCGATAGGGATAAATCGGCCGTACATGGTCTTCTGGCATTAGGAACGGATACTGTCTTGCCGATTCCAAATGCAATATACGATAAACCTCAGATCCCTCCATTGTCATCGATCGTTAGGGATGAGAATACGATCGTCCCTCCGCGAAGCTTGCATTTTACTGCCAGCAATGTTATGACGGATATTGAAAAGCTACAACTCCTATGCCATTATCGATATCAGATTGCTCCGTGGGTAAGTATCCGACACTCCGGAAGTATTAGGCTAATCGTTTAGCTTGATATATGTGATCTCGGGCATCCGTTTGGGATCACGACGGTGCAAATGGCGTTGGGGTCGGAGCAGTTGATGCGGGCTTTGCTGGGCCTTTCCGAGGTGTGTGTGACCAAGAAGGGAATGGGGTATGCAGGGGGTCTGAGTCGTGTAGAACCATTTTATTGGGGCTTATGGCCAGACTCTGCACCGGTCACAACTGAGGTTACATTGATGGCGGTGCTGGAGGAGGTGAGATATCTTGTTTCGGATATCTCGCAGGCTTGGAAAAGCGTGCGGAGGTATAAATCTGAGATTTTCGAGACCTTGGTGCATCAGGCATTTAGTCCAGAGATTGGGTCATCGATCTATTGGATGTTCTTCCGTCTGGGTATGTCCTTATCCCATGTTTCGATGGCTCTAACTAGATCAGATCTGAGTGCTGCACTGGCAAACGACATGCCTATACAGATGCAGCTCCCGCCGAGTCCCTTGCCCAGTTTCTCAATAATGTCACGCATAGAAGATGTGCAGGAGAAAATCCGGACATACTCGCATGTTCTCCTTTGGCTGTGTGGCAAAGTTTTGAGCCTATATCATCAACAACCCAGCGAGCATTCAGCTCTGGACAGTTGGCTGCAGGTATTCGAAGAGCTCGACCAGTGGTACCATCTGCGACCAGACGAGTTCCAACCGATGGTGGATTCAAGCGACGATCTTTCTGGGACGGGAACTGGCTTTCCGCTCCTGCTGTTCGTAAACGGGGCGGGTATCTTCTGCAATCAGTTGTATCATACCGCCATGCTACTTCTGCTGCAGTGTAAGCCCCGCACGGCGCTTTCAGGCTTGCAATCTCCCACACTCTCTCCTCTGTGGCATTCGCAGCGCATCTGTGGCATCGCGCTGAACAATGACTGTCGGGAATCCTGGGATCCTTGTCTCATCGCCTCGTTCCTTGTAGCGGCAAGGACGATGACGCATGAGTCTCAGCAACAGGAGATCCTCGAAGGGTTCAAGCGGGTCTGCACGATCACGGGGTGGAATTTGGATGAGTATCTGACGCAGCTGCGCGAGGATTGGTCTCTTCTCGACGGTTTCTAAACAGCTCCAAAGTCGAAGTCCTAGATATTATTGCCTAGAGACTGCCGGCTCATGTCTGATAGAGCAGCCCCAGGCAATCTCCAGATCTCGAATCCGCCAGCATGTCCCCCAGCCTGTTTCGGCCTCGATACTCTGAATCAGTCGGATGATCTCTTCATGCTCTGATGTATGGCTGAACAGCTGACCGGCAATTCATAGCGGTTGGATAGAGTTGTTCAGACACCCTTGGTGTGGATTAGCTAGTGAAATGCCGCATATTCGACGCGCATGCCATAGAGCGAATAGGGTTGGTGACCGTGGAAGCCGGATGCCTTTGGGCATCATCTTCAAGAGTAGTATACACGCTGTGTGATATAGTTGGGTCGAGGAAATAGCAGCCCAGTGGACGAATAAAATGTGGGGGAAAGGTTTGCGGTTGACTGTCTGCACCGGAAGCAGCTCACTAGGACGCTCCGATAGCCAGTATTGTAGATCATTCCAAAGAGTCATCCACCGTGCAGAGAATCTGTCCGGAGTGCATCCATTATCTTCACCCAGTTCCACAAACTTTGTCCGATCCGACACGAGTTCCGTTGCCTTAACACATAGATACACGGCATAATTAGCATGCATATCCGGCGACTTGACACTCTGAAACAGCCGATGCGCATCCTCTGGCCGACAACCCTCAGGAAGCCATTTCGAAGGATGCAAAAGCGTAGTTTGAGTACCATCCGAGATCAACGCACCGCACAAATCTAAACCCATTAGCCCACACCCAAGCCACCAACAACACCCCAACCGAAGGGCATAAACTCACCCATCCGAGCATAACACCAAAACACCGCCTGCAACAACCCCTTACTAAACCCATGAATCCCAAAGGCATCGAACAACGCCGCACAGCCCTCGAGATGGCGTCGCCAATCCTGTGCCCGAGCAGACATCATCTCCAAGCAACAAAGCAGCACACAAGCGGCGACGATCTTCGGATCGCGTAGTTGAAGAAGTGGACTCAGTCGTCGAATAGCCTCCTGGTATAGTTCGAGACTGTCGAACCAGTTCCGTACCCCGTTCTTGCGCTCGATCTGTCGGGCCGAGATGGCAAGCATGGCGTAGGAGAGGGGAGGGAATGTGCGCGCTAGCACTGGGACTTGTTGTCGGAAGGTGCAGTTGGAATCGAACATGTCGAGCTGAAGATGATCGTTAGCTTCGTTTGGAGTTAGACTTGGGGTGATACGTACCCAGGGCGCTATCTCGGCTACGTAGTTCTTTAGATATTCGATTCGTCGTCCGCTAGAGAGAGATGGTTGGAGCTCGCCTCTTTGTTCGGATTGAGGTCGTAATGAAGGTATTGGCTCTGATCTTTTCACTTGCCCGATGTCTGGACTGGATACTCGTGTCGGAGCAGTCGAGTTCGCCAAGGAGAAAAGAATGCAACGCAATTTTTCCTGGGAAGCGAGATACCCTGGATCCTGTGAAAAGCCGTCTTGGGTCCAGCTGGCGGCTGGGGACTGGAAGGGGTCGCTGGTGTTCACTGCTGGGGAAGTGTTATAGTAGTCTGCCAGGGGATAAGGACTCGATAGGTGGTCCCATGGCGATTCTGGATAGGTATCTGCTGGTGCTGGCTGGACATTCTCTTGGAGTGAAGCGAGGCGTGGGCGCTTCAGGGGACGTTCGCTGTCCATACTTGCTGGTATACGCCGGTCACGGTGATTCACAGATGAGGAGAGAATGCGGGACGGATAGCGAAATTGAGAACTACCGAGGGCGGATGTTCTTCTTAGCCAGCCAGTCGGCTCAGTGTTTCTGCTCTCATCTGTATTAGCCTGGTTGGTCTAGAAAAAGACTGGTTTAAAGTATGCTGCAGCTTTGTGAGATGGATGAAAGTGAGATGCAAGAACAGAAGAGAACCGCCCGAATGGGTTAGCCCATGCGGGGTATTATCCGGGCCGGTCCAGGGTCTGTTTCTGCTTTAGCTACGGAGTACGGCATTTATAAACACAACGATGAATAGAAATAGCAGCTAATAATACATGGCTTCATACCGACGCAAAGGCGGCCTCTCTCCCCGCACCAACAGCGCAATGGTCGACCCTTCGCGGACGATGAACTCCTCTTCGGCTCCACACGCCCGGAGGATAGCTCCAATGGCATACGAATGAACGGTCAGAGAGATGATCTGGTTAGGATCGCGCTCATACAGGTTCTCCAGCACCCGTTGCTTTCTCGCCACGTGCTCCTTGATGCTTTCTGAGAGGAACGGCGACCACAGCCGGTCTTCTTCGGAAAACCCGTTCTCGATCAGAAACGACGGATAGTATCGGTTAATCCAGGACAGCGAACTTCGCTTGTCGCAGGTATGATCCGTCAATCGTTCTCGCAGGCCTTCCTTCACTAAGGGGGCTAGACGCTCTCCCTCTTTCGCAAAGGCGGGAGAGAACATGAGTTTCGTCGTATGAAGACATCGCGCCAAAGGACTCGTGTAGACCGTCTCGGGCAGTGGGATCTTCTGCTCCGGCGCGACGTCCCTCCAGAACTGGCCCAGCTCTCGAGCCTGTTGTATTCCCGTCGCGGTGAGCCATGCGTCGACCCAGTAGATCGAACCGTCTCCGTCCAGACGAGCCCAGTAGTCCTGTTCTGTCAGCATCGATTCTGTCAGAGTAATCATATCCTACCCACATTCCAATTGTCCCTCCCAACCTTGCTTTCATAATCATTATGAACACCTTGTCCATGCCTGGTGAGATACAGGACCTTGTAGCTGACATGTTTGGGACTTCGTGCGTTCAGACGATTGACGTAGGCCACAAATCGTTCCCATGGCTTTTGGTCCTGTTCCTGCCACTGGGGAAGGGCATCTGAATCCCCATAGAGCTGGTCGATTAGCCCAAGGTTGGGCTGGGTAGTTACTTTCCGTCCAGGGCTTTGGTTGGCGATCTCATAGTAATCCACAAAGATATCCGGCACCAGTTGGAATTTCCAGAAAGGCTCCTGCTTCTCCATCTCGCGTGACATGGTTAACTGATGATAGGCCAGGCCGCTGCGTGATGAGTAGATGGATAGATGGGGTAAGAGGATACACAAATAGTTATAACATGGTTGACTACCAGACTAGACTTTCTCTCGAGAGGAGACTGCCGGACGTGAAGTGTTAACCAGGTGAACATACGTCCACTGAAGTTCTTGTTGCCTTTGTTCTACATGAAGCTTCCGACTTGGACGGGACCCCAGGTTGATAAGGAGTAGTCGGGCTGGTGACGTGGCCGCCTGCTGATGCGCCTGATTCATGCCTCCCGCAGTCCGGCTAGATCCGACCAAGCCACTCCTCAGGGCGTTGGAGATGGAACATTGCGAGAGATCATTTAAGCGTCTTAATGAGATGTCGCCTATTACCGTGAGGTGAGGTTGGCGGTGGTTGAGAAGCAGTGAGACATATCAAGTCCGGAGCTTACCATGATACGACCCAAGTCTGCCCATTCAGAACGATCGGTAATTTGATGCTACAGATTCAACTTGCTGGGTACCATGCTCAACGCTTTTCTTTAACTCTCGCAAGTGACAGGCAGAGGGTCTTGGAATTAGTCATAATGTAGAATGTAAGACGTGATGAAAGCTCATTCTGGATCGATTCGATGAGACTGGACTATCTGTCCAAACCAGGATGACAATAGATGGAGAAAAGCGACGAAGAAGAGCGAGAGGAATCAAAACGACCTGTCACATGATAGTTTCACAAGGACAACCTCCTAGACTACCGGGATCCTTCGAAGCTAGGTGGCTTTAGTTCAGCCCTGTCAGGTTCCTTTCGACTAATATTCCAAGCTGTAAGCACCGTCAGACCCGATCTAGCTACATAGTACTTCATCTACAACCTCACTCTACCTAGGAACAAAAAAAAAACAAAAAAGTCCCTCGACCCGGAATCGAACCAGGGATTTTCCGGTTACAATCAACCATTACAGCCGGACGCCATAACCAACTAGACCATCGAGGGTGATTATTGCCGGCTTGTACAGCGGTAGATATATATAGTGCCCTTTGCTACCAAATTCATCATTCATCCCAACGAATCGACCAACCAAAAACCCAATACCACAGTCCCCAAACATCCCTCCAATTCCAGCTGAGGGAATCCCACATAGCTGCTACCCGACCAAGCAACCAGGAAATCAATCCACGGACCACCTCATGACGTCTTCCCTCCCGCCCCCGACGATCCCCCGAATCCAGCCTAGCGGGCCAACAATCCGGGGTAACCTTTGCCTCGACCTGCCGCATCGGGTAATGACATGCTTTCAACCCGCGGCTGGACGAGGTGCCGTGCGACGCAGATTTACAGTTTCAGTGCTGTTGAGGCGTACCGTACCAGAAGACGGCTTGGGCCGTCTGAATCAAGATCTAAACTTGCGTCGGATCTGATCTGGTCCGGTCGGGGGATGTCCGACCCCTCTTTTGGCTTCTCCTCATCATACTATTCTTCTGGGGTGATGCTGTGGAGATGGGTGTATATATTGGGTGGATTGCCCGGATTATCTGCCACTCTACTAGTCATACTATGAGATGACAGAATCAAAACAAGGAAACTAGAGAGAGAAGATAGAAAATGCCTAAATTCAACCTCTTTGGCACTGGCACATCCCTTCAAGCAGCGATATGGGCTGCTTGTGGGATGGCGTTTATTTTATTTGGTATATCCTCCCCTCGCCTCCTCCAACCACCTTTATTTCCTCTATTGAATGTCTACTATATGCACAAAGTCTGGCATACTGATAAAATGTGTAAAGGCTACGACCAAGGCGTCTTCTCCGGCATTATCGAAAACACCTCCTTCCTCGCCACCATGTCCCATCCCAACGACAGTCTAACCGGCATTATCGTCTCGATCTACAACCTCGGATGTTTCTTCGGCTGTGTGGTGAATTTCCTGCTTGGGGATTGGTTGGGAAGACGCAGGGCGATGTGGCTGGCTATGGTTTGGGTTATTGTATATCCCCCATCCAGTCAATCAATGCATCTTTTGCATCTTGGTTTAAGTTACTATATGGTGACTGGGTTTGCTAATATATGTGGGATAGATCGGCGCAACGCTCCAATGCAGCGCATACACCGTCCCGCATCTCATGATCGGTCGGTTCGTGACGGGCATCGGAACCGGCATTGAGACGTCTACGGTGCCGATGTATCAGGCGGAACTCTGTGAGGCGAGGAAGAGGGGTCGGATGGTATGTAGTGAGCCGTTGTTGGTGGGGGTGGGGATTGTTATTAGGTATCTCCCCCTCCTTTTCGCCTGGTGGTGGCTGCTAATGGGGTAGTTATTTCTTCGATTATGGTATGAGTTATGTAGGTGGGGAAATCGCGTGGAGATTGCCGATTGCGTGTCAGATTATTTTTGCAATTGTGAGTGTGCTCCTCTCTGATTGTCGCATATGGTATGGGATGGGTGCTGATGGAGCTATTAGGTGGTGATTATCCTGGTCTTTGGACTGCCCGAGTCCCCGAGGTACTGTTACCAGGAAGGCAGGAATGAAGAGGCGCTGCAGATCCTGAGTGATGTATATGGGCGGCCTAAGGACGATCCGGTGATTTTGGCCGAGCAGGAAGAGATTCTCGAGGCTATTTCCGTGGAGACTAAACATGGGGGGTATAAGTGGAGGTTTGTTTTAACTTGACTGGGCGAAAAGGTATATGCTGACCGGTCAGAAATATTTTCAAAAAAGATGAAGTCTCGACAGGTCATCGAGTGTAAGTCGTCACCGTGCAGAACAGTCCAAAGCTAATGTGGTAGGCTTCTCGCATATGGCATGCAATTCATGAACCAAGTTGGCGGGATCAACCTAGTCGTGTATGCAATCAATGATCCATTCCCGACCTGTGCTAATGAATCAGATACTACATCCCTACCGTTCTCAACACCAACGTCGGCCTGAGCAAGAATCTCTCCAATCTTCTCGGGGGCTGTGTCCAAATCATGTTCGTCGTCGGAAGCATCTTCCCCACCTTCTTCGTGGATCGAGTCGGGCGCCGAGCACCCATGATGTGGGGTTCATTCGGCTTGGGCATCTGCATGATGATGGTCTCCATCCTGCTCAGCTTCAAAGGCCAGGCCAACGAACATCCGACATCGTCCGCCGCTGTCGCCTTCTTCTTCGTGTATATGCTCATCTTCGGCGCCTCGGTCAATTGCATCCCCTGGTGCTATGTGCCAGAGATCCTCCCCCTTCATGCGCGCGCCAAGGGAACGGCCGTGGGGATCTCCTCCAACTGGATCTGGGTAAGTTCACCACCCCTCCAGTGAGCCAAACTGACGAACAGAACTTCTTCGTTGTGATGATCACCCCCGTCATCATCAATCGCCTCCAATGGAAAGCCTACCTCATCTTCATGTGCACCAATTTTGCCTTTGTCCCGCTGGTATACTTTTGCTATCCCGAAACCGCCCGGTTGACCCTCGAGGAGATCGACTACCTGTTCACCAATCCGGGCAAGAGCGCGGTGCAAACCTCCAAGGAGCTGGCGAAGGCGCGAAAGAATGGATTGGGGTCTGGGCAGCGACTAATCGGGCATGGAGCCAGGGAGAAGCTGGACAGTGAGGTCGCTGATGGTACCGAAGAGCAAGTCGAGCAGGTGTAGAGAAATCGCGCGGGGATTGTATTCAATGTACCGAATGTATGGCGTCTGCAGAGCGAATACTGTAGGATGGGTCGGTCAGTGGTGAGGCAATTCTGAACTTGACGCGGTCGCAAGTGCTCCAGGTAGAAGCATTCAACCGAGTCAGCGGTGTATAGGAGTCCGTAAACCTGTTGAAGTTCAGTCACCGAGAGTCGCTCAAGGATCGGTCGGAGATAGAGTACAGAATGCAAAACACCCTGGCATGGCGAGCTGGCGAGGAGACCGAGCTGCAGCTGAGGACATACATATGCACATACCGGGCCCCACGTCGGTGGTCCATGTAAGTATGTGCAGTGGTTCATACATGAGGGATATCGGGGACCAAACCATGTGGATCCGCGGTGATGTTTTGCGGTGGGTTATCGGGGGGAAAAAAAATGCGGTGTGGATTCATTGCGCGGTGCCATTGCTGACCGATGGGACAGCGGAGATTCGGTTGAGAGTTGACAAATCTAGTGGAGGGCAGCAAACAAAGGCGAGACGGAGGGGCCAATGGATCGCTGGAGATGCCATCGTTGTTTGACAGGAGCGGGGCCCCAGCTGACAGGTCACATTCGATAAATATCAATCGGCTTCAGCTTAATTCGGAGAAGAGGGGCTCTGGTTAGCGTGGCAGCCTTATTCCGCTAGAGAGTGCCGACCAATTCCCGCTCGCGAGGAGATGAACGGTCGGGAGGGAGACTGGAGGATGCAGGATGGATGGGATGCTGGAAAACAGGGAGGGACAAACACGGAGAATAACCTCGACCAATCAGGAACCACCCACCGGGTCGAGTGTATGTATCCAATTCCCCCCAACCCCGTCACATTGGCTGCGAAACACCGACTATGCATCGCCCGAGTTCACGGGCCAAGAGGTGAGTGATAGACTGATCAACGTCGGTGGAGCAGTGCTAAATTCACCGAACGGTGATAGAGTTCAGCTTACCTGTCCATCCCTTGAAACCAGCCGAGCGAACGATCAATTTGGTTCATTATCATTTTTCGTTCATTTTCTTTACTCGGTGGAAGAGAGGAGGTAGAAAGAAATAACGCACACAGATGGCAATAATCCCAGGCAAGGAGAAACCTGGTAGCCCTTGCACGTTGCGTCGCAGGGTGCATCCAACGAATCCCGCCCACCGAAGCATCGGTATAGATCTGTGCAGATTACTAGTCCGTTGGATGCAGTGGTGTATACTCTCTCCCAATGACTGATCCGACCTGATCATTGGCGCATCGACTTTCGATTCCTTCCGTTGTTAGTGCTTATTCTGACAGGCGGGTCGGTGATAGTATGTTTGCTAACTATCTAGATATCCGCTCCGCAGACGATTTGGAATGTCACCGAGCTATCATCGGGGTGGAATGCCCAAAAAGAGGCCGCCCCCGATAGCCTCGAACCGCAGGGGACGCTTGCGTCGCCTGTTCAGTGGATCAGCCACTGATCAGATCTTAGCCGAACCTTGGGCAGTGGGTAATCTCTCCCCGCAAACCACTGAATTGATTGGACTGGGGAGACACACTGGGTGACTGGGAGACTCGCATGAAATTAGCTCGACAGCATCGACCAGGGTCTGCATGGACAGTGACCAGTGTGGTATGCGCAAGACGGGCTGCAGCCGGCGCTAAATCATAGCGTCTTTGCATCAAGCACACCTTAGATTGGGTGTGACCTATACATTGTTCGCATCATCACCAGTCACATCCTGGGTGGGCAGCAAGGGCCCGGTACCGAGTCCCGTTGTAGCTTGCATAAACGGTTCTGTCTCGCATGTCTCTTTTCAGGACTCCGGATGTCCTCTGGGTGGGATGTCCATGCCCCCTTGGCTTCAATGCTTCTGTGATTAATCGCGCACTCCTTGTGGCATGCATCCCCATCATCACGACCAGCTGTAGCCCATTCTGGAATGAAGACGCATCTATCACATTCCATCCGTAGCTGAAACTCCCTAGAGACGATTAGTTGACCCCAGATGCAAGTCATCGACGGGAAGATCCGAGTCATCCGAATATGCTACCGCCGACATGACATGTTGGGCTAACCAGGGTCCATGTCTGATTGATCGTTGGTCGTGTCTCCAATCGACCAGTCCCAAGCTAAGCTGAAGATCTCCCGATGGACCAGTCGCTCCATCCATCGAGTCATAGCCACCCTAGTCCAATTTCCTGTCCGTGGGTTTTCCTTTTTTTAATTTTATTTCTTAAAATTTCCCAAGTGATTCTTTACCTGATTTGATCATGGCTAATCCATTCCCGGCTTGATGTGATTTCAGATTCCAGCCAGAACCGATTCATCCAACGACCCAAGATCTGGAAATTCCGGGCCCATTATTCCATGTCGCAAACCTCCCACCGACGGAGGCTATATATAGATGGAGGGCTCTGCTCGGTTCCAGATTAAGTTGATTGAACACAACCCACAAGTCTATACTTTATAAACTCGACCTCGCCTGTTGTCCACAAGAGCTTCTCTCCTTCCCCTCCGTCCATCAATCAACGTCGTAACCTTGACAACCACCATCATGCCCGTGAGTTCTATCTATCATTGTATGCGACCATACTAACTGTCTCCAGGAGACCTCAACAGCCAAAATGCCCGGAGCCAAGTGCCCCAGCTGTGAAGCCAAAGGACAGGAGGTGTGGGTGATTCCAGGCAAGAATTGTCACGTCTGCGGATGCTCGGTTTCGTGATAGAGCCAGTGAGCATATGCCTTCCTCTATACCCCAGACATTGCTAACAGTCTCTCAGCTGTCTCAAAATTTTATAACGAAATAATCCCACCGACAATGGGCGACCACAAATCACGTCCTTCCATACTGCATTCCCTGCTTTGTCCTGTTCAGCTGGCGACAGACACAGACGCGGAATCGAATCGACTGGAAGAGCGGAAGTGATAGGTCAGGTCCCCAGCCGGCCTGTGGATGAGGACCTGGAGTTTGGGTGGTGGAAAAGCGGATCTTTTTTTTTTCTTTCTTTTCTTACTTTCTCTCTTTTTCTTTTTCTCTTTTTTTTTTTTTACCTTACGATAACTAGACGACCTAATCGCATAGACTGATGACACATGCTTTAATGTACTCCGTATACTTGAGTTTGCAGTGTAGAGTAAGGAGAACCAAAAACCGCAGCACAGTCTTGGCCTCGGTTCGGATCGGGGCAGCCTAGGCGCAGCGCAGCTCTCCCCGCAGATCTCCATCCCATCGCATCTCCAACTCCGCCAACATCATCACCTCCCACCACCTACAGCAACCTACCTATTACTTCTCTAATCCCTCACAACCGCAACTACAACCAACCCACCGACCGAAGAAAGATAAGACAAAATGCTAATAATCGGCCTCACCGGCTCCATCGCGACCGGGAAATCGACCGTCTCCTCCCTCCTCAGCTCCCCACCCTACTCCCTCCCGATAATCGACACCGACCTGCTCGCCCGAAAAGTCGTCGAACCCGGTACACCAGGCTACAAAGCCATCGTGAATTACTTTGGACCGACGACGCCGGATCTTCTCCTCCCCGATGATCCCTCCTCCAGCATCAACACCAACAACAACGAGAACAAACTAGGCCGTCCACTCAACCGCCCTGCCCTAGGCCGGCGTATCTTCGGCACGGATGCCTCGCGAACTCGCGATCGAGCGATCCTTAATAAGATCGTACATCCGGCGATCCGACGAGAAATCTACAAGGCGATATTATATTACTACGTGCGGGGCCATTGGGCCGTTGTGCTCGACGTGCCACTATTATTCGAAAGCGGGATGGATCTGCTCTGCGGGGTGGTGATGGTGGTTGGGGTGAAAGATCCGGCGGTGCAGATGGAGCGGTTACGGTTACGGGATAAGCATCTTTCGGTGCAGGAGGCGGAGGATCGGGTAAGGAGTCAGGGGGATGTGAAGGGGAAGGTGGAACGGGCGGAGTGGAGGGGGAAGGGGAGGGGGGTGGTGGTTTGGAATGATGGGGATCGAGGGGATTTGGAGGTTGAGGTGAGGCGGGCGATGGGGGTGGTTGGGGGGAGAGGGTGGTGGACGTGGTTGTTGTGGGTGGTGCCGCCGATGGCGCTGCTCGTGGCGGGGTGGAATTTGGGGGTCAATTTTTGGTTGAAGAGGGGGTGGGAGGGGAGGGAGAGGGAGAGGAAGGCCAAGTTGTGATCCTATCTTGTTATGTATGAGATGAAGATGGTGGTGTATGTTTATGCTGATGATATCACGTGCGGGACTGTGAACTATACAACTACTTGTGCTCTACTTCTCCTCTTCTGGTGATATGGAAGAATCCAACCTCCCGTAGGATCCTACACATAGGAGCTATCCTCCAAGATGAAGGAATCAACCACACACACATCTCGGTCTATATCAAGACCTAAGTCTCTGGCTCACTATGTATAAGCATCCAGTACTGGATCAGTAGTTCTATGGTATATGGTATATGGTATATGGTATAAAACGGTCGTTGTTTGAATACGGCTTGCTCGGCGTGACGCCCAAAACAGTTCTCGGCGTATGGTCACAATTCCTTGTGGACGTGTTGGTGGTGGATGGCTCTCGCTCCTCACTTCTTCTCACTTCGCCTCACTTGAAGGTGTTGTGGTTGTCTATTTCTGCACGGAGAGCTCTACAGGGATACGGAGGTGCAAGGTATGCCTTGATGAATCTAATAGATGATGAGATGAAGTGATATGGAGTGCTAATGTCACAGCAAGCAGTCAACATGTTCTCCTGCTGCGATGGAATGGAATACTGGGTCGAGGTCAACGAGCAAGGCCCTCGACTCTGCCGCAAGCCAAAGCGAAGCACTCGCTCCAGTATGCCAGCCAATGTCCGTCCTCAGTCAGCTCGCTCGGAGACAGTAGTTCGCTCGACCACTCGCACGACCGCTCGCTCCACGGAACCCCAGACCCCCCAGACTCGCCCTGTCTTTGAAGATTACATCACTTGGGACACTCCTGACTACCGCGGTAGGTTTCACCTGGTGCTCGAAGTACCGGCTGATCGATGCAGTGTTCCTCGTGCCGGAGAGCGAGATCATCGAGCTGGGCAGAGAAGCCTGGCTGGACCGTCGTAGACAACACCGCGAGCTCCGGGAATCGTGCAAGGAACTGATCGAGCAGCGAGACAGAGAATACCGAGCGGTCCCGCGTCAGCAAGCGAAGCACCATACTCTTCAGCGGTCAGCCACGTACACCTATGGGTCTGACGTGAAACCAAGAAACACTCCAGTCACTGTCAGACCCAAAGACAACTATGTTATGACTTCACAGGCTCGACCAAAGGAATCTCATCGGACTGCAAGTGTGTCCACCAGAAGGGGACATGGATATGATGCCCGTTTGAATGATCGACTGAGGGCCAATCCCTTCTGGTGATCAGTCGAATCATAGCAATGCAGTCGGTGGATGAGCTGTACGATATCTGTCTCAAGAGGTGTATCTTATTTATGTTTCCGTTTCTTCTTCTTGTCGTCTCCTACTGTTCCGTGTCGTCCGCCCGAGATGCTTGTAAGTTGTGACACTTTGACTCGTGGCTTGTTTTCCTTTTTAATCGAGCCGTCGTCTTCAGCTTCGTCGTCGGTCTCGCCAGTCTAAAAGGTCAGATACAGTATTACCCTCTTGAAAGAAAATAGACATACCACTGTCCTCTTCTTCCGTTTGAAATTTCCATAAGCCTGTCGACCACCGCCGATATCATCGTCATCCGCATCCAGCGATCCATCCGCGACAACAAACGGCGGCGGCGCATATTGAGCCACCGGCGCACTATAGTCCAGCACCCATTCGGTGTCACCCGAGTCTTGAGCCTGACGGGCAAGTGCTTCCCTGCGCTTTTCTTCCTCTTCCGCTAGGGCCGCCGAAATCGCATCAAGATCTGACTGAGGCGTGCTGGGGCTGTCGGTCGGGCCGATAGAGAGTCTCTGCCGCTTCGGGGGAGTGGACACTTTGGAATCATCCGTGGATGTCGGCTGAGAGGCTTCACGAGCAGCATTGGTGGCGGCAGCGCGTTGCATGAACTGTAAACATTAGCGAGATGCCATGTGGTACGCAATTGTCGCATACCTTCATCGTCAGCAACCGCGAAGACATGGTTTTGTCTGGCTTAGAGCCAGAACTAGGTGAGCCCCGCATGATGAGTGTCGGGAATATGTCACCTGCTAATGAATACAGAGTACGTTCCAAGAAACTGATGTGAACGAGTCGTGATCAAAATTCCAAGCGGCAGAATCCCACCGCATCAGCCGCAGAACGCCGCCGATTGGCCGCCAAGCGCCGCAGCTCCCGCAAACTGGAAACCTCCTCCAACTCCGACCTCGACCCTTGTCCGCTCACTGCCTTCACTTTCGCGTCGTTCCCTCCGCGTTACTCAGACCAATTGCAGCATGTTGCCCTGCGTTCGAGGCCGGGTTGCGGCCCTCTCCTGGACTCCCCGGATTGCCGCCCGGGCCAGCTACTCCACCACCGTGCCTCGCCTCTCCGAGAACTTCATCCCGGCCAACGACCCGACCCCGCGTACGCCCAAGCCGAATGTCTCTGCTACCAATGCGACTCCAGTGGACTCGATGGGTAACTGGGATGCGCCCTTGAGGGAAACACCCGAGGCCGCCGAGCGTACCCGTGTCCTCCAGGCGCCTAACCGGGCCACCACCTGGGCTGCCAGCCAGCAGCCGAAGGAGAAGGCCATGGTTGGTCCTCGCTTCGAGCAGACGATAATGGAGATGCAGGTGTGTTGCCCGGAATGCTGACCACTCGGATACTATGGTATTGTGTACTGACGGTTTAGCCCCAACCCTTGGCTGCCATTGAACTTATCCACAAGCAACCCGTTCGCTGGACGAAAAGCCGCGTCGTCAGCTGTGACGGCGGTGGTGGTCCCCTGGGCCATCCCAAGGTCTTTATCAACACTGACAAGCCCGAGATTGCCACCTGCGGCTACTGCGGTCTTCCTTTTGTATGTGTTGACTGGAAACTGTGAATGATGCATGCTAACGATGTACAGGCCCACGAGCAGCACCGCACCTACCTCGAGTCCCTTCCCGCCACCAGCTACCCCCTCAAGCCGGTGGGAGATGCTGCCGAGGTGAACGAGAGCCAGCGGGTGACCGAGGGCGGATTTGAGCAGCGGTAGATTGATTTGGCGTTGATTTTTTTTAGCTTAGGTTGTTGTACAGAGTACCGGCATGAATTCATTTATCTATACCATTTATACATTCACCCACCACCTAACAGTCTCACCTCCCTATACCTAAAATCAAGCCTTCTCTCCCTGAATCGTAGCAACCACCTTCCTCGAATGCCTCGCGGCCCTAAACTCCAAGTACCAAATGCCCTGCCACGTCCCCGTGGCCAACCGTCCATTGGTAATCGGAATGGTAACCGACGCGCCGATCAACGCCGACTTGATATGAGCCTACACCGTGACCGCATTAGCATCATCTATCCCCCTCCCCCCCCACCAACATCGTCAAACGAAAGAAAAGAATGTATACGAACAGGCATATCATCCTCCCCCTCCGCCGAATGCCGATACAAATTCCCCTTCTTATCATACGGCGCGATGCGATCCAACGCATCACTCATATCGGCCCGGACATCATCATCCCAGTTCTCGTTGAGGGAGAGCGCGCAGCTGGTATGTTGGATGAAGAGATGCAGGAGTCCGACTTTGTAGTTTTTGATTTCTGGGAGTGAGGAGATGATTTCGTCGGTTATGAGGTAGCTGCCGCGGGAGCGGGAGGGGAGAGTGAGTGTTTTTTGGGTCCAGGACATTTTGCTTTCTCCCTTGTGATTGAATTTAGGGTCGTGTTGCTGTTTGGGGAGGGGGTTAGCTAGGTGGTGATGGTGGTGGTGAGGGTGGTGAGGGTGGTTAGGTGTGTTTTTGGTGGTGGGTGGTGGTGTGGGTGTGGTGTTGCGGGGTTGGTGCCAGGGTGAGAGGGAGTGGAATGGGTAGACGGGAGGGGTATACCGAAGGAGATAGTTCAATCGCTAGGGTAGTAGGGAATACGTACCGCTGGTTCTGTATGATGGTGAAGGAGGGGTTGGTGGGTGTTGTTGTTGTGATGAGCGGAATTCTAGTGGGGAACCGCATCGACGTCATTTCACTTCCCCTCCGGTGTGATTATTTATCTGCACTGCTACAGGCTGCCGAGCACATCTCCATCCATCTATATCCATTGCTCATCTACGCTATATATCAAGCAAACTCTATGAAGCAGAACATACGCTTTCCTGCACATACGGCGGATTACTCGTCGCGGATCCCCAATCCACAGTCCAAAAAGCCTTCCCCGCCGCGGTCGAATTATCCGAGCGAATCTGCACATCCATTAGCTGGATGGTCAATATTTTAGGGGATGGCTTACATAGTCCTTCGGATCGGCATAATACCACCAGTCATCGCTGCGATATGCATTATCCAGTGATTGACTGAGCGGATCGATCCATACGGTATCCCGCGTGTCGAAATGCGCGTGTTTCGACCACGACACATATACCTTCGGATGGTCGTTATTGCGGACACCGTCGGGCTGTCTGGCGCTTCCGGCGTTGATTTGCGCTGTGGTCAATGTGCTGTGGATGCTGCCCCAGGCGAGGTTGTGGTATCCGCTGTGGGCGGAGAGGAGAGCTCGAGATGGTGCCCATGTGTTGTTCGCGTCTCGCGAGTGGATGATGATTACTCGTTCCCAGTCGCTGATGGTCAGACATAGGAGTGGTGGCTGATGGAGAGGCTTACTAGTCATGGCCGGTGTCGATGAGGTCCAACACCTCGGCCCCGTCTTTCTCATAGAACAGGTTGTATGCCACCCTCACTTCGGTCTCGTTGCACTTCTTGAAAGTGTAGTAGATGGGGAATGCAGGCCCGGGATTCCCTCTGGCTACGCCGGGGTTGCGACACTTGCATCCTACGTTGGGGTATTCGCATTGTGGTGCAGCGGGGGTTTTGTGCGCTGCGTCGTATACATCCGATGAGGTTGGAGAGCCTCCGAAGGCCCAGGTCGGGTAGCAGGGAGGCTGGTTCACGGCTTGGCTGAAGAACCAAAGGGGCGCATAGCGGTTGGCGAGCTCGACGACCTCGTGGTTGAGGAACTGGTTCATCTCATCGTTGCTGATCCGTGTGATGGCGGCCGCTGGTGCCGCCAATAGACCCAGCACGGTATATTTGCTTTTGGGCCACATCGTACAGGTTGCGGTGAGGCATGATGGGGGCTAGCTATCTCGGGCTATATAGTGATTAGGGTGATGCTATTGCTACGCGGCTGACCAGAAGACAGGGATGGATCGGTGCAGCTGGGTGACCGATGAGGGTGACATCGTGTTAACTGGATAGAAGTCATGTTTCAGGTTGTCAGCTGCGGCATGCAGCACCCGTGGTCACGGCACTGGTGGTATGTAGTGGCACATGCTGATGACTGCCCTGTCGATCATCTTGACTAGAACCGGACCAGAACGTGGTCTTCATATAGGCTAATCTATTGGTCAGGGTGTGATCTGCTGGAATGCTGCATGCTGGTCTGATCAGATCATGATTCGTGATGCTAACTAGGTCGTGTGGATTTTACATCCGGCTGGGCAGAGAACCCCCTGTCTAGTCATTCTTTCTTGCGTCCCTCATCATCCAAAAGATCGCTCTGCTCATCGAGTCCTGACCACTTGGGCTTTCCATCGGGAACCTCCAAGACTCGCTTGCCGTAGAAGATATGGCAACTAATGGATCAGCACATGCATTTTAACTAAACATCAGACTCACTCGATTTCGAATGCCTCTCTCCAGTGCTTGCGATCTCCATCATAATCCGCACTCTCAATGGCCTGCGGGAACAGCAAGCAGACATTCCGTCCTTCATCCATGATCGGGGTGCGACAGAAGGAACAATACACCTTGGTGGGTAACGTGTACTCCCTTGTACCAGCGGAGGAGGAATAAAATGTCAAACCCTCAGCCCCTCTAGTGAAGGCGAGGTCCGACTTGTGAAAGATGGCCGCCCATTGGAACGGAGCGCCTAGCACCCTGTCAGTACGTCTCAGGTGATAAACTACTGCACCCACCATGCATCACTTGACAGCCCCGACAATGACAGAACTTGCTCTTCAAGGGCCGGTCGCGACTGAGCTGGTATGTCACCTGGCCGCACTGGCATTTTCCGCGCCACTTCACAGGGCCAAACTCCTCGGGGGAGCGGATACTGTAAGGCGGACGCTTGGACCATTCGCTTTCATCAGCCGGGGACTTGGGCGGAGATGGATTGGTGTCTCCTAGATCAGGAGACGAGCCATTGTATTGAGCCATTCCTGCCATGGTGGGGATGCGATGGCTGTTGATGCGGCAGAAAAAAGAGGGTGGCGCGGGGGGCAGGGGACGACGGCAGAGAAAGGCAGTCCAGAGGGCACCAATGGATGACATTGATGGCATCAGCAGGCTGTACTGTATAGAATCATCAGTTGCATCCGAACGGTGCATGCTATTTATTGCCATGGTTGGCAGATGATGTCATGGCGATGTAGTCGATGCCCGGTTTACGAGTGCGATGACGATGGGCAGAGGTTATTCCGGATAAGCTTAAGGTTGACATTCTGCAGGGTCTGGATAGTCAGATCAAGATGAGCAGAGTGAGTACGGAGTAGCAAGCATAGAGATTTCCTATGTAGATGGTGGTGGATGGCTGGGGGGACCCATCGGGTTAGTGGCAGGTACCGATGGGGCCAGCGCAGACCCTGGGAGAGAATCCCATCTTCTCCTGACTTCTCACTTCAATCTCCAGTCCAGCCATACTGTGTGTATCTCAGCCTTACACAGTACTCCAATGGTACTCTGGTTCAATCATCCAATGATCCAACATGGCAATGTTTCACCTCTGACGCGATCGGCCACACCGTTCCAACATGAAACACCGGCGCCCCCTATCTGACCGGCTGGGGAATCCCCTCCCTCATCTCGCTTCTTGATGAGGCCCGTTCTCATTGCCAATCAATCCAGCGACAAAAGCCAATGCCCAGCCTGAAGGCGCCGGCGACGCGCTGGAATGGGGACGAACTGCGGGTTCATGCAGCGACTTCACATCACACCGAATTCCCCCAATCACCGCCGCTGCTGATTATTCACTGCCTCGTATTGTGCTCCCTTTATCTCGACCTTCCAATTCCCTTCAGCTTTCTTCTCCCATCCATGCCCGCCTGCTCGCCATCATGGGTTTATTGAGCCGACTTCGCCGGCGTTCCAAGAGCCATAGCCGCGCCGGGAATGTGGCCACCTACGAGCACCTCTGCGTCGACTCCCACCACTCCTCCGGTCCCGACGCCACCAAGAAGCTCCCGCGCCCGCTCCTCGCCCGCATCTTCGCCTACGTCTGTCCACACACCGTTGATAACAGCTATGATACTTCCGAGGAGTCCATGACCGAGGATGGCTGCATGCTCTGTGACATGCGCGACCTGGCCCACTGTGCCGTCGTGTGCAAGCGCTGGTATCTAGAGGCTCGAGCGTTGCTGTACGTTCCCAAGTGATCCGCTTGGATCTTGCTGATTGTCTAGGTATTCCCACGTCCGCATCGATGCCGTTCATTATTGCGAACTCGAGGTCGAACTCGCCGCCAAACGAAAACGTCGCTCCTTCTTTGACCGCAATGGCGAGGCCATCGACGCCCCACAAGTCCGCCTGCGCCTGTTCATGCAGACCGTTCGAGATTCCCGAGACCTGGGCAGCATGGTGCTCTCCCTACGGATGCCATACATGACACGCGAGGCGAGCAAGGCGGAAATCGCTCGCACCATTTCCGTTACACCCAACCTGCGATACGTCGACCTGCCGTCCGGGATATACAGCGACGACGCGTCGTGTCTGGCGTTGAAACAGGAGATCATCGGTCGGTGTCCGGATCTGCGTCGCATGACCTACCGTCACGGCGCCGAGGGCAGCTTCTCGCAGCTGCCCGAGTCCCGTCTCTGGATGAACCTGGAGGTCCTGGAGCTCTCGCGCTTGCACGTCGAGCCGCGTGTGCTCCGCCTGGGACTGGCCTCGTTTCCGAACCTCCGCGAGGTGACCTTGGAAGACCTGCCCTGGCTCGATGACTCGACCTTTGCCCTCTCCGATGTTCTTCCCCCTTTCCCGGCCGTCCAGCGGCTCATTCTACGTGATACCCCGAACGTCACGGCAAGCGGGCTTGCCGGAATTCTTTCTCTGCCTCGGAATCGTAAGGCGTTGCAGTCTCTCACACTATCGGCGACGGGGGTTCTGCCATCCACGCTGCACCAGATTCTCTCTGCGGCCCCACAGCTGCACGGCCTGCTCGTGATCCAGGACGTGACACGATCGTTTCCTACCGAACAAGTGCCACCACTGTGCTCGCGCTCGCTGAAACTCCTGCACTACGAGATCACCTCGCCGGCGGGGTCCTGCGGTCTCGCTCCGGTTGCAGCATCTTACTACACATATTTGATTGCGTCTCTTATGTCCAACAATCTCCCGGCTCTGCGGGATCTCTACGTGCGCGACGCCAGCTTCCCGGAGACTCTGCTCCTGGCACCACCCCCACGCCTCTTCGGCGGCGGCGAAAGCGGACCGCAGTTCTTCAGCGGAGGGATCTCCCAACCACTGAACGTATACAGCAAAGGATTGGACGAGCTGGAATGGAACTTCACGCCGTACGAGCCGCCGTCGACGCGCGGACGACGCGACAGTACAACACGGCCGGTGAGTTTCCACGACGCGCAGCTGAGTCGGTCGTGGGGCGGCGACGCGCGCAAGAGCGTGCTGGTGGGCAACGGGTTTGGCGGGTTCCTGGCCGTGCCGGTGGATGATGGACGACCGAAGAGTAGTGGGGGATGGCGACGGGACAGTCGACAAGATTTATGGCGGTAGCCATCCCAGATGGGGTTGAGATATGATAATGACTTGCGTGTTCATATTTATATTGTTCATGTTTACCATGCACGTATCTACTGGTACCGTATATCCATACAATATTCAGATTGACCTATCCTTCACTACAACTCCTCTTCCTCATACTTCCCCCCTCTCCCATTCTCCCCATAGAAAGAACTAACAAACCTCCCCCACCACCAAAACCCCCACATCATGCGCCCCCAATCTCACACTATACTTATCCCTTACACACCCCAAATCATTCCCCGTCCACGCATCCCGCACCCTAAACCCTCCCCCCCGTCGATATAGATCCTTCAACTCCGGCACCTCCTTCCAAAACGCTGTCCTCGTCTGCGTCGTCTCCTGACTATTCAGCATCACCACCAACGTCCCATTCAATGCCTCCGCACTCGACGGCCCGGACCAATACTCCGCCGGATGCGCCGGGTCGAATGTCCAGTCCGCATTATACCCCCATTTATAGGGATACGCGGGACGTCCGATGAGGGGGTCTTGGTGGAAGGTGAGGAGGGGGGCGTTGGAGAGGATGGTGAGGTGGGATTGATCTATAGTACTGAGCTATATCATCTCTCTTAGTATGCGCTTCGGTGTGTAGTTGATATCCATGGAGAGGGAAGGAAAGGAATGGGATTGGGATAGGATGGGGGAGGGGTACCGGTGTCCCGATAATCAACGGCGCCTTCATCACCGCCCACAGGGCAAAATGGGCCCGATTCTCGGCCAACGTCAAATTCCCATTCCCGACTTCGAGCATGTCCGGGTCCGGGTAGCCCCAGAAGTTGGCGTAGTTCAGGAGGAAGGAGTTTTCGTTGGCGATTTCGGCGATGCGGGACCATGTTGCTACCCCTTCTTATTAGCATATAGGTCATATGGTGGGGGATTAGGGGGGGAGGGTACGGGTAATATCCCCCGACATGCGCCAGGAATTTCCCGTGGCATTTCCCCAATCATTCACGTCGGCTTGCCCCCAATCGCAGAGCGAGTAGAGGATGGTGCGGTTGACGTTGAGGAGGGCATTGCGCATGCGGGTGTAGCGTTTCGCGGTGGTCGAGGTGGCCCAGTTGTAGTTTGCCGGGGCGGCGTCGGTGAGGTTCACGCAGGTGCCGTTGGGAAAGTAGGAGCCGTCGGTGCTGTCCGGGACGCAGTAGGTGTATTGGTCGGTTAGGTTGGTGGGGACGCCGCAGTTGTCGTATTTGAGGTCTGGTTCTTTGTTAGTGTATGATTGCTTGTGACGGGGGCGGGATGGAGGGATGGAGGGATGTACAGTCCACGCCCCATTCGGCAAAGGATTGCGCGTCGATTTCTTCGTAGCCCAGACTGGCTGGGTAGCCGGCGCAGGTGGTCAGGCCGGCACCTGTGGTTTGGTCAGTAGGGAGTGCAGCTGGGTGCGGGGGAGGCATACTGCTGTAGATGCCGAGCTTGAGACCGAGGGCATGCACTTGGTCTGCGACGCCGGAGATGCCGTTGGGGAATTTGTCTGGGTCGGGGATGATGCGTTTGGTCGTGGGATCGCGGCCAGACTTGACGGACCAGCAGTCGTCGACTGTTCTGTTAGTGATTTATGATAAAAAAAAAGAAACGGAGGAGGGGGCGCACTGTTGATGTATTCGTATCCGAGACTCTTCAAGCCCAGATTGACGACTTCATTGGCGGCCGTGAGGATCTTGTCTGCATCAATTTCACAATTATACGCATTCCACGAGTTCCAACCCAATGCCGGCACACGGCCCTGATAGATGGGTGAGCAGAGATACTATGTAGATAGAAGAATGCTGCATACCACGCCATCGGGTCGAACTAGGGCTGTAGCCCGCGACACCAACAGAGATAGAGTGAGGAACTGCCACATTGTCAATGCCTACTCGTGGTGTCAACCAGCACAGGGATGGAGGAGTTTAAATATGCAGCTCGTGCGGGGAAGTCTGGTTGGCCACCTGCAGGCCGGGTAAGATCTGCAGGTCAGCTCAAGAGTGTCCCAATGAGTTGCCCCAACCCGCCTGATTTAGGCTATTTGATGCATGCAATCGAGGCGCTCCGGTGCACGGAGGTGCAGTGGTCGAGACTGGTGCGGTTGGAAGGGTAGCGGATTTGCATGTGATGTCATGAGTGCTATGCTTGACGATTGAAACTGGATTTTGAAAGTGTCGGACAAGACAACTGTGCAGGTTGACTGTTTGCTTGGTGCTTGTCCAACTGGTTACTGTTTCTGTCTTCTAGGATGTCTGGTTGTACTGCTGCCGAGGTTGGACGGCTCAATAGACTGGTGCAGGCCTTGTCAGCTGGGTATGAGTCTGGTAAGAGGTCAACCGTTACTCAGATTATTGGGTATTCAGTCAGCTCCAAGCAAGCTGGATCTGGATCGTACGATGGGATGAAGGAGAAATGAGATGGAGAAATGAGGAGAAAAGAGGAGGGAGGAAACCCACCAATCGGGGTTTCCGGGCAGACCCTGGCACGATCGGTGCCAGTTGGCGTACTGTCTTGGTGCCAGTTGGCCCTTTGACATGATCAGAAGCTGGCATAGGACTACTGAGATGAAAGCTGTAGAATTGACAGTATAATATTTGCGATGAACTCTTGCAGTCCCAATTAATAGAGGTATGAGATACTCCGGTCCGTCATTCCGAAGAATCCTGCCAAGGTTCAACCCACGGTTTCCACCGAATAGCTTGTTAAACATAAGCACTATTCCCTTCACAACCGAGCTAGACACCGGCCCATTTACTAACAAGGCAGCCATGTCTTACTTCAATACGAAGTTGATGAATCCCTCCAGATAGATGGCTGACTAAGCTGTCGAAATAGCGTCGCATCACTAGTGGGATTCTTATCTTCTGCCTGCACTTCATTGCTGATTTAATCCAGATCACCATGAGTCACCTCTCATTTCCATCCAACCCACTCGTCCACTGCTACTACAACCACGATGGAAGGTTCTTCCACTCACATCGAGGATCCATCTATACTCGACAATACTGGCCATGGTCCCCTCCGAGTCCCCGGCTTCGGAGACATCCCCATGAATTATGAGCTTCCCCCCGAAGCTCGCTTTGCACATGGTATTTACGAATGGCGACAAGCTCCGGCTGTGACAGCGCGCGAATTAGCCATGGTGGCCGTGATGAACCACCTGACCGATCACCTAGACTGGCATGTTGACATCTCCAACGATGAGGTTGTCGCGCGCTGGAAAAAAGAGGCCTTTGACATGACTGCCCTAATGAGCGACAAAACATGGGACTGGTGTTTGAAAGAACTGCGGGATAAAGCGATCGACTTTCGCGAGAATCAGCACATTCGCGTGCTGGACACAGGATCCTGTGTGTGCAAGTCGGACACCCCGACTCTCAGCTCTCTGAGCACTTTGTTCAGGTGGGCAGTTCCCCCCGTCCTCAGACAGCAGAAGGCACAGCAGGGTCTGGATTGGAAGTCCAAGCAGGTATTAAGCATTGTCGATCCATGGTTATTTCCCCTGGTCTATGGGAAGACCCTCGTCTTGGATCGAGGACGAGTGGACCTGCACGACGTGCTCGGGGCCTACAAACATGCGACGGTGGCGCCGAAACCGGTCGATAAACGGGTGAGTTTCATGAAATTGCAAAGGTGGGTCGATAAAGGTCAAATTCCAGCCAGGGGCACGACTCCCAATGATCACTTGGAGACCGAATATTACCGCTGGAGCTGGAACTACCAGTGTCTGCCGTGCGAGGTGGAGTTTGTCAAAGACACTGGCACCGAGGTGCGCATCACCTCGTACATCAATAATCTCCACCCCGCGTATCAAGGGCTATACGGCGCCATTGAGAAAGTCATCTCTCTTGCGATCAAGCCATGGAATGATTGCCTCGTGCAAGGGCAGTCCGACTGGTCGAAGGACTCCAATCACGGACAGCTGGGGCCTGTTCCACTGAGAATCATCACGTATGGCATTGAATGGGAGAATGAACTTCCCGACTGGGCGGACGCGTTCAATGTGCCGTCGACCATCCGGAAACGAATATACCGTCGACATCGAGAAGAGTTGCAGCGGAGCATGGAAGATGATACGAAAGAAGGCAGGAAACGGCAGCGCAAGTTACAGGCACTAGAAGCTGGGTTCTGCGACGTTGCCGGCAAAGAAAACATGGAGAAGCCTCCTCCAGACTCGGACCTGTGGGGAAAGGCCAAAGAGTATCTGGAACGTCCGGAAGATGGATCCACCTCTCCCATGGCACTCCCCCAGGACTGGCAATCCAACCCCTGGCGCAGACTGCAAGAAAAGGTCGAGCGGGTGCTCCGCTGGAAACATCCCGAGCCAGGCACGGCCTTTTCCTACGAGGAGTGGAAGTCCGGCCAGCACCACGACAAACCCATCATCGACATTGTCCGCGACCGGCCGGACTGGGGTCCTGAGCGGCCCTTCTACCCAGTGATTCCCCCGCACACTCCCTATGCGATCACTCTCGAGGACACATTCCGACAGCAAGGCCTGCAGGTCCTAGTGGAGCTGGAGAACATCGAGCTCACCCCAGATGCCCCCACCTATTCGAAAGGTCGCTGGCAGCTACCGGGCCAACTGAACGAGCACATCGTCGGCGTGGCCGTATTCGCCTACGACGTCCACAATATCACCGACCCCCGCATCGCCTTCCGCCAGTACACCCGCCTCCACGGCTGCTACTACCGCTATCACGAGGAACTGGTTGCCAAGCGGAGTGTGCTGCTCAACTGTAGGCCCGCCCATCGACAAGGCAAAACCTATGGCTTGGAGTATGATGCCATCGAGCAAATCTTGGGGTTTCCACCCTTATATCTCTCCATTGATAATTACGCGAATCCGCCGTATCAGGACGCCGGCTCCATCGCGACGCCACAAGGGCGATTGATCACATTTCCCAACGTGTTGGAGCACCGAGTGGAACCGTTCCAGCTGGTCGATTCGACTGTCGCGGGGCATTACCGTTTCCTCAAGCTGTATCTGGTCGATCCTCATTATCGGGTGTGTTCTACGCGTAATGTGCCCCCGCAGCAGCATCACTGGTGGGCAGCAGCCGTGGGCAGCGATTTGGCCACGGCGGGGCTGCCTCGGGAGATGATTGACGAGATCGTGCAGAGGACCGACAGCTGGCCGATGGGGATGTCGGAAGCGAGACAGCATCGTCGGGCGCTGCATAACGAGCATCTGTGGAATGAGATGACCAAATTGGGTCGGATGAGGGGGCCGGGGTTTTAAACCTCATTGCGAGAAACTGCAGAGATAGAACACGAAAAAAGAAGAGAAAAGAAAAGACCCAAATTACTACCAACGAGAAGATGAAGGGCCAAGTTAGCCTACAGCCACCGCGATGAATCCATGCATGTAATCAAGATTTCAAACCCCGCTTGCTTCCAAGTATCCAACCAATACCACTGGAGTGATGCATTTCTCACCAATATCTATTATCATGCCCGCGAAACAAAGAGCACCTCCGGGGTATATATCAGTCCTCATAATCAACATGACGAATCATCCAATCCACTACCGATGAAATCGACATGATCGAGATCACTGAACACTATATCACGACGTAGTGACTATCAACGGCACTGGCCATGTTCTACCTGAGACATATATAATATATAGAGAGGGAGAGGGGGAGAGAGACGCATACCATACCCTGTACTACATTACCTGATCTATCCTATCCCTACGTCCACCCATCCACCCGTCCATATACCGTACTATCCGTAGTAAGAGAAGGTTACTTCTAATACGTATCCACGCTACATGATTAACTAGAGAGGTCAAATGATTACAATCTAGGTAGGATAACCGGACTTCTGGAAGGCATTGCTAATACATATACCCTTACACTTCCTCTATGTATGAGTGCAGACCAATGACTAGCACAATAGGGATAAAAAAGGCAAGACAACCCTAACTACTTAGACCAGAGTGGAAGGTTACAGATGTGATGTGATGGCTGGTTTATTGTGTGTTATGGTGGTGTGGATGGGTGTGGTTAGGGTTTGGTATAGGTTACCGTTGCTGCTGCTGCTTCTACTACTATATAACATTATGAAAGGAAGAAATGCATATAAAAAGAGGATATGATCCAGACCAAGTCTTGGATCTATCACATTCCACATCTACTCTATCATCAGCACACAGCTCCACCAACACAACCACCCTCAGATACCAACAGAGTGATAACCCCATTCTCTCCCCCCCCAGTAATGAAAGAAAGGAGGATCAAACGGAACACTTCGGCTCCGTCACCTCATCAAACCGATCCTCCTCCTGTTTAAAATCCTTCCCAATACTCTGCAAATCATCCTCGGTCAAGGCCCTCCTCGCCTTGGCCGCCTTCGCAAAATCATCCTCATCCCGGAGCCCACCCCCCCCAATCATCCCCAACAGATCCATCGGCGCGGACGCCGGATCGGACACAATACTCTGAATACCCAAGGCAACATTCCCCGCCGTCGCAATCGTCTCAAACGCCCCATCCAACACATCCAACGCGGGAGTGAGATCATCCAGAAAGGGCACAAAGGCAAACACAATGCCCAGGATCTCCAGGATGAGTTTGATTTTATCCTCCTTGGCTTGTTTCTCGCCGATGGCTTTGACCTGTGCCATGGAGGCGATGGCCTGCTGGATCATGAAGACGGGCATGGAGAAGGTCTCGTAGAGATCTTGCATGCCGCCGTCCCAGGCGCCGAGGTCGACGTCCATCACCCGGGCGAGGAGGTTATTGGTGACGTTGCCGAGGGAGGGGAGGGCGGCGGTGATGATGTCCTTGGGGTTGGTTACGTCGATGTTGCTGGATTTGACGGCCTGGGGGATGTTGATGTAGCGGTAGTCGGTCCCGCTGGAACATTCCCCGGGATAGCAGTGGCCGACTTGATGGACGGGGCCGCCTTTGTTGGTGAATTCGACCCAGGTGCGATTGATCCCGTAGGTGGATTCGAGGGCGGCGTAGAAGCCCTCCGAGTCCTTGAGGGTGTAGGTCATGGTGAAGCGGGTGGCGCCCATGAGTTGTTCGTAGGTGAAGGGGCATTGTTGGGTGGAGGTGGGCCCGTAGCCTTCGCAGGTGCAGTCGAAGTATTGGTTGCCTGGGCCGCCGTGGGGTTGTTTGGGCGTGGAGGAGGCCATGAAGGTGTTGATGGCGTCGGGGACCATTTCTTTGATGTATTGTTGGTAGTATTTGAAGTATTTGTCGTAGTTGTGGTTGGCGGCGGTGTAGTTGGTCAGGGAGGCGTTGAGGGTCAGGTAGAGGGTGTCGAGGGCGTAGTAGGGCATGCATTGGTTGGGGGAGGTGGCGAGGGCGTCGTTGAGGGCGTCGAGGGTGGGGTAGGTTTGGGTCAGGTCGCAGTTCCAGGTCGTTTGGCAGGCTGGGTCCGTGGAGTCGTCGGTGCAGGAGAGGATTTCGGGCCGGTAGTCGTCGAGGTAGCCGGCCAGGGCGCTCCAGTAGGGATGGCCGATGGCTTGGGTGTTGTTCTTGGCGAAGATGATGTCGTTGTCGAAGGTGTTGCTGATCATCTCCACGGCCCCGATGGTGATCAGGTTCCAGATGTAGAGGCCCGAGTTCTCGCCCGCGTCGAGGACCAGGCGTTGTTGGCAGTTTTGCGTGTCGACGCAGGTTTCCAGGTAGTTGTCGTACCAGGAGTAGAGACCGGCGCCGGCGATGGTCAGGTTGGTGGCCTCGTTCATGGTCACGGCCCAGGCGAAGTTGCAGAGCTCGGCGGTGGCGTTGCAGGTGGCATCCGGGAAGGTGGGATCGTTGGGGAAGAGGCCGATGGAGGCGTTGAAGGGGCCGGGAGACTCGGTGGCGTCGGTGAATTGGTAGTAGGGCGACTCGGTCTGGATCATGCCGGCAAAGGTGTTGGTGGCGTTGGCAAAGTTGTATTGATAGAGGATGGAGTGCTCCGAGGCCGTGCCGTAGAGCCAGGTTGGGCCGGCAGTCGACTCGAGGAGGAGCCCACGCGCCACGGACACGGTGATTTGGGTGTTGTCGGCGTCGTCAATGTCGTGATCGGCCACCCACAGCCACATGTTTTCGAAATAGCCGTTGGAATCGGGCGTCATGTGCATCATCATGGAGGCAGCCACACAGCCCGAGGCAATGCCGCTGGTTGGGCAGTCGGCCAGCTGGAGCTTGGTGCCATAGGCACCGCCCACGCGGAAGTGACAATCCCACATGCCGGCGTAGCCTTGGAGTTCGGCTTGGATGTTCCATTCCACCATGACCAGACCGGGGAGTTCGCCCATCGAGGTGAACAGGATGTCACTGATTTCCACCTGGCCGACATCACCGGCGTTGCCGACCTGGATCATGGCCTTGGGGGAGGTCATGTCGGAGAAGTAATCCCCGGAGGCCACGAGCTGGGACCAGACCTGGCCGGTGATGCGGGCGTGCTTGGGGATCACGATGGTCTTGGTGATGATGTAGGAGCCCGGGGGGAAGTAGATCAGGTTGTCGGCGGTGGCCAGGGCGAGAGCGGCCACAATGGCCGCGGTATCATCGGTGGAGCCATCACCAGCAGCGCCGTGGTCCTTGACGTTGACGATATCTCCGGTCGACAGCGTCTCGTACTGCGGCCGGTTGCGGTAGAAGTAGCTGTCGCGGTAGATGACCTGATCATCGGCCGCGTCTAGGAGAGCGGGAGGAGGAGTCTGGACCTTCACCGAGTAGTAGCCAAAGGAGTTGGAGGAGTCCTCGTGGAGATTGCCCACGGTGACAAAGTTGATATCCCCATTCATGAGGTCCAGACTCTCGTCATCCAGGAAGGCGAGCATGGTATCGACCCCATTCACCCCCACGTTATCCAGCGTGATGATGCTGGTCTCCAGAATGGTCTTCTTCTCAAACTCGGCCTTGATGGCAATCGGAGTCTCATCAAACATACTGTCCAGGATGTACGTCGACCCCGCTTGCTGTCCGGAGGTCGCTTTCGGGTTGATCAAACTGATGCCAACGGGCGCACTGGACAGGTGCATCCCCGCCCAGGTCCAGCCCCAATCCCAGATCAAGCAGATGTTCGCCTCCGTCTGACTGGAAATTTGAAAGTCGCGGACCGTGTACTGTTGATTGCCGCCGTAGATGCCATACTGACCGCCGATGATGGTGCAGCCCGACATGAAGCCTCCGCTGCCGTTCTCGGTGTACATGCCCATCTGCGTGGTGCCTTTGGTCGAACTGGCCGTGATGAACACGTTGGTCAGGGAGGTGGCTTGCGCGACTTGCCAATGCAGCCCGGCCGCATAGGCGGTGGTGGTCTCCTCGATGTCGATGATGATGTTGCGAATTTGGCGATAAAAGTTGTTTTGCTGTCAAATTAGTGATGTCCATACACTCCAGGGGGAGAGGGAGGGGGGGCTACCTCAATGTACCACTCATCGCCATTGTCGTTGGGAATGTACACATCACTTTGGATGGCTCCCAGGCCAATGAATGAAGGCGCCGTCTTGATGACGGGCATGTCATTGGGATTGCCCACGAGTTGGGAGTAGTAGGAAGCATTGATCGGAGAGGAGATGAGGTAGGTGCCCGGGGGAAAGTAGATAAACGTGCCCTTGGTGGAGGACGACGCACAATCCTCCATGCAGCTGCCGCCATAGGCAATGGCAGCGTTGATGGCATCAGTATCATCGGTCACTCCGTCCCCCTTGGCGCCGAACTGGGCATCGGTGACATCGCGATAGACGGGGTACGACGGATTCCATCCCATAGGAGGAAGACCGTGGTCGACCTCCGCCGCCCAGTAGGTCGAGGAGGAATCCCGTTCAGCGATTTTGAGCGGCTTGGGCACCTTGGAGAATTGAGAATAACTTTTGTGGAGGGTTCCGTTGGACAGCTGCTGCCTAGCATGGCGTTCAGCCAAGAGCGCCGCCGCCGCTCGCAAGTTGGCATCCAACGTGGGAGCGGCCGGCTCATCGGATCGCTTCTGCTTGGATGCAGCTGAGTGTCGGGATTGATAGGTGTTGCGTTTGGGATTGGCCACGCGGTAGGCATTGTACTCGGACTGCTGCGCTACCGCCGAGGCCACCAGCTTTTGGGCTTGAGTGAGAGCACTACTCGAGACATTCTGCGAGCTGGGGGTAGGCGGATCGGCGAGGGCCCGCCGTTGATGCCATAGATGCAGCGGCTGGTCTGCGGGAGATGCAGCAATCAAGCTGACCAGATAGAATAGGAAAAGGAAAAGAGGGAGACGATTGAAGGCCATTTTATACCATCACGATGAGAGAGAGAGGGACAGGAACCGTGCAGAGACACGAACGAGCGATGAATGAATGGATGAATGAATGACTGAATAAAGAAAAGAATGACTGGAGTGAATGAGAATGAAGACAATCTTGATCTCTCTGGCAGCCCAGGAGCCATATTTATACCTGGACTGCGGTGACCTCGCCGGATCGGCTGCTCTCAAGTTGCTATCCGAGCTGACCTTACCAAACTGCATCTGCTTCTCGATACGGACTCGACTAATTGAAACTGATAGTCATGTAATTTCCCATGGCTCACAGAGATGCTCTTTCGGCCCCCACCCGAACACGACGAACTATCGCGACTAAGCGTTGAATTGTGCCCTAATTTCTGACCCTGGCTGACCCTGCCAGGCTAAGCCTCCTTGGCGTCTTGAGTGGGTCGACTAGCAAAATAATAAAATTAAATAACGATAAGACAATTAAACCAAAGAAGATGTAATATCATGATTGGAAAGGAAAAATAAAAAAAAGGACACAGGAATTGAGCCGCCCCTATCGCAGCATGGGGGCTTTGCAGAAACCCTACACTCCGCCGGTTCTATATATTTGGTGGGATGTCAATTGTCTTGTCTGCACCCTCGTTCTTTCTCCTATTGTACCACATCTTGTTTCGTTCTTTGTTGCCTACCATCCAAGATGCATCCTCTCTCTCGTCTTGCCTTGCTCGCGCTGGGCTTACCCCTCGCCTTGGGTCAGTTGGAGACCATTGGCGTGATCACCTCGGGGGTGACCTCGGTCTCGTCCACGCCCTTGGTCTCCTCCTCGTCTTCATCCTCTACTCCCCTGACGACACCAACCCCCAGTACCACCAGTACCACCACTCCTGGGAATCCGTTGATTCTCACCACCGTCTTTACCCAGCCGACCGGATGTGCCGGGGGCATGACCGAAGTGGCATCGTGGTCGACCGAGCTCTGGCAGAACATTGTCAACCCGGTGCCCACGTTGACCCTATCGTCTTGCTATCCGAGCCAATTTTACTATAGTGCCGTGGCAACGACGACGTTGCCTCCATACATCCAGCTGGTTTGTCCCGAAAACTGGGAGACGTACAATGTCACCGACACGTACATCATTTGTTGTCCAGGGTATGTCCGGTTCCTCTTTCACCAACAAATACTGACGATTCATAGGGGCTATGGTCTTTATGCTCCCAATTACCAGGACACGACGCGTCCGGGGTTGGGTGCGGTCTGCACTTCCAGCATCTGGCCGGATGTGTTGATGGACATTACCAGCTACGATTCCACGGCTTTGGCCACTGTCATTCCCACCATTGCGGGCGCCAATGGCACCTTGGTCTTTGCGACGGCGTTTGATGGCACCAAGGCCACTTCGGTGGTCTCTTCTACGTCCTCCACCAGCACCGTCACTCCTACTACCTCTGTTTCCTCTGTTTCCTCTGTTTCCTCTGTTTCCTCTGTTTCCTCTGTTTCCTCTGTCACTTCTGCTCCTTCAACTACCTCTGCCCCATCTACCACTTCCGTCACCTCCAGCCTGACAGCCATCTCTCAGCTCCCCAGCTGCGGTGTAAGTAGCCCTAAATCACACATGGCATCCGCTAACCTGTCTAGCAAACCTGCTTCAACAACGTCTTGGCGGAATACGAATCCCTCGGCTGTACCACATCGGACCCCTCGTGCCTCTGCCGGAACATCAACTTCTACTACGGCATCCGGGACTGCTCCAATGCCGCCTGTGGCACGGACGTGGCCAGCACCGTCATTGCCTTTGAAAGCAGTTACTGTACCTCGGCCATTGCCGCGCAAACCACGTATCCGTCGACGGCCACCGCCACTGCAGTGCCCACCGCCATCTCGGCGCTGCCGTCGTGCGGTCAAACCTGCTTCAACAACATGCTGGGCAAGTATTCCTCCCTGGGATGTAGCAGTGCGGACCCCTCCTGCCTGTGTGAGAACATTGACTTTTACTACGGCATCCGGGACTGTGCCAATGCTGCTTGTGGGACGGCGGTGGCTAGCACCGTGCTGGCATTTGAGACGGCTTACTGTTCATCTGCTACGGCTATGGCTGCTGCTACGAGCACTTAGTAGATGTGAGGGATTCACTGTAATTACTATCTGTACTGTGGATCCGAGTGATCCCGCCTAGCTGCAATCCACTATGTTTTGTTCAATGTCATTGAATATCCGTCGTATCCGACACGCTAGCTCTAAACTGACAGATGACTCAACCTGACTCAATTCTCCTAAATCCGTGACCTGTCCTCTATTTCCAGCCTCCGACAGCTGAACACCCCTCCCTCATCTGTCCCCACCTGCAGAACTAACCCCCTCACTAGCGCGAGGCAGTGCCATGTGTCTCGGAGCTCCGGCCCTCGCCCGAACGCCTTATCTCTGCGTACGGAAGTAAGCGGAAGGATTCAGGGACCATGCATGGGGCTCTGTGGTGGCATCCACGCGAGATTCGACCAAAGCAGGAGAGCTTGTTTAGTGCGGGACCGATCCTGCAGGATTTGCGCCCTAAAATCTGACCCTGAGTGACGCTAAGACCCTGGTGTGAGACCGGCGCTAAGATAGTTTAATTGATGCAGTGCAGGGTCGGGTGTCTAGCCGAGGTTATGCCCTGTTGGAGCTGAATATGTAGTCTCCGTGGTATCGTGTGCAGCCTTGTCGAGGCCTTGAAAGGGATTAGATGCGGAATTCGGGCGAAGGATGCGAGGTGCAGGTGAGTGGGGGCTGCATATGGATTATCTGGTAATACGAATGACACAGGATATCAGGAGATTTGAAGGTGACTCCTGACGGATATCGGGTGAGATGATACTACACTCCCTAAACCCTGTAGGCTGCCGTGTTCCTATTTCAAGCCCTCTCTTTGCCCCCCTCTCTTCTGTGTTCCTCTGTCACTGTCACTGTCACTGTCACTGTCACTGTCACTCTTTTTCGTCACTCATTTCTACTTCGTCACTCCTTTCCGTCACTCTCTACATATCACACTCATTGCAGCATCAAAATGAAACCCCTCAACCTCCTCCTCCTCCTCACCACCCTCCTCCTCCCCACCGTCCACGCCGACAACGCCTCCATCGGCTACGAACTCCTCTTCTACTACTACGTCTACAAAATGGAATACCAATCCGGCGCCCCCCGCACCATCGCCGTCGACTGCCAGTCCCGGGACACCGGCGGCGGGATGTGCAAATTCGACGAGTTCGTCAAACACGTCATCGAAGCCGACTGGTATCCGTCTTACGAGCCCGCGGCAGCAGACCACACCACCACGCCGGATGATAGCCAGTTGACGCGCATTAACCGGAATATCCCGGGTAGTGCGCGACTCGACCTCGGCAAGTTGTTGAATAATCTCGATCCGGATCAAAAAGCCTACGCGATTATTATTACCAAGGTGTTGCATGCGGCCGATGCGGCGTTCGCCGCGGACGAGAATCTCTCGACGACGGATATGGCGCAGGCGGTGGCGTACGCGAAAGAGGCCAAGTCGGTGCGGAATGAGGTGGTATTCCCGATTCAGCAGGAGGCGTTGCAGGGTCGTGTAGATGCCGAAGTGTTGGAGTATGTGCATTCGACGCTGACGGGGTTTGATTGGGTTCGGACGTTTGGGAATATTGATCTCGCGGTGGAGGATGGTTCGTTGGATAGTGATGTCGCCAAGGGGTATAAAGCGCAGTTGCGGCTGTTTGCGCGCAACTTTCAGCATGATATTTATGTGGCGAAGGAGGCGGGGCATTTGAATAATGTGCGGGCGTTGGCGACGGCGGTCACTCGGATTACCAGGAATATTGAGGATCGGGAGCCGGGTGCGACGGAGGCGGAGATTCCGTCGACCGAGTGCTCGGATGAGTTTAGTTCGGATGAGACGACGTCGTCTTCGTCGTCGTCGGGGTCGGATTAGTTGACATGATATTGGGGGATGTGGTGAGTGCGGTGGTGTGCTTGAGGTGTAGTTGTATATCGGACTGTTGTATTCACTATGTATATGAGGGCTCTTTGTGGAATTATCCGATTTGCTATATACTATGCAAGTACTGTGGCTGCTGTATATGGCAAGGACAGCATAAGAGAGATCTGTCAATAGCCATGGCCAATTGGTCACTAGTTAGCCTGTCATGAAGCCCAAGTACCTTCGAAATGCTTAGCATACTATTACATATCCCTTGACTGCTCTATATTCTGGCCGGTGAGATAGAAGAACGAAGTCTCGTCATCATGATACTCAAAGAACAAGCAATCTCTCGGACAAGAGATAACAATAGCCTTTAAGAAACCTACTATAGCTTATTGCTTCCAGGGCAAGAGAGTGCAATCGCAGTCAACATCCTCCGCAGCTGCTCGAGCAGACTCCCATAAGGTGATCCGGGCAGACCCACATTGGCCCTTTCCAGCTCGGTCTACCGAACCACACAACCGAATTTTCTACGCAACTTCTAGGTTCTCCACCAGCTGTCCATGGCGGGGATAACCTGATCCCCAAACCTACAATGGAGTAATGCAACGCCACCTCAGAACAAAATTTTCGGTTCGTTGCTTGCGTGACGTCATGTGCTGCAGTGCCTCAGATCATTCAGAACTTCGAGCCCATGATATAGCAGAACGAAATGAACGATATATGTCTACAATATGTACTGAGTATGTCGAGTATCATCTCTAACCTCCCGTGGAACCGAACAGACAACTTCCCGGCTAATAAGAACAAGGTTAAGGGTCAACCGGAACCAAACTCTTCACTCTTCAACCTCCCCCAAACACCACACATCCCCCCCCCAGCACCTTCACTACATCCCAGTCCCCTGGTACAGTCATAGCACAAACAAGATGACATCCCCCCTCTCCCAACGCGCCCACAATGTCGTCGGCTCCGCCAACAGCCTCATGTGGGACATCATGCGCAACCCCTGGTGTCCCACCAGCAAGCCAGACGGCTACGTCAACGTAGGGGTCGCCGAGAACGCCCTCATGCATGACTACCTCCTGAACTACATGAACACGCAACTCACCCTCCCAGCAAAGTATCTCACCTACAACGACGGCGCCATTGGCGCGGAGCGTCTTCGCTGCGCCATGGCCGCGTTCCTCAACAAACATCTGCACCCCGTGAAACCCCTCACGAGCAATGATCTGCTCGTCACGAACGGCGTCTCCTCAGCAATCGAGCACATCTCGTGGGCGTTCACGGATCCCGGGGAAGGAATTCTCCTCGGCCGGCCGTACTATGGGACCTTCATCCCGGATATGTCAGTGCGGCCGGGGGCAGTGGTCATTCCGGTGGCGTTTGGGGAGTGTGACCCGTTTAGTGTGGATGCCGTGGAGTGTTATGAGCGGGCATTACTGGCCTTTCAAGCCACCACGGGCCGGAAGGTTAGGGCGTTGATGCTCTGTCATCCGCATAATCCGCTGGGGCGGTGTTATCCCAAAGAGACGATGGTGCAGTTGATGCGGCTGTGTCAGAAATATCAGGTGCATTTGATCAGTGATGAGATTTATGCCCTGTCGGTGTGGAAGAATACGATTGATTTGGGGACGCCGGTGCCGTTTGAGTCTGCGTTGTCGATTGATACAGCGGGCGTTATTGACCCGGGGCTGGTGCATTTGCTTTGGGGTATGAGTAAGGATTTTGGAGCGAATGGGATACGACTGGGTGTGATTATTTCCCAGAGTAATCCTGTTCTGTTGGAGGCGATTAAGGGCGTTTCGCTATATACTTACTCGTCGTCGATTTCGGAACATCTCGCGGCGATTGTTTTGGAAGATGATGATTTTACGACTCGATATATCCAACTTAATCGGCAGAAACTGGCTGAGTCGTATGCATTCGCTGCGACATATCTCAAAGATCACGGGATTGAGTACGCCGCTGGAGCGAATGCTGCGTTCTTTCTCTGGGTGAATCTGGGCAAGAAGTATCGCGAGTTGCATCCGGAAGAGACTGCAAACCTGGGTGATGAGATTAGTGATAAGGTGATGCAATTGTTGCTGCAGAGGAAGGTCTTCCTGGCGAGTGGCTTTCTGTTTGGGTCGGAGAAAAGTGGTTGGTTTCGGATTGTGTTTACCCATCCGAGGGAGTATCTGGAGGAGGCGTTACGGAGGATAGTATTGGCGTTGGGGGATTTATAGATCGTGACTAGTTACATTAGTTTCCTTCATTTTCAACTCTAAGTAGACCTTGGAGAACCCAGCCTCAACAATATGACCTATTAGCTAGCAACGCAATAGCAATCAACAAATAGCCACCACCACCCTATAGCTCACTGAGGTCACTCACCTCCAGCAACTCATCCAACCCTACAACCCCCACCCACTCCCAAAACACCTCCCTCAAGCCCTGCCTCAACAACTCATCTCCCATCACATAGTCCCTCTCGTTATCCCACTTGACCACCCCAACCTGCCCCCTCAACACCCCACCATTCTCCACCATCATCCGCGAAGCATACAAATCCGCCCACAACCGCGACCCAGGTCGAAACTCCCTTTTCTCCTCACTCATCCGTACCAATTCCCCGAACCCTGCACACTTCTGCACCTGTTCCCAGTACTCCTCCGCTGCATAGTAAGCATGTACCCCATACTTCCCAATAACAGCATCATGCAACTCATACGAAACAACCTGATCCACCGTCCGTCGAAGATACCCAATCTGAGTCTCAAGCACCCTATGCACAGTCTCGACATCCACCTTCTCATCTCCCCCCTCCAACATACCCTCAAAATACCCCATCTCCTCCACCACCTTCGCGACCCGATACCGCACCCACTCGCGATACAGCACCCCGAGATCCGATTCCGGACGCACATTCGTCAAATAACTATTATCATATAGACCCGGGGTGGTAGCGCGCAGGGAGGTGATTGTTGTGATGCGTTCGGTGGTGCCGATGGCTCGGGACGCGAGGTGTTGGATTTCGCCGCCTTGAAGGAATATGGCGTGGCCGATGGGGGGGGTGATGATCTAACTTGCTTAGTGGGTAGGTGGGTGATAAGGGAGGAGG